>NC_134271.1:19002922-19602922 GCF_031893055.1 Leptodactylus fuscus | reverse complement strand
TTCTGTAAGTACATTCAGCTAGAGGAGAAATTTGAAAAGTTGATGTAGTGTGAAGAAATATAAAATATGGATTATGTAGGTTGGACCCCCTTGCGGGTCATGTAAACACCACGGGGGGGGGGGGGGGGTGTCACCAGCTAATTTGAGGCAATAGTAAGGGCTAGTTCACACGTGAACAAAGAGGCAGATTTTGCTTCAAAATCCGCCCCTTTACAATGGTGGTCTATGTAGATTGCTTTTTTTTTTCTGCTAGCAGAAAAAAAGAAACAACATGACCTTTCTTCAGGCGGAAGCCGCGGCGCGCTGAGCCGTGGCTTCTGCCTAGTGGCAGCACCCTCCGCTGTTGGCAGGCTACGGAGGGGAAAGCCGCGACTGCCATGGTTGTGGCAGGCGGGTTTTGACCGGAGAGTGACGCGACTCACGCGTCACTCTCTGTGTCAAAATCCGCCCCCACCGCCCATGTGTAAACGAGCCCTAACTGCTGGAATTTTTCAGTCACTGCAAAAAAGGACCAACTGGACCTTTTTTGACATTACAATCATGTGACCAGTCACATGTTACAGGGAAGCTTGTACAATAGCTCCATGTTCAAGTGAAGTTGTGTAGGGCTGCATGCAGCGCCAAGTGTGGGCGAAGGATGGCGGCAACAGGAATGAGTATGTGGGGAGTAGCAGGGCTGAGAGTGCATGGGGGATGTGGGTGTAGCAGAGTTGTGTCTGGGAAAAAGGAGGATCAAGTAGAGCTAAGAGTGTGAGAGCTTACTGTGAGGGGTGGTGCATGTAACAGGGATAAGTGTGGGTGAAATGTGGAAGTCGCGAAGCTGAGCGTGTGGGGAAAAGTGGAAGTTGCTGAGCTGAGTGTGTGGGGAAATGAGGAAGTGGCGGAGCTGAGTGTGTGGGGAAATGTGAATGGAGTAGAGCAGAGTGCAGGTGGAGAACATGAAGGTAATATAGCTGTGTGTGTCAAGGAAGAAGAAGCAGAAAAGAGGCCGTATACAGCTGTGTATACAGGTGTAGTGTATTCTGCATTAGACAGTAGTTCAAGTTTCTACCAGGTCTGCTGCTATATAAAGAGTCGCTTTACCACACTGCACAGACTTGTTTAGGCCACGAGAAAATAGTAGAAAAAATATGTATGATATTTTTGTATAGAGAAGGTTGGATGGAGAGTAGGGGGTGGACATAATGTAATGCACAGACCCATCATCATATCGGAGCTCCTGGAACCATCACGTCATGAGAGTTCTGTAGATGCAACATCATGTAAGAGTTTTCTGTTAGCGGTAATGACAAAGCGTGGTAGGATACTTCACACAGGCTTTGCATTGACTGGGCCTGAGGCGAGCCATTTATCTTCACTACCTCACGCTATCAAAAAGTAATTGGGTAGGAACTTTAACATTGCAGAGTCTCGAAATTCTCATTAGGAGTCACAAGACGTTGTGAGATCTTTTCTGTGACGAGTTCTCTCTCTCCTGATTTACACAAACATCATGTCCTGGGAGCCGCTATCATAAAGTCCCAGCTTTTTTTTTTTTTTTCTTGACTCTATATTATTATTACAACATTATATATTATAAGGCAAATTCACCAGCGCTGCATCCCAAGGAGACAAAAGTTTCCACGAGATGCCGTATAATAATAGACCTCGGCACGTCTCGGGCTCAATGCTGCAATGATTTGCACAGGCTGCTTTCAATACTTACATAAAAAGGTACAGTATACGGGTGGGGGCGGCTTTACATCCTGTGACCCAGTTATTCCATGTTTTATGGAATCCACAGGCAATGGCCATTATTCCTATGAGCAGAAGTACAACAATAAGCGACTCCATACACAAATCAAATGAGGTGAGTAATCAAGTCAAGGGCGGTCAAGAGCAGGAAAATTCTTGTATACTGTAGCTTGTCTATCTAGGACTTACATATTACTAACCTATATGTACCATAAGTCATCATTATCTGATCGGTTGGGGTCTGATACCCAGGACACCCATGAAGTAACTTCTGGAAGGATCAGCATTGCTTAGGTGCGCTCTGATCTGGCCAGTGAAATCATGTTCATCTGACACATGGCAGCTCAGTCCCAAACAAGCAAATGAGGCCGAGTTGCAATACCAAGCACAGCCACTACACAGTATAGAGCACTGTACTTGGCATTCAGTAAAGAGATCTCAGTGCTCAGCCAAATACTGCAGTGTTGGACTCTAAATATAGCATAGAAATCTAGCTGGTGGTGGTCCCCTGATGATTTTGATTATATCAGATGGGGCAACATACAGATGTGTCCCTCATTAACTTTCCTATTGGCTGAATATATCCTGATACGTGTGGTCTGAGATGACCAGCTTTTAAAAAACATGATTTTGTGATACTCTAACATGAGATATCTATCCTATATCTGTCTATCTGAAGCCACCCTGTGGCCGTGTTGCGAATTGCAGCCTGTGAAAGGTTTGGATTAATGGGTCCATATGGGCAGGTTTTCCATCCAATACAAGAGACTTCGCTTTCTTATTTTACTAATTTGTGCAGTAAAGGAAGCGACAACCCCTTGAGTATTTCTGAGTGGCCACCACATAAGTCTACAATTAGAATTCCAAAAATACTGACCTATCTGAAAGAAAACGTCAAGGATAAGATAAAAGTGTCTGTATTGTCTCTAGAATCAACTATGTCTGTTACAGCATATCTTTCATATTTAGAGATGAGCGAACAGTAAAATGTTTGAGATTCAATATTCATTTCGAGTAGCCCCTCAATATTCGACTACTTGAATCGAATATCAAACCCTATTATAGTCTATGGGGGGAAAATGCTCATTTCAGGGGTAGGCAACGTTCAATCAAATTATACTTACCAAGTCCACGAGTGAGGGTCGGGCTGGATCCTCCATGCAGTCTTCTCCATGCAGCGTCCCCGCGGCATCTTCTGGCTCTTCTTTCACTCTGCCAGGCATCGGGCCTGGGCAGAGCCGACTGCACATGCCCGCACTACAAGCAGACATGCGCAGTCGGCTCTGCCCAGGCCCGATGCATGGCAGAGTGAATTCAGAGCCAGAAGACGCCGCGGGGAAGCTGCACGGAGAAGACTTCTAAAGGTAGGAGAAGAACCAGCGTTGATTGGCCGACTGTATAGCATTCGGCCAATCAATGCTGGTTCTGCATCAAACTTTTCCATTCGAATAGCAAGTGGTACTCAATCGAGTACGAGTATTTCGAATACCGTAGTATTCGATCGAATACCTACTTGATCGAGTACTACTCGCTCATCTCTAGTCATATTCACTTGAATACGACTGACCTGCAATACCAGACACAACCCATACAGATGAGTGGCGCTGTTTTTGGGAATAAAATATAAGTATAAGATGCTTCATTTTTCTCTAGCACTGATGATATTATGTAATTGAGACAAACCTATACACAGGGCATGAAGGAAACATTTGGGAAGACCCAAAATAGAGGTAACCCTTACCATCATACTGGTGTCCATTATACCAAAAAATAAAGAACCTTAAAGGGGTTGTCTACTTGAGCTATCTTTGAACCAATCGGACATCAAGCAGGGAGAGACTCTTCTTCACAGTTGTAGACATGACCTTCCATTTGCCACATTGACTTCTAATAGGACATTTGTTGTAAGATATCTGTACTGGGCATCCATCCATGTGACATACATTGCACCACCTAATATTGTTGGGTGGACGGATATTGAGGCTGAATTGAACTTGCTACCCCAGTAATCATCTTCAGGCTCGAAATATGGAACATGTAGAAGAAGATCTGTATGAGAACTAATAGTAACACTTCACGTTTGCATGATACAAATTAAATGATCTAAAAATCTACAAACACTCAACATTTCTATTCGCCACCTAAAGAAGCTCCGCAGAGTTAAATGCATTTTAATCAATGTCTTGGTTGGCAGTCAGACAGGATATAAATTGACCCGAGAAGCCCTCTGAACAGCTCAGAAAGTTCTCTTGAAGAATAGGCAGCAGAAAAGTACAACTCTATTTCACTCTTGAAACAAAAATACATTACAGACAAAGAGCATTGGCATTTGGACACTCGCAGCGAGCCGCTCCTTTGTGCCGCTCGAGCCTCCTCTCTGATTGATACCAGTCTGGAAAGGGCTTTTAAATCTTCTTCTCTGCAGCATTCGATTAGCATTTGCTTAGGAAGGAAATTTAGGAAAAGAACTTCAAAGTTGGCAATATATTGGCCGGCTATTAAACTTGTGATGGTTGTCACCAGACTAAGACCAGTCTGGAACAAGAGACAATGGATGAGGAGATTTATTGTGGTTTATTGAAAACTTCCCATTGGTTTTGGATCAGTCATGTTCTAGAGGTCAATTGGCATCACCAACAGGAAAGTTGAGCAGGCAGATCAATGACGGAGGACTGCTCGGTCTTAGCCCACAATCGGGAGATGAATATGTTTCTGCCACCACGCAGTTTGACCCTTGGCTCGAGGTTGACTCTATTGATTCCTGTAGTTTACAATTTCCTTGGACACTTTTTTGCTCTGATTAGACAAGTTTATGAAAAGGCAACAAAGACCACGACGTAATTCATTTCCCCCAAAATGCCACATTAGACTGGACCATGCATGGTCCTAAATCACTACACCCCTACATTCAATAAAAGCAAAAAATCCTGTAAAGCCTTACATCATAGGATAAGTGGAAACCACCTCTTACCTAACCTATCTCATTGACCTATCTAGATTACTCTGTCATCCCTCTACTTGTTTGCTGCACAACCTAGTCATCAACAACAGTCGTAAAACCCGGGGTTTTGCAACCCAGGTCTGAAGACCATTAATACTCCATTCCTGTGGGTTAAACCCCAAAGTGAGTTCTTAAAAGCCTGAGGACCTTATCAGGATCCACCACAAAGTGTAATCGTACCAGTGGTTTCTGTATCGGGAAGTGCATCTCCTGTGGGTATACCCTCAACACTATCTCCTTGACCGTGATAGAGCTTAGAATTAGGAAGTCTTGTCAAAGCAACAGGAATCTTGAGGGACCTCTGCAAATGTTTGGCATTCGTTGTGCAAATATCTATTGATATGGCAAGGATGGAAAAGCAAGAGCTACAGTGACTTATCAAAGTCTTAGCCCATGGCTGGGAGATGAATATAGATAGGTTTCTGATGCTGCTCAGTTTGGCCCGTGGCTCAAAGTTTACATTTTCCTTGGAAACTTTTTCTCTGGTTAGATGAATTTAGGAAAAGTCAACATGAACCAACACAAAATTAATCTCCCTGGAAATGTTCCACCTTTCTATGTTCAGTAACACTTAAGAAACCATGTACATTCCTATAATGTGGGATTGGTGGAAACCACCACTTACCCAACCTACCTCATTGACTATGATCAAACTTAGCACTAAAAAGTCTTGGGAAAGCAACAGGAATCTTGAGGAACCTCTGTGCAAAGTTTGGGATTCTTGGACAAAACGTGTTGGTATAGTAAGGATGGAAAGAGAAGAGCTAGTAGGAACCAATAGCTTATATAACTAGTATAGTATAGAATGGTAATATGGAAAGCTAAGCCTCAGCTGACCATAAGATCTACAATAGCAGTCGGCAGCGTGACAGATCAGTGGAGGACTGCTCATTCTTAGTCCATGACCAGAAGATAAATATCAATAGGTTTCTAGTGCTATTTGGTTTAACCCTTGGCTTGAGGTTGACTCACTTGATTCCTGTTTAGAATTTCTTTGGACACTTTCATAAGTTTATGAAAATTCACCTAGGACCAAGACACAATATCACAATTGATTTGACCATGCTTTATCTTGAATCTCTCTTTTTACTTTCAGTAATCCTGTAAATCCTTACAAGATGATTTGGTGGAAACCAGCCCTAACCCAACCTATCTCATGGAATGTGATCCGATTAACTCAGTCTTGGGAAAGCAATGGGAAACTTGAGGGACCTCTACAAGACATCTGGGATTCTTGGAGCAAACTTGTTCTAATATGACAAGGATGGTAAGAGAACAACTAGTATGGACCCATTGCATGGTAAAATGGAAAGCTAAGTGATTGTTCATCTGAAACCCACATGGACACTCAGCTCAGAAAAACAAATATGTTTTCAGTAGAAAGTGGGAATAAGCCACTGCCAGATACCCCTGTGCTCTCGAAAGGCTGGATATTCGTATGTCAACTACCAGGGAGTAAACCCACGCCAGTAGGGCAACAACAAGTCAAAAGCTGCCCAATAAACCGTCAAAGACTAGCTGATTGTCTCATGATCCAAAATCCATTGGAACTAAGCAAAGCAAAATAGTAGAAATATAACGATTGGTGTGCCAACTGGTGGAAGATAAATCTTTTTGTGCTTTCAGAACAGATGAGAGCACCAGGAAAATCGGGCAGATGCCAGGGCCCTCTGGGCTTGGAAGGTCCACAACAAACAGGGTATACATGCCAAACTGGGGAGTGGGAGAAACGGGATTTTATTGAGCCCATCTTGCCCTAGGGTACTCATACACCAAGAGCGACTTGTGTTTACTGTGCACAAATAAACCTAGAAAATGTCATTCTCTACCTGTAAAAGTGATGACTGCAATTTCTGTTTTGCATTGTTGATCCAGGGATTTATTCTGAATGACAGAATGGAGTCAGGAAAGAATTTTTCCCCTAAATTAAAAAATTGCTTCTAAATCATGGAGGTTTTACCTTCTTCTGGATCGACACTGCAAGAAAATAGTCTGAACTGGATGTATGGATGTCTTTTTTCAGTCCTATAATCAATGTTGCTATGTATGTAGTTGTGTTATCCATCACGTTCTATGTGAATTTCTATTAATGTCCACGCCAATATTATTTTGCCCAAACGTAATGATCAGATTTTGATTTCAAAAACAAATTCCCAAAAGAAACAACTAACCCAACATCAGACCCCAGTGAAAGCGCTGGTCATTCTGAGAGCAGAAAGAAAAGATCTAAGTTCACCGTAAGCTGCATAAATCTGTCGGACTTCAGAACATAAGACAGAAAGCCCAAAAGGATCATAGAAGGCAAGAAAAATCCAACAGACGCTCATCTCTGGCAATACCCCGAGTACAGAACTGTCTGTTCCTCAAACACTCTTCACAGCCACACAAGCCAAACAATTATTGACTCATCGCTGCTCATAAGCTGTTTGATGGTATTATCTGCTTTAACAAACAAAGACTCCAACCTACCACCAAATGTCAGCAGGAAATATTCATGTAGAAACACAAAATATGGTATATATGAAAAATATACAAATCTATATGTAAAACACACTGTCAACAATATTTCTTAAATTACATATATGTAAAGATACTGCACTGAACTTAGTTACCTCCTGTATTATACTCCAGAGCTGCACTCACTATTCTGCTGGTGCAGTCACTGTGTACATACATTACATTACTTATCCTGTACTGATCCTGAGTTACCTCCTGTATTATACTCCAGAGCTGCGCTAACTATTCTGCTGGTGCAGTCACTGTGTACATACATTACATTACTTATCCTGTACTTAGCCTGAGTTACATCCTGTATTATACTCCAGAGCTGCGCTCACTATTCTGCTGGTGCAGTCACTGTGTACATACATTACATTACTTATCCTGTACTGATCCTGAGTTACATCCTGTATTATACTCCAGAGCTGCGCTCACTATTCTGCTGGTACAGTCACTGTGTATATCCATACATTACTTATCCTGTACTGATCCTGAGTTACCTCCTGTATTATACTCCAGAACTGCACTCACTATTCTGCTGGTACAGTCACTGTGTACATACATTACATTACTTATCCTGTACTGATCCTGAGTTACATCCTGTATTATATTCCAGAGCTGCACTCACTATTCTGCTGGTGCAGTCACTGTGTACATACATTACATTACTTATCCTGTACTGATCCTGAGTTACATCTTGTATTATACTCCAGAGCTGCGCTCACTATTCTGCTGGTGCAATCACTGTGTACATACATTACATTACTTATCCTGTACTGATCCTGAGTTACATCCTGTATTATACTCCAGAGCTGCACTCACTATTCTGCTGGTACAGTCACTGTGTACATACATTACATTACTTATCCTGTATTATACTCCAGAGCTGCACTCACTATTCTGCTGGTGCAGTCACTGTGTACATACATTACATTACTTATCCTGTACTGATCCTGAGTTACATCTTGTATTATACTCCAGAGCTGCGCTCACTATTCTGCTGGTACAGTCACTGTGTATATACATTACATTACTTATCCTGTACTGATCCTGAGTTACATCCTGTATTATACTCCAGAGCTGCGCTCACTATTCTGCTGGTGCAATCACTGTGTACATACATTACATTACTTATCCTGTACTGATCCTGAGTTACATCCTGTATTATACTCCAGAGCTGCACTCACTATTCTGCTGGTACAGTCACTGTGTACATACATTACATTACTTATCCTGTACTGATCCTGAGTTATATCCTGTATTATACTCCAGAGCTGCACTCACTATTCTGCTGGGCTGTGCTCACTATTCTGCTAGTGCAGTCACTGTGTACATACATTACATTACTTATCCTGCGTTATATCCTGTATTATACTCCAGAGCTGCGCTCACTATTCTGCTGGTGCAATCACTGTGTACATACATTACATTACTTATCCTGTACTGATCCTGAGTTATATCCTGTATTATACTCCAGAGCTGTGCTCACTATTCTGCTAGTGCAGTCACTGTGTACATACATTACATTACTTATCCTGCGTTATATCCTGTATTATACACCAGAGCTGCACTCCTGTCATTCCGGCTGATAGATATTTATGACCTGTACGCCATTTCCAGGTCCTCATCATTCTCCAGTTAAACTCAGAGGTTCAGAGTGGGCGAGTTCAGGAACGTGGCGGGTAAATATGGCCACATGGAAGGGAAACACATTTACATTTTAATTTCTGATGATAAAAAGTATATGACCATTTACAGAATTGCAATCATTTTGCCATTTGCGCTCCTTTTTCTCCAGGGAAATGTTCCAGCCGAATGGCATCGATAAATCTCTATTATGAACATTGGCCTGTGTGCAGTACAAGGGCAGCAGGACAATAGGAGGCTTGGAGCTGGCGCAGAGATTTCACGGGGGCCGGGCAGGCATTCAGTCCTGGAGCTTCTAGTGTATAATCTACATTCAGCAGCAGAGCGAGCGGCTAGAGATCACTTCCCGCTAATGCAGGTTAATACGTCTGTCAAGACTCATTATTCACTGGGGGGAAAAAGCATAACATTTACCATGCAAAATAATATTGGTTCTTCAATTGATCCTCTCAGCTCCGGGATCCCAGGAGGATTTTAAATGCTTGTGTTAAAGGGGTGATCCCATGTATCATTGTCCTTCTAAAAGTCCTGAAAGGCTGTTAATGGGTAATTTACAGTAATTTCTGGTGTGTGAAGCATGAAAAAAAAAGCTTCTTTTTTTTTTTAGAATTTTTGCTTCCATGCCTCCCCCTGCTGGACAGAATCAGTCTCCTTCCTCCTCTAGCAGCTGACAATCTAGTCCCTTCTTACATCTGAAGGCATCTTCTGACAAGCAGGGCAAAAAGCTACTTCTACTGGCTGCCCTGCGGTGTACAGAGAATATACTGCAACCAAGCTGACTGAGCATGTGCGTCCACTAGCACTTAGCTGGACATGCACATTGCTATAAACTTTGAACAACAGATGGTGCTATACTATGTAAGTAAATATCATAAATCCTAATTCGATCAATAGTGCACCAGACACCACAAGGGTTCCCAGGATAGGTGAGGTGAATATCAGTGCTCACTGCGCTCTGCACCTTCCATGGGCTTCCACTTGTTGCAGTACACTAATAGCACTTGTGGGTGAACCTTATCGAACAAATATTGTGAGGCTCACCGCTTTTTAAACATTTGCTACTTTCAACCAGAACAGTGCCACACATGTCCAGAGGTGGTGTGCGGTATTGCAGTTAAGTCTCCTTGACTTCGATGTAGTAGAGCTGTAATACCAGACGCTACCAGTGGACAGATGTGGCACTGTTTCTGAAAGAAAAAAGCAATATCTTTTTAATCTTGTACAAACTCAATAAAGGAGGGTCATGGAAGACCCTCACATGAACTTATCTTCCAACATCTGAATCCCTTCCCAGAAATAGGAAGTCAAAGGGGGGGTGCTTGGGAAGTATAGTCTGAGCTAAGCTGAGCATGACCCCAATGCAGCCATCTTAAAGGACACGTATGGGTATTTTTCTCATTGGCTGTGACCTTTCGTCTGTAGTAATTTTTACTTAAATATTGATATCCCCTAAACAGTGTCAGATTGGGGCTCCTTAGGGACTCACCAGAAATATGGGGACATCCCCTAGGAAATAGACCATAGTACCCTTCCTCTTTGGGTGTCTTCTGTTGGACCATTATTGGCTTAGATCCTGTGCCCACTGGAGGATCATCTGGTACCAACACTGCCCCTAGTGGAGGAACTCAACTCTGCCACATTTGTGCACCGTGGAGCAGTACTCTGTCCTAGTACCAAGCACCCAGGCCTACTGAGGCATCTGGATGTAAAGCAAACTGGAAACTTGTTCCAGAATATAATGAGACATGTCGAGGAAGAATTGAGTAAATTGACTTTTGATCTTTTTTGTTTTTTATATTTTTTTTCCCCCCTCGACTCGAGCGCGTATGAAGCCATTTACTGAACACAAACAAAGAGACGACATTAACTCGCTGCCTGATATTGTTGACATTGCTTCCACTTTAATATATCGCCGGTATCATTTGAAGTTTACACTCCAATTTCTTAGGCAATTTTCAGAAGAAACCAATAAAAAAAAAACACAAAAATTCATTACACAGATTTAATTTCATTGTAAAATTGACAATGTCACAAACGCCGAATTCTGAAAATTGTCTTCTGTTGTCTCTTCTATTTTATGACTGTAAAATGGTTAAATGAGCCACGTCTATAACCTACTACTGAACCGTAATAAGCGCGGCACAAAAAGGAAAAAAAAAATATGGTGTTGTCTGCGGGCAAGGATGCTCGCTGTGAACATACAACACTACTGGGGTTACTTCTGCTTGCTTATTTGGGTCACGGGGAGTTTAGCCAAAGGGGAGTGAACTCAGGTTATTAAAAATTTACAGCAAGCAGCTTAACGTCCTCCTGAATGATGCTGCGGATCAAGTATGAACGATGACCGACGTCCACACAACAAAGACAGAAATTATCCAAGAGTAATAAGACTGCCTCTAGTCTAAAATTAGCCATGCTCATTCAGCCATTCCTCCAGACACTCCATACACATGCATGCTGAGCTTGGATAGGTTAAAGAATTGGACAAGTAGAATTTCAACCTCTAATCCTTTTGTTCTTCCGCGAGACAAACCATAGCCGGAATATTGGGGGGGGGGGGACCTTCTCACTCGAGGGGAGAACAGAAGAACCGCGCTCGCCCGGGTAAATCAACAAACTTTATTTGCACAACGCGCTTCGAGCCTATCCTGCTCTTTCTCAAGTGCACTTCGAGCCTATCTCGAGCCTCAAGTGCATACAGATAACCTTCCCACAGTGGATGATGGGTGTCACCCAAAGATATATGATCGTTTAAACCAATGGTGGACACCTCTGCCGGAGACTTGACCAAAAGATTGAGCATTAAGATTCGAGATGCTTGGTAGTTCTTTCCTTCAACATCATCAGTCAAAGGAGATTTAGAAGGTTCGATACAAATTTCATAATTGGTCAGTCCCAGAGAGTTCAGATGACTCTTCTCAAATGTTTTGGGGGCCTTCACTCCCAGCTCACAACACATTCTAGCTTTGAGAACAAAGGACTGAACATGTTCAGATTGCTTCCCGGCATAGAGAGATTATCCGATACATTAGGTGGTTGGCCGGTCCTAACGAAATTCCTGGGTTTGGCCAATCTTAGTCTAATGTGTAGGGTCACTCACCCTGGGAATCTTCCGATTTTACCAGAAGTATCCACAGCCAACTAAGCAACACCACTTTAGAAATGTAGTATTAGATGATGAGCTTTCTGTTTAATGCCCATCCCTGTAATACATAGATGGCTCCATCCTCTAGAACGGGGGCTGCTCCTACTGTCCTAATAGGGCAAATTGACAGAGGTCATCATCAGGCCATCCCTTTCAGTAGACAAAATACAACCTACCTCCCCATACTGTCCTTCAGATCACCCACCTTCTGGCATTAGCCAAGATGAGTAGAACTATGGAAGAAGTGGACTTGCACTGCCCCTTGCCCAAATGTTGACCATTTTTGTATTCGTGATATATATTGTAATTTATACAGTTAAACTTCTCAAACAGACCATCTCCTCGATAAGACCACCACCCTCCTAAAAACCAATATCCACTACAATTCTGTCGTCTTCAAGAGCTTCCGCTATGTGTGCACTAGATAAAATACATCAACATAAATAAACTGATGCAGCCGACTCGAGGAAAACCAAAATTCTACTCGAAATTTATTTCCTGCAGTGATGTTTTTGGCCGTAAATCCTTTTTATGGATTAAGCTCCGGGTCGAAGGCTTAGAATTTCGAGCTGCAATCAAATCAATTGGAAGACTTCAGATTATTTATCTCATTTACAATTATATTTCCATCCAATTTCCACCACCAGTTGTCCATCGCCACATCATAAGTAAATGTTTAGCCTCATTACCTTATGGCTCTGCTGCTCGCCGACGTTTGCCAAGAACTACGTTCAAAAATTATTTATTTATTTTAAGGAAATCTATCCTCAAAACTCACTGAAACAGAACTTTAGTCCTTGGCAGCTCCATCGACTTTGTCTGCAGGCCAAACGTGTGATTTTTGTACTGGGAATAAGAAAATCTCAAAGAAGGAGCTTGTTTATGTCTGGGTAATTTGGTTGACAGATCTTGACATGGCTACCCATTCACCGAGTAATTCAGCTGATGGGTCAATGTTTGATTCTGTCAGTCTTACCCACTAAAGGTCATAGAGATCACATAGCAGGCCTCGCTGATTCCCTACAGGGAGTACTCAATAAATGAATTCATAAAAAAAAATAATTATGAAATATTATCAATAGGAGCAATCTACCCCAATAGGGCATTACCCCCAAATCACCAACGATGGAATTGTCATCTACTCTCAAGATTTTAGCCATATCCTATACCCAATATGTCAGCTATAGCAGCTTTAACAGAGGTTGAAAGGTAAAGGTGTTGGGGAAATATGGGTAAAAATCCCCTTTAAGAGCTGTAATAACAACCATATTGGTGTTGGCAAACTCAGTGAAACTCTATGAAGTTTATAGCTCACCCTATATTAGGATATATTGATGATTTCCTATTAAATCTGGGACTCTGTAGCAATACCAGGCACAGTCCATAGACAAGACTCTATCTAGTTTTGGAAATCCCCTTTAAGTACTTTGCATAAAACAACTGGGGTTGAGCCGATCTTGAGATTTCAAGATCGATTTTAAAATCCGATTTCCGATCATTTTCCAGCCGATCCTGATCCTCAACCCTAGTCACTTTTAGGGTTGAGCCGATCTTGAGATAACCTTCGATCTCAATCCCGCTGGAAAAGATTGGGTCGGAATTCCGATCGCAATCGTGAAATTTACTCAATCCGATCCCAATTGCTCAACTCTAAAAACAATAGTATGTGTGATTGTAAGAAATTTTGTAATACATCTTATTAGAGAGATATGTCTCTTTCCTCTTTTACCAGGCTACTTCCCTGGTCCCTCTCCTAAATTGACTTTCACTGTGAAAATCACTTCTTTATTTGCCTAGAGTCAATTACAGGTCACAGGTCACATGACTAAGATGACACATTTCAATAGAAGTCTATGGAAAGTGGAAAGGGAGAAAGGAGCAGGAAATAGAAGACATAAGAAAATAAAGATATGTTTAGTCTGTTGATGGAGCTAAATGGAAGCTTTCCATCACAATCAAAACACTTGACTCACATCAGTACAGGTCAGTATTCTCTATATATATCCTGCAAGTTCCTGGAGCTGAAAGCCAGTTATAGAGCAGAATTTACTTTACACACTGTGTGCAGTATATGGCAGCTAGTCTCCACCCACCAGCTCAGAGAGTAATGAAAACTACAGGAGGAAACTGCGAAATGAAAGTCGTATACTGGCCAGATACTGTGTTACTCCTCATATACACACAACAGTCAGTCAACTGATACAACAGGTACACTTTAAGACCTGAATGTCAATATTTACTGAAAAGGTTGCGCTATTTTACAGGAATACCATGACCGATACCGATATGCCTATTTATATGTAAACCCTCCGAACTGTGGCTAGAACCGGCGACATGTCTGCGCATCCAACAGGTTCTCATTTTCAAGTGTTTAGATGTTTAACACTGAAAATTATGGTGAAAATCCATAGTATAGATTCATTTAATTCAGTTTAATTGACTGTCGTGTTGCTTGATTCCCTCTCAATTACAACGAACCACAAATCAACGCACCGAACGTACTATTAGCGCAATGCAATAATTACCCGCAGATGCTAAATGCCTAATTTCAACTAAATTTGTTCCAAGGACGAGATGCTTGACGAACGCTGGCGTACGATCAACTAACAAGATTTTCCTTCCCTTCCCCATTAATGTATCAGATGTTTTACGCCCCGATCCCCTCCTGTAGGATCGATGGCAAAGACTGGATTTACGCGTTGCGATTTTGTGCGCTGCCTGATTGATTTTGACCTTGTCTAGCCATAATCATTGCATATAAATGAGTCAAGGTGACTGGTTTCAATTGCTGACCATAATCTAAACCAATTTTAGAACTTGTGTTGTGGGGTCATATTGGGGTAAACGTGGTCATAGGATGGGTCTTCTTAATTTTCTGACATGATATGAAAATTTTTACATGATCAGGTAATATGAACAAAGAAGAAGCCATGTACAAATCGCCAAGTCCATACCTGGGTACAGAGTAGGATATAAGTGTAGCTGGGTGTCTAAAAAAAATTAGCATACTGTATACATCCTTTTAGTCACTGACTAACCAAAACCAGTCTACCATCATAGTGTGCCCTTTGATACAAATGCCTACTGCGTACTTATTGGTTGACCGGTTTCACCACAGTCCAAGAGTCTCTTGACGATAAAAAAAATTAATATTAAAAAAAAAAATAAAAAGTAAAAAGATAATTGTTTAATTTAGCTTTTTTTGTCCATCTCCACTGTAATCCATACAAGTGGTCTTAGGTAACCAGATGAAAATCTACCCACCCTTGACCAAGAAACAAAAACACCCATCGTCCTCATTCGGTTGGGAAAGGTTGGACATGTGTGCCTATATCAGAAGATCACAGACTGCACAGGAAATCCACAAAGCTTGAAGATGCCCCAAAAAAGTCCTTTCTGGACTTCATATTAGGGCAGAGATTCAGGGACCTTAAAATTGCCAAACAGCATATAGTTTTTTTTGCCCCATGGGTCTAAACATCAGGAGAAAATCTGGTTGGTACAGATATTGATGCACCCATTACCCTTAAAATGGTGATGGTGTAAAATACTTGCTAGTCGTATGATGATCATGAAGGAATACGGACAACTCGGTCCCAAAAAGTTTGTCAATTTCTCGAGTATAAGCCAAATTTTTCAGCACAGTTTTTGTGCTGAAAAAGCCCCCCTCGGCTTATACACGAGTCAAGCAAAAAAAAAATATATATATATTTTTTTTAATTTAATTTATTTATTTATTTATTTTTGGGGGGTCTATGACCAGCCACAATAGTAATGTATAGAATCTCCCATAAAATAGTGAAAAAAATAAAAAAAGAAGCTTTAAAAAAAATATAATAAAAAAATAAAGTAAAAGTTGTAAATCCCTCCTTTCCCTAGAATACATATAAAAGTAGAAAATGACTGTGACACACATACACATTAGGTATCCCTGTGTCTGACAGTGCCCGGTCTACTGAATATAGGGGATCTGCAGTGCTCCTGTTCTGCCAGGAAGGGGTTAATAGGAGCACTGCAGATCCCCTATATTCAGCCAGGCTGAATTCCAAGTGGGGGAAAAAAAACCCAGTCCTCAAGCTCAGGGAAGGGGCAGACAGACAACCAAAACACCCCCTCCCCTTTCCCAGCAACTACTGCACCCAAAAACTCTGACCATTTTAATTTTTTAAATTTTCCAGGAGCTGCTGCATTTCCCCCCTCGGCTTATACTCGAGTCAATAAGTTTTCCCTCGGCTTATATTCGGGTCGGCTTATACTCGAGTATATACTGTAAGTCTTTCATATTTTATAAATCTTGGAAATCAGATGCAATCCATATAAAATGAGTAAATGTCATCCTATCTACATACAAGGCAATGTTCTTGCCAATTTACAGTAGTTTTTCAAGATATTTTTGTAATGAAAAAAGTTAAAAATTTCATCAAAAAACAAACGTTGTGATAATTCCAGTCAAATGAATAATTTATGTCAAAGAGAAAAATCTTTCTTCATCCCATCCTATGTCATATCTGATTTTAACTCTAAAGTCAATGGGACTACATTTTCTCAAAAAATTTCTTTGAAAACATTAGTTTGAAAATTGAAGTCAGTGTTTTTCTTGTCATTTTTGTTTTCACTTTCTTTTTTTTTACTCTCCGTCATGCTTTGTTTTAATTATTTGTATAATTAAAATCACTTGAGGGAATCCATCACGCATTTTGTGTCAGTTTTTGGAATAAAATGTAGGATAAAAGTCCAAATTTTGGGCCAAAATTGTGACTTTTCCTCCCATTCATGTCACACTTGCCACGCTTGTGTCACAGTCTGACAAATGTAACATTATTTGCACCAGAAAATTGGCACAAACAATGGACACCCTCTATGCCCGCCCCTAGTTGGCGTAGATTTTAGCTTCAGACATAGTGACTGTCCGAGTTGCTCCAAATATTAAGACTGGGGTACTAAAGCAGCCCTGCTACATGGACGCCAATGGGTGATGACTTTCACCAAAAAACGGGCAGGACGACATTGGTTCAATCGGTTTTCCAAGCAGCTTACAAAAACATCATAGGCCGAATTTAGTGATGGCGATGGATCCATCATATCCGCCCCCATTGACTTTGATGGATAGAAAGACGGCCGATTTTTCTGGTGTTTTCTACGAGAACATGCTGCTTATCTGCACATTCCAAATCCTTTCACACATTTCCCCCCTGTTCTCAATTAAAGTACAAGATGATGATGAACTTGGTGCCAAACTGTAGCGCTCCTCACTAAATCTCGCCTACGGCAAACTTGAGGCCGAACTGTCACAATCAATTAATTAGTGGGATTTCAGCTGTGAGGAAGGAAAGTAATTAGCGGGATTACTAATGCTGAGTAACCGCTCCACAAAGTGACTGGAATCCTAACACTTATCATGAGTTACCAGATAGCATCAGGCCACCGAAAACCATAGAGGCCTAAGTGATTAAAGGGCATTTACCCCGAAGGTCATAAAGTACCAGTACATACAGTCTAAGTCTATGAGGTCTATAGAAGTATTACAACCAGTCCTATCCGTGTCTGGGATAGTTGGGAGGGGTAACAAAGCTTGTGCCCCTTTCCCTAAAACATGTCAAATAAAATGTCAAGATAGCTTTCGATTTATAGAGGAACTACAAGTAGGATTGATGGTAAAATAAGTAGTAAACACTATGTTATACTGCACAAATAAATAGTAGTGTTCTATTGTCCATATAAATAGTACTGCCATCAGGGGCGGATCCAGGGCCGGGCGAGACGGGCAACCGCCCGGGGCCCCGCGCTTAGCGGGGCCCCGCGGCGCGGCCGGGACCTAACAAAATGGTCCCAGTCGGCATGTCCCGATTCCAGCTGAGCTCAGCATTAAAGCAGGAGCTTTACGGGTGACTGTAGGAGGATTATACTGTGTGGAATCACATGAAAATTGAATGAGAATGGGTGGAGTCAACATAAAAGTGGGCGGGGCCTAATTTGCTGCAGCGCTGCGCGCGCCGCACACTTTGTTCCCTCTTTCTAGTCTTCAACAGTTGGGAAGTACAGGTTAGAAGTGCGAGACCCCCAGTAAGTAGGGCCCCGCCAAAGTCAATTGCCCAGGGCCCCGCAAACCCTGGATCCGCCACTGACTGCCATATTGTCTACAATGCATGTACCGCAGTACTGAACACATAATTAGTATTCCTATTCTGTACACATACATAGTAGTGCTATACTGTACACAATAATCGTACTACAATGCCATACATATAAATATTTTGTACACATAAATAGTAGTGCTATTCCGTAGGTAGTAACTGTACCACAATACTGCACACATACTGTAAATAATACTACTATTCGGTATACATAAATAGAAGTATGATACTGTACACAACTGTACCATAATACCGTACACATAAATAGTACTAATGTTCTATCCATATATATAGTACTTGTATACTGTACACTTGGTGCTATGCTGTACACATAAATAGTACTACCATTTTCTATTTACATATACCACAGTACTGCTATAGTGTGCACAAAACTGTACCACAATAATGTACACATAGTAGTACTATACTGTACACATAAATAGTACTGCTGTACTGTATACAAACCTTTAAATATTTCCATATATTTTACACACATATAGTTGCATAAGTGGTGCACACTTATTTCTCCCGCAGGTTACCGACACACCCCAGTACAGCAGTGTAGGTGGATGTGAGAGGGGGTCTGCTCTGTGATTCTCTGTACATTTGTTCCCCCCTCTCTCACTGCTGCTTTCCAACAAAGTTGCTTCTTCAGTGAATTTACAAGAGCTGACAAGAAGGTCTGCAGTACAGGCAGGAGAGGGAGGGGGAGGGCAGAGCCTCTGCGAGACCCTGATCCTGCACCCCTTCTACATCCATAGGTGGCTGCTCCTGGGGTAAGTCTTGTCGGCCCACCCACTAGCTACACCCTTGCATACAATGAAATAATCACAATAACTGTACCTTTCTCGCAGTGAGCTCCTGTGAATCCCGGGGGACAGACACATTTGTTCGGGGCCACACACGTTCCACCGTACCTGCAACCCTCCTCGCAGAAAGCTACAAGACAAAATCAAACAAATCGGTCAGTTGAAACACAAGATAAGTTATCCTGGTGACAAGGAACAATGCTTGAGATTTACTGTGCGGCGAGTAAGGTGAGTTGGGCTGGTAATAGGTGGGTATGTATGGAAAACCCCTTTAAAAACAAAATGGCATGTAAGTCTTATTTATTATACTTACTTATATCGCGCCATCATATTCCGCAGCGCTTTACAGATCACTGTCCCATATAGGGCTCACAATCTACATTCCCTATCAGTATGTCTTTGGTGTGTGGGAGGAAACCTACGCAAACACGGGGAGAACATACAAACTCCTTGCAGATGTTGCCCTTGGCAGGATTTGAACCTAGGACTCCAGTGCTGCAAGGCTGCAGTGCTAACCACTGAGCCACCGGGCTGCCCATAGGTCTCCATATGCCTGTAAAGGTGCCCACTCCCTAAGGAGTCTTATTATCCCCTGAAGATGGAAGGAGTAACACATAAGTATCACATTAAGAAACTGCATATGAACAAGTCCTTAGGGAATGATTATAGTCACACTGTATAAGGGCAAAGCCAAGAAGCGGTGGGGGTAAGAAACAAAATTCTGCCCTCGTAGAAACCATAAGGATTATCGCCCGCCCTGAGCCATCATTTCTTTACTTTCTGCCTGGCGATATTGTGTATGCACTGGAAATAATGCCATTCTTTATTTATGATGTTTTTAGCGGTACGCCGCTGTATACAAATACCCACAATTCACCGGAAACATTGTGCAATTCCTCAGTCATAAGCTCTTCACTCCCCCCCCTCCCCGCCTCCCTTAAATCTAGATTTACCAGCCCTTATTAATATTTATTATCTGACTAAATAGCTTATTAGAAGGTGTTAATATGGATGATGGGGCTGATAATAGACGGATATTGCGGCTGCTTGTAAAACAGGGAAGATCTATTGTCAACATTCCGGAGCTGTTACATTGTATCGCGCTGAACACCTGACACTTCCTATGGATTATATCTGAATATAAATGTATCCTATTCACATATTAAATAATGCAACATTACGTTCCGTAAACTCCATCTCTAGTAAAAGCTTCTTGGAATTGGGACATTATTTTAGGTCAAGGCGGCTTTTATTGACTGTGAATCTTCGCGACTAATACATAACGTCTTGGCGGTGAGATATGATTTCTCTTTTACACTGAACGATCGCGAAGATCTAATTGAAATATGTTATGGGAAGAAGTAAAGTTTTGGTTTCCGGGCCAGATTAGAGGGTAACAAGTAATGGAGATGTCAGGTGGGTGCAGGGGAAAGCCAGGCGAAAATCTAAAAAGCTTGCAATTCCAACTTTTGCCACTAACGCAGTGTCCGGTCTCCGTTCTCAGGTTTCCGTCTTCTGCAGACAGACGGTGTCCGGCCGTAAGCGCCGGTGAGCATTTTGTGCTCTCTGCGGCAAACCGTTTTTTTAAAACCGAACATAAAGTCCTGCATGTCCGACTCTGTGTCCTGGTTTCGCCGCGGAGGGCATAAAACGCTCACCGGCGCTCGCGGCCGGACACTTTTCAAACCCATTCATTTGAATGGGCTTGAAAAATGCCTGCAGGTTTCCGTTTCCTGCCCGAAACTGTATAACAGAGACCGGGCGCAGATGTGAACGAGCCCTTAGCCTCAAATAGTTTGTGACCTCCTGTCTCCTTGAGATGGACCATGGGTCAGCTTTCTAAGCTCGCTCTGTGACCTGGGGGGAGTAGATACGCAGATGATAAGGTGGATTTTTTATTATTTTCCCTCTATAGTTAATACAGTGATACTTAACGTGTTCATGTTTCTTTTTACATATAATATAGGGAAAGAGGGTGAGTGAATTTATATGTTGGGGGGGGGGGGGGGCTTATACTTATTTTCCTAGGAGACTTACAGCCCCTTAAGACCACATGAGACATCTCACACATTTTTTTCCATTAGATTCTGTCTGGTTAGAAATCTCTCTGGAGGACCCAACACACCCAGGCCTTGCACGATCAGTGCATTAAGTTCTATGGGAGATGTGTAATACTTCATTCACCCCTACAGTCCCTTTTTGATGATTACTGGGTCCCTTTTGGTATTCCCTGGTCCCTCTTGACATACGGTATGACAGCTGTGCCCAGGTCATCGCCGTGGCCATCACACAATGTACAGAACTGTCTGCCTCTGTGCTAGTTGCAGGAAACGTAGCTCCCAATATTAGGTGATCTGTGGTGGTGCCAGCGTTGGATAGATTTGTTCAGAAACAGTGCCACACCCGTCCATAGGTTGTGTCTGGTATTACAACTCATCTCCACTGAAGTGCATGCGGCGAGTCGCAGTACCATGCACAGCCTGTGAACAGGTGTGGTGCTGTTTCGGAAAAAAACAAAAACAAAAACCAGCTGTTTCTTAACCCCTTTCATCTGTCTTACAACAATACTAATAAAATCCCCCTCGCACTACATGTGGCCCCCTCCTTAATCCTGGCGACCTCTACGTTGCTTCCTCGGTTACAGGTTACCTAGAAGCCTCACAATGAATAAGTTTGCTGTCACTTTTCATGAACTTTTTATTTTGCTCCTTTGTTTCCTTGTGACTGATTCATAAAGCAAAGAACACAAAGTATTCTGTGAATTGTTACATTGTTAGGGAGGAATAAAGGCTTATTACCGTCTGAAGTCGCCTTTTATGTGGAATCAGAATAAGGAAACACAAAGAGTAAAGGCAGTTTCAATTTTTTGTAATTGTGTCATTTTTTTTTTTTAAATATGGGGTAAAATTGCATTTAATGCCAAAGTGAGGTCCCTGCAAAGGAAAACTGGAATTATCTTCTCATTTAGATTACAAAATTACATTGGACGGAGGAGATTCGGGATCATATGATGAGAAGAACAATAATAATAATAATAATAATAATAATAATAATAGGAGTAATACTACACGGAGAGAGCACTTTCCAGTAGGTATACCCTTTACCAACCACATAGAGGGACAAACAAATTATAGTATAGTACCAAACATTGCATACAATGGGCAAACAATACGTTACGTATAATAATAGTGCTATATACCGTCTAAATCACAATATAATACATG
Source organism: Leptodactylus fuscus (assembly GCF_031893055.1). Classification (NCBI taxonomy): domain Eukaryota; kingdom Metazoa; phylum Chordata; class Amphibia; order Anura; family Leptodactylidae; genus Leptodactylus; species Leptodactylus fuscus. The sequence goes on along the minus strand of NC_134271.1, from coordinate 19,580,729 downwards.
TCATTAAAAATACCGCCATGCAGTGCTTAAAATAATAGCCATGCAGTAATAACAGTGCCCATAATCCTCAGAAACACATTATAAAACACTAGTCTCCATATCCCTTGCAACGACACGCTGGCTCATAAATCAAACGCACCGTCTGCCCGGTTACACTCATGTATTGTCAGCATTGGGTGGAATGATGGGTCAGTGGTGTTAACGTTTATTGTAATCTTGAATGTGATATAAATGAGGTGATTGCTGCAAAGAAAACCCATACAGAATTGGCAAACTCTAGTCTTTAGTGGCCAGAGTGAAAATTGCAGGATTTAGTTATTTTTAAAGGGATCCTATCATTTAAACACATTTTATTCTGGTTGACACGTAGGAATAGCCTTAAGAAAGGCTGTTCGTCTCCTACCTTTAGATGTCTTCTCTGGGCCACTGTTCGCTTGAAATCCCAGTTTTCGCCGGTATGCAAAGGAGTTCTCTCACAGCACTGGGGGCGGTCCCCAGCACTTAAACAGCACTGGGGGTGTTCCCAATGCTGCGAGAGAACTCTCTAGCACCGCCTCCATCTTCTTCAGGAACGGTGTCTTGACGCGTCTTCTTCCAGGGGTTGGCTTCAAACTTCTAGGCCTCGGGCCTAGGACAAAGCTGACCGCGCATGCTCGCCGGCCACAAGAAAATGGCCGCTTACAATACTGTGTAAGCGGCCATTTTCTTGTGGCCGGCGGGCATGCTGGAAGTTTGATGTCAACCCCCAGAAGAAGACTGGTCAAGACTCCATTCCTGAAGAAGATGGAGGCGGAGCTGGAGAGTTCTCTTGCAGCATTGGGGACGCCCCCAACGCTGTTTGAGAGAACTCATTTGCATACAGAAGAAAACCGGGATTTCAATCGAATGGCAGCCCAGAGAAGACATCTAAAGGTAAGAAACGAACAGCCTTTCTTAAGGCCATTCCTACGTGTCAACCAGAAAAAAATGTGTTTAAATGTCCCTTTAAATATAAACGATTAAAAAAAAAATTCTTTAAAAATATATGTTTGACATAATGACACATTTAAGTGCACAATAGTGAACACTCGGTCACGTTAATAGATTTCGCAGCAAACATTCCCAGGATGGACGTAGCTGCAAAATCAGCAGAACACAAACTGAAGACCCAAAAAGAGCCAATTACACATGGCGGCAGAATTATTCCCGCTGCTCCTTCCTCGTGTCGCCCTTCCCCCTTCCATTTATTTATCACGCTAAAAACAAATATGACTTCTATAATGCAGCCAATGGGTACACGCTAAACAACCAAATATGTAATCCCTTTTAGGCAAAAAAAAAAAAAAAAGATCCAGAATTTTTTAAGTTCCACCGCTGACTCCATATGGCAGACAAGTGTTTGACAAAAGGTGCTTTGTTTCTCTTTAAAAAAAAAAACAGAGGCAGAACCCCCCATGTCTGTGATAGACAGAGGCGTGCGGCGCTCTCTATACTGACTGGCAGCGGCTGAACGCGGCAGAACATCTGCAATGCAAATAGATCATTTATAGAAACACAGCTGTTATCTAAGCTTAGCAGAACGCCACCTGGGACCCGCCGCGCCATCCAAACAGTAGGGCTCTAATAAATGACAGGACTCCAGGAAGCTTCATGTTCAACAACTGATATCCATTTAGTACAATCCAGGCCTAGGCTATCTGCGGCACGCAGGGTACGTCGCGGATGCGGTGCTGTCACAATGCCTGCCTTGCACTAATTTAGTTGATGTGAAAAACACAAGCTTTCAGGCATCTGGATATGGATACAAGGCAACAATGTCATTCAGCCCCGTAACCTGCAACTATGTAACCGCCAATAGATAAGAGATATCAAGGTGAAGTCTGGACAGTGGATCTCCATCTACTTAACACGACCACCTTGAGCTAGACGGGATATTTAATGTGATGGATTTTCAATTCAATATCCTATCTCCTCCGTGTAAGGGGCACTATCAATGTGGGAGTGCACTAAAGGGGCACTTTTATAGCATGGGAGACACTAAGGGGACACACAGGTGGGTACTAAGGGGGCCCTATTACTATGTATGGAAATAAGGGTGGGCACTTTTATGGACTGTAAACACTAAGGGGCCACTATTACTGAATAAATGGAACACTGTCCGTTTGAGGGAAGCAAAGGAAAGGACTATTACTGTAAAGAGCACAAACGTTTTGCAGTATACATTATGGGGCTTAAATATACTTATATGGACACTGGCAGAGACAGCTGGATGGTGCTGTTAAAGGGTCGGTATGATAAGAAGTTTGGATGGGGGATAATGATGTGTCTAAATGCAAAGACCCAAAGAAATCTGGACAGTAAACTTAGCAAAAATTAGTCATAACTGGAAGGTGTCATGTAAATCTGAACTAGATGGAGAAGAAAATGAAAAGTAAACAACTTCAATCAGAAAAGATCTGCAAGTCAAATTTTTTTTTTCCAAAAATGTCTAAAATCATAATCTGTGACTATGAAGACATCAGAAGATAAAGGACAATGCTCATGTGCAGAGCCTTTGCACTGGGCCCACATATGTGTTAAAAAGTTTCTGATGGAGCTCTGCAATATGTCCCAGACAAGTAAAGATGTATACAATAGATATATACTATATATATATATATATATATATATATATATATATATATATATATATACGTACCCTCTCTTCTTAGAATAGGAGAACTAGCTGTCTGTTAGTCTTCGCCAATCTTCCTTGTTTGCTGACAATGTGACTACAAGGTCCTTGCATGGGTTCACTTTGACCATGGTGAAGGGGCAGCAGGAGCCTTGATGTGCCCACTACAGTTTACAGCAGACATCACTAGACTGAGGTTACTTAGATACTGGATCTCGATGTTTGCAGAAAATAGAGGTGATTATTTTACAAATTCTATATTCTTCAGAAACTCAAGACTTAGGCGGCCATTATTAATTCTGTTCATGGAGGTTCCACATAGGGTTTGCTTCCTGAATGTTCTGACTTTTGGTGGGGTCTACCAGCTTCTCCATAATGGCCACACATAAGTGCAGGTATAACATATTACGTGAGTACAGCGTTTTCATATATCTGGGCTCCCTGCTATACACATGATATTTAATGGCTGAATTATTGCCACGGGTCATCTACAACCTGTTATTATCTGCAAGAATTCATCAGATATATTAATCATAGCAGGCCAGGATCTAATGTACAGAAAGTAACGCAAAGCCGAAATGTCACCTCTGTGAATCATTACTTCCAGGATCCTAATTAAAACACATTGCCATATATTAAGGAAGCAAGGTGTGATATCTACTAAGAGAAGAAGACATCATTAAAGCCGTCAGGAACTGCACTCAAATTATACTGTACATCCACCTGTCAGTACGACCATAAGGTTTATATATAGTATATCTACATAAAAAGTCAAGTCACTATAAATATATACATTACATTACTTATCCTGTACTTATCCTGAGTTACATCCTGTATTATACTCCAGAGCTGCGCTCACGATTCTGCTGGTACAGTCACTGTGTACATACATTACATTACTTATCCTGTACTGATCCTGAGTTACATCCTGTATTATCCTCCAGAGCTGCACTCACTATTCTGCTGGTACAGTCACTGTGTACATACATTACATTACTTATCCTGTACTGATCCTGAGTTACATCCTGTATTATACTCCAGAGCTGCACTCACTATTCTGCTGGTGCAGTCACTGTGTATATACATTACATTACTTATCCTGTACTGATCCTGGGTTACATCCTGTATTATACTCCAGAGCTGAGCTCACTATTCTGCTAGTGCAGTCACTGTGTACATACATTACATTACTTATCCTGTACTGATCCTGAGTTACATCCTGTATTATACTCCAGAGCTGAGCTCACTATTCTGCTAGTGCAGTCACTGTGTACATACATTACATTACTTATCCTGTACTGATCCTGAGTTACATCCTGTATTATACTCCAGAGCTGAGCTCACTATTCTGCTAGTGCAGTCACTGTGTACATACATTACATTACTTATCCTTTACTGATCCTGAGTTACATCCTGTATTATACTCCAGAGCTGCGCTCACTATTCTGCTGGTACAGTCACTTTGTACATACATTACATTACTTATCCTGTACTGATCCTGAGTTACATCCTGAATTATACACCAGTGCTGCACTCACTATTCTGCTGGTACAGTCACTGTGTACATACATTACATTACTTATCCTGTACTGATCCTGAGTTACATCCTGTATTATACTCCAGAGCTGCGCTCACTATTCTGCTAGTGCAGTCACTGTGTACATACATTACATTACTTATCCTGTACTGATCCTGAGTTACATCCTGTATTATACTCCAGAGCTGCGCTCACTATTCTGCTGGTACAGTCACTGTGTACATACATTACGTTACTTATCCTGTACTGATCCTGAGTTACATCCTGTATTATACTCCAGAGCTGCGCTCACTATTCTGCTGGTGCAGTCACTGTGTACATACATTACATTACTTATCCTGTACTGATCCTGAGTTACATCCTGTATTATACTCCAGAGCTGCGCTCACTATTCTGCTGGTGAAGTCACTGTGTACATACATTACATTAATTATTCTGTATTATACTCCAGAGCTGTGCTCAATATACTGCATGTCATTCGGCAAACAGAAAAAGTCAAGAGGTGTCCTATAGATGTGTTTGGAAAGGTTGTGAAGTATCCTGTTGATAGGTTATTGGTATGAAAAATTGATTTGGACCTGAAAAGCCCCTTTAAAAGCGGGAAATCCCATAAACTTGTTATCTTCTAGCACTAGTCACAATATCTGGGACAGACTGACGTATGTTGCGGTGCTTTTATTGTGATCCTTTGGGCAGAATTTCCTCCATGAGAGGTATTTCTGGGACTTGTGATGTGTCCCCGCGTGTCTGTCCTCATTTTCAGGAGGAGAGCAGACCGAGCACTACATAAAATACATTAGCTGCTGTAACAGGAGCCGCTCCCGTGAAGCCTGTCAACACCTGTCAGGCCATGGGACCGAGGACATCGGAGATGCAAACATTTCCCTTCAGAAGCAATGTCACATGTAGTAAGAATGAGATGTGGCTCTGTGGAGATGTTGGCAGGCGCGGTGGCCGGTCCTTCAGCATCTCCTTCCTCTCGGCCTGATACATATGTATGTCTCGTCTGAAGAATTCTGAAGCTTTCAGCCTTTATTACTGATATATTCGAGGAAAGTTTTATAGCCCATAGTTACAGAGAATGTTACTTCACCAATTCTGAGATAGAATGTTTCTCCTCCGGTGACAATCAAAGCTACATCCTGAATTCTCTTTGTTTCCTGTACGCGCAGTGCATTGTGGGAGCTCATACACAGGTAGCGCTTTGCAGCCGGGTACCATCATTGTCTAAGAGACAAAACAGAATTAAGAATTGACCAAACAGGTAGAAATCAGTGGTTTTGTCCACTTTGTGATCTGAAGGCCCTGGGTGCGGTGGACAGTCACCTGGACCACCAAGTCCTATTTATAACACTGGAGTCTTTTTGCTTCTTTTTCCCGTTACAATCTGATACAAATTATCCAGAATTCTGCATTTTCCTGACCCAATATAAGTGTAATTTATAAAAAAGACTTCTGGGAATACAATGTAGCAGAGAATAATGATATGGATCTAGAGCAGCGATTCCCTACCAAGGTATATACAGGTGTGCCATGGAAATCAACTAGGGACGCCGCGACACTCCGGTGGGTAGATGGCAACTCATCTTTCAACTTTATCTTTGGCATTCAGGTGACGCTTTTAGCTTTCTGCTCCACCATTCAAGCATCTGTTGTTAATGTCCGCGGCTTGGTGCAGGCCTACTGCATTGAGCTGGAAACCACAGGAGGAGATCTACGGGGGAGAGGGCTGAGCTTTGGGGGAATGGAGCTTTGGACCTTTAATAAAAAACAAAAATGTATATAGCACAACTACATTGTGGGGTGACTGGGGAACATAATTCAGGGTCTCAGGGTCACTGGGGGGCATGACAGGGGGTCTAGGAGGCAAAGTGGAGTGCAAATAATTGTCTGTTAGCCACTGGGGAATGTTGATCAGAGTGCTGACGAATATGAATTAGACAATGGGGGACAATGGGATTGTGACAAATTGTCTGAGCCACACTGGGGAGCATTATACTGTGTGAGGGACACTAAGGGAGCATTATAGTATGTGTTGGGCCATTGGGGAGCATTATACTACGCAAGAGCCACTAAGAGAGCACGGTGATGGCAAAAAGAGAACTTTTTTAAGTGTCTGGTGCTGGTGGTGGGCCCCTCCACCCTGTCATTTATTTATTGTTACACTAGATTGATTTTTGGTGGCTGCGCATGTCTCATATAAGACTACAGACTGTTTTTTTCAGTGGATGGGCATGGTATTGCAGGCCAATCCCATTCACTTGTCGTGTGAACATGATGTTACACTGGAGTGCTGCTGCCGCCACCTCAGGCAGATGATGCATGTTGGGCCCACTGATCTACTATTGTTGACATATCCTAAACATCCTAAACATAGGATTATCATTAATTTAGTCCCGGAAAACCACTTTAATTTTCAAACTTTTGGACATCCCCTTTAATGTACTGAATACTTTTCTAGTCCTTTGAGCTAATATTTTTCTGGGGTAAAGAAATATTTTTTTAATTTGTAAAAAGATGAAGGAAAAGTAGGGGCCCTTTATAACCAACACCCCTCAATGCTAGGATTGAAGTTATCTGACATTTAAGCCATCTCTCCCAGAGGTTCCAGGAGGTTACCAAAAAAAGGGGTGACTTCCTGGACTCTCACAGAAGCTGATCATTCTCAAAGGTCTGACGACCAGGCAAGTAGTTTTTTCATCATCATCATCAGCAGCAGCCTCCTCCCTGCTCTTACCTCCCCCTGGGTACACATAGCAGACAATGCTCACTGAACTTCCAGTGCTCGTTGCTGCCTAATTAGCATATCAATAAAAGTGGGTTAATTCAAAAATGGCTGAGAGGATTAACAAATAAAAGGTATGTGTGGAATAGCCTTTCTAAAGGCTATGCAAATATATGCTTAGTTAAAAACAAGTTTTCCCAATGATAGAATCCCTTTAATAGATAGGAGTTACCATTTCAGTTGTTAAAGGGGTGTGTCCTTGCACAGTCTGCTTGGATAATGTCACAGTGTGTATGTATACACCTCCAACTGGTATCATCCAGTTGTCAATTTGTTCAAGAACAATAACGGAGGAACAGCGCAATGCACAGTTCGAAGAAAAGTAACTCTGCAGTCAGACGAGATGACGGGTCCTCTTTAATGGGGTGAGAGCTGTACCGAATCACCCATGTGTAAGAGAAAACGGGGAATCCAAGCTTGGGTATTCATCGCAGGGCGCCCTATGACAGGGGTTTCCTCCACAATGTGAGATGTTAACGCTGGCAGCCGCTGCCACATCTAGCCAGGGCTTTCCATCAAACAAGTCACCAGAGCGTCCGCAGGAAGCAGGAGTTATCTGCGGAGAACAATGTCGGCTGCCGCTGCCTTGAGATGTGTCCTGTAATTACTTCCTCTTGTTTTGACACAAACATTCTGATTGAGAACACAAACATCCCAAATGTGAGCAAATGGTGAATGGCGGCGAGGCAGGAGAGCGCGAACACGCCTGAAGTGATCCCAGCGTGAAGGAAATTGGCAGAAGGGATGACAGCTTGTTCACAATTGGCCAACCAGGGACTTGAAGGGGATCCTGATGTCTGCACATAAAGATACAGCGATGAGCGAAAGACTTAGGCAGGCTTGGGGAAGAAGGCTTCCAGAAATAGAAGGGTTAACTGTTTATTTTTGTGAATGAAGAAAAGAGAAATGTAAATCCCATCAATATTTGGTGCAACCTTTGGCCTTTGGAGGAGGAGGAGTCCTGGAAGTGATGATATGGCCCACACAGATATAGCCTGATCTCAGCAGCATCCAGTCTGTCTACCAAGGATTGGAGCAAACCTACACTCACATTTCGCCAACATGGAAGTGGGAACAACCTCCCTGCTGAGTTCTGCCAAAAACTGCAAGAGTGCCAAGAAGAAGGCGAAGGGCGAAGGTCACACCAAATACTGACAAGATTTACATTTCACTTCAGTTTCTTAATGGACAAAAATAACCCCCCACTTGATTTCAATCCCCTCTTTTTGTGACCTGCAGCCCTGTCCTTACTAGTATTATTACATCAGTGAATAGGTCACTGCCTCCCCCAAGGTCAGCACACTCCGGCACTTAAATACTCTGTGCTGCCATGGAACCTTGTCCATTACACTTTTTTCTCCTTATCTGATGACATTTTGTATCACATATTCACAATGTCTTTACTAATATCATCAAAAGTGTTCAGGTCACTGCCTGCCAAAAAATCAACACACTCCTCTACTAAAATACTGCTGTAGAACCCTGCGCATTACATTTTTTTTCTCACCCTCCCTCTTTATATCTTGACATTATGTTCCTTTCACACGTAACAATGTCTTTACTAACATCATCATATGTGGACTGGTCACTGCCTGCCACAAAATCAGCCCATTTATCTTCTAAAATACTTTGTGCTGCTGTGGACCATGTAACTTCCTTTCCCTGATATCACCATTTGTTTTCAATGAACACCTGATACTCTCCCTGTCAATATGCGTCCCTTTCCTTAATAGTATTATTACATGAGTGAATAGGTCACTGCCTCCCACAAGGTCAGCACACTCCTGTACTGAAATACTCTGTGCTGCCATGGAACCTTGTCCATTACACTTTTCTTTCTCCCTCTCTCTCTCTCTCTATATATATATATTGACCCTATGTTTCCCATGTGACAATGTCTTTACTAACACCATCAAAAGTGGAGAGGTCACTGCTTGCCACAAAATCAACACACCCCTGTACTGAAATACTTGCTGCTACTCAAGTGAATGGCAGCAAGGCTGCAGTTCCAGTTCTCATCACAACACTGTACAGAGCAGAAGCTGTATACAGTGTATGGACCTTTGTACACTCTAATGGTGGCCCTTGGAACTGCAGTTCCGATCACAATCACTTGAATAGGAGTAGAGCTTCTTCCAGCTGCATCCCTTGTATATGGCTTCCCGTGGATGTGACACTTGATCGGGACGGGGTCGAGGTCTGATCTGAACTGACCCGATGACTGTTATTACTATCAGTTACCTTCAGGTCTTAGAAAACTCTTCTAAACTCTCCGATATTTACCAAAAACCCCGGATACCGTGCACGCTCCAATGTCTCTCAGGTGAATATACTCTCGAATGCCCCTTTAAACAAGTTCTTTCTCTGTTTTTGCCGATGTTGGATGATATGAGAAGCGATCACGCCGCTAAATCCCAGAATTAAATTTCAAGTCTAGTTGAGGATTCCGAAAAACACAACTTCTGATCCGCTGGTTTAGGCTGAAGCCGTCTCTCCGTGATGTCGGTAATAGACTTGTCAGTCACTTTAACAATTTATCTGAGGCTCATAACTTTCCTGCCAACTTCTATGCATCTGAGCGTCAGTTTTAGAGTCTGGGGATTCTTGTGTCTGTGGCTTTCGCATAGACGGATGGTTTCAAGACAGCGAGGCTGTCATGGTAACACGGTCCCAGATTGCGTTGGGGCAATTTCCGACCGTCATTAACAAGTTGCTGTAGTCCTGACGCTTCATTAAGAATGCAGTCATTGAGATCATAAAGTGAACCTTTAATTACGGGTCCGCACCGCCCAGGAGCGTTATGTGACAGGTAATGACCCTCACCGCTAGCGATTATCTGCTCACGGCAGTCATCAGTATATGGAAACAAACCATTAGCATTAGGGCTGCCGCCTGAGCCGATCAGTCACTTGTGTAGAGGGGGATATGCATCTTACTAAATGGGACTTCATATTGATTTCACCAATCAGGAAATTTACCGAGAGTATCACGAAAAGCATCAAGATGGGAACAACTTTATTGGAAGACTTCTGAAGATGGTGCCACTAAAGGAGACCATTGTCAGGGTTGGGTGGTGGGGAACCTTTAGATCATATAAGATGGACTTGGCAAATAACTAGGACTTGATGTGTAGCTGCACCTATAGCCCTGGTTCCAAAAGAGGCGCTAAATTCAGGAGGGTTAAAGAAGTCTAAATTGCATTATGGGTAGAGATGAGCGAGTAGTACTCGATCCAGTAGGTATTTGATGGAATACTATGGTATTCGAAATACTCATACTCAATCGAGTACCACTCGCTATTCGAATGGAAAAGTTCGATGCAGAACCAGCATTGATTGGCCGAATGCTATACAGTCGGCCAATCAACGCTGGTTCTTCTCCTACCTTTAGAAGTCTTCTCCGTGCAGCTTCCCCGCGGCGTCTTCCAGCTCTGAATTCACTCTGCCAGGCATTGGGCCTGGGCAGAGCCGACTGCGCATGTCCGCTTGTAGTACGAGCATGCACAGTCGGCTCTGCCCAGGCCCGATGCCTGGCAGAGTGAATGAAGAGCCGGAAGATGCCGCGGGGACGCTGCACGGAGAAGACTTCTCGGAGGATCCAGCCCGACCCTCACTCGTCTACTTGATAAGTATAATTTGATCGAACGTTGCCTACCCCTGAAACGAGCATTTTCCCCCCATAGACTATAATAGGGTTCGATATTCGATTCAAGTAGTCGAATATTGAGGGGCTACTCGAAACGAATATCGAACCTCAAACATTTTACTGTTCGCTCAACTCTAATTATGGGCCATGATAGAGGTGTCAAAGACCAACAGGATGCAAGTTGGTAAAGGATATAAGGTAGATGCTTGATATCAGACTGAGGTTCCTTGGGCCAACCCAATACTTGATTCTATAGCCTTCCCTTTCAATGCCTCCTAAGAAATAGATAATGTACCCTTCAAATTTGTTTTGTTTTTTTGTTTGACCATTATCGTTTTAAAGCTTGGGCTGACTGGAGAATCCAGTCACTGATATAATTCTACTGACAAGATCTGGGTCCTCCAACACGAATGATCTTCTAAGAAGGTTGGTAGAGAGACATGTAGACCTCTGCGTTGATGGGATCTCTTGGGTATTTGCCAATTCATTGGTTAGGAAATACTCAAGAGGCCAAAGACTGCGTTGTAGCTATTGATGGTAGCAGGGTAGCAGTTGCACGGAGATTCTGGTACCAAGAAACCTCCTGGCCAAATGGAGGGGGTTGAAGGTCTTCAAACTGTAGATGATGGGTAGTTAGTCCTTGGTTTAGATATCACACATGAGCCAAGAATCATTAAGGAGGTAGTGTCGGTGTAGGACAGTCAGAAACTCGTAAAAGGATGACGTGGTTTTCATCATCCAAATCTCAGGAAGAGGTCTACCAAGCATCAGGGTCTTCTGGGATAGGTAGTGGAAGATATCTATAGACCCAATGAATAGCAGTAGTGTTGGTATAGACAGTGTATGGGTTACAGACTCACGTCAATGCCTCAGGCGACTCAGATAGGAAAACAGCATGTAGTATCATCAATATAGCATGTCATGGTATAGATTTCACACTGGGATGGTTGCATAGAATGACGTTTCTGGGACCCAGCACAAATTCTGTTATAGCCCCTCTTCCAATTATTTAAGGGGGACAGGGACCTTTCATCCACGTTAGACTCCAGGAGTAACTATGAACCTGCCTTAGTCCCAAGAAGGATCAAGGTGTCTTTGTGGGTAAAGGGTTAAACCTTCCTTATCCATCTACATTCTATAAAAACTTGGTTATGTTTAACAAAGCTCATAGAGCGGCCATAACCGATCTAATAACCTAAACGTAATAATAATAACACAATCCTGTTATGGGAAAAAAACACCGAGCGCATATTTCACTTTCAATCTCGGCTCCTCTCCGCAGCAATAGTCGCATTTATTAACAAGAAGGCGCTCCTCAGATTACCGCTATGCAATGCTACATTTAATTTTATGCCGTGATAACGTAATCCTGTTTACAAACGTATCGGCTTTCAGGCAGCATCAATAAACCGCTCCATACTCATTAAACCCCGTATAAGAGGTTTGGGGAGTAACTAGATATTTTCTCTAAGAACACGTAGAATATAATGTGTAAAGCTCAAAGTGTGGCAGAATCAACATTGCGGCAAACGGATGGAGGAGGAAGATGTAACAGCAGAATGGCGACGCGGCGAATGTAACGGATTAACAATGTATACGCATTCACGTATCTGGTTAACTCTTGCAACTCTTATAACAGCAGTATGACTGGGTAGTCTGGAGTGCCCCCTATAACAACCCCTATTACAGCATTATGACTGCGTAGTCTGGAGAACCACCTAGTACCAGTTCTTACATTGGGCCGGAACGCGCCAGTACTCTGATGCGGAATACAGAACATAAAAGACACTGTTACTTACCTCCCCTGGCTCTGGAAGGCTTCAGGCCTACTAGGTGACATCCCAAACGTCACATGGGCCGGTGCTTGTGTCCTTATGCATTGCGACGCAAGCCTCCTGCTCACGTGACATCCCATACATCATTGAAGATGACCAACATCTGCAGGAACTGCACCGAAGCCAGGGAGAAGTAAGTATCAATGTTTTTTATGTTTGTATCCTCACCTCGGTCTCCACAATGGGTCATAATACTGTGTGCAGGGGCCACTATGGGACATAATACTGTGTACAGGGCCACTACGGGGCATAATACTGTGTACTGGGGACACTATGGGGCATAATACTGTGTGCAGGGGCCACTATGGGGCATAATACTGTGTGCAGGGGCCACTATGGGACATAATACTGTGTACAGGGGCCACTATGGGGCATAATACTGTGTACAGGGGACACTATGGGGCATAATACTGTGTGCAGGGGCCACTATGGGGCATAATACTGTGTGCAGGGGCCACTATGGGGCATAATACTGTGTGCAGGGGACACTATGGGGCATAACACTGTGTACTGGGGCCACTATGGGGCATAATACTGTGTACTGGGGCCACTATGGGACATAATACTGTGTGCAGGGGCCACTATGGGATATAATACTGTGTACAGGGGCCACTATGGGGCATAATACTGTGTGCAGGGGACACTATGGGGCATAATACTGTGTACTGGGGCCAGTATGGGGTATAATGCTGTGTACTGGGGTCACTATGGGGCATAATACTGTGTGCAGAAGCTACTGTGGGGCATAATACTGTGTGCAGGGGCCTCTATGGGGCATAATACTGTGTGCAGGGGCCACTATGGGGGATAATACTGTGTGCAGGGGCCACTATGGGGCATAATACTGTGTGCAGGGGCCACTATGGGGCATAATTAGTGTGTGCAAGGGCCACTATGGGGCATAATACTGTGTACTGGGGCCACTATGGGGAATAATACTGTGTACTGGGGTCACTATGGGGCATAATACTGTGTACTGGGGTCACTACGGGGCATAATTAGTGTGTGCAGGAATGCGGTGGGGGTCGTCAATCGGTCTGTCATGGTATTATTCCAGAGTTCCCCCTAATTTCTTTTCCCAATTTAAGCCCTGAATATAACTAAAGTATGACTGTGTAGACTGGACCGCCCCTTTTACCGGCAGGCTGGTGGTGTAATCAGGAGCACCCCCTATTACAGTTGTATGACTGTGTATTTTGGAGTGCTCCCTATATCAGCTTTATGGCTGTATAATATGGAGCACCCCCATAACAGCAGACTGCTGATCCCTCTATTTCAGTAGGTTGGATCTATAATGCCCCTATAACCGTAGTCTGGAGCGTCCCCTATTACTGTTGTATGTCTGTGTAGTCTGGAGTGCCCCAAATAACAGCAGTCAGGCTCTGTAGTCTGGAGCGTCCCCTATTACTGTTGTATGTCTGTGTAGCTGGAGTTTCCCCTATAACAGCAGTCAGGCTCTGTAGTCTGGAGAGCCCCCATTATAGTTGTATGTTTGTGCAGTCTGTAGTGCTACCTACAACGGTAGTGTGGGTGGCTGCTTGTTGAGGGTCTCCTTAGCATTACCTATAATTTACACACTTTGGGCCCCAGGTAAATCCTTCACTGTGCATTATCCTATTTCTGTATGCTACGACTGCTGTGGTTTTCCTCGTCCTCCTCCGATCTGATTTTCCTGCCTTCCCCTCCGTTCCTATGGGATGGGCTGATCATTGATGATTCTCTGTTAATCACATATTTTTTTCACATTAATCGCCGCAGTATTTTTAGCCCAGATCCTAAAAGATAACAAACTTCAAAGAGTCGCTTCTCAGCCCAAAACAATCTTGTTTGCAGAATTGGGATTTTACATGTTGCTTAGAAACTGAAGGCGATGTCTCTGTGAATCTGCACGGAGTCTGTCTGCCAGTGCCATCCCTGCTGCGAGAAAGGAGGAAGGGCAGGGCACATTCCTAAAAACATATGCCAGCCGTGGCTAAAACAGGGAACCCATATAGCGCGCTCACCTGGGGTAGGGGGTCATGTGACTTCACTCCCAGCATGCTGCAACAAATTGCAAAGGCAACTGCAGTTTTAAAACACATTAGGCGATATACGAGATGATGGACAGTATATCTTCTACACTGATCTATATTCTGTTATCCCACAACTATACATAGCAGCACGGCTTCACATACTCAAGGCTTCTTGTTAGTGAAAGGAATGCTAGAGCTACAGTAAAAACTGACACAGGACAGATATAATTGCAAAATTCTGGGTCTTTGCAAATATAAACTTCACATTTTCCCTTCCTAGACACAAGCAGCACAGAGGAGGTTATTTGTAATGTCTATCATGGCCTTCTTTATCCATTGAAAAAAATATCATTTTCTTGTCTAGAAACCATTGAGCAGGTTAGCTTTTCCCTACAGGTCTTAGTACTCTGAGTGCACATGTATGAATTGCGGGTCTACTTACTGCATTAATACCCTAATACTACGCAAGACCCATAATATGGATACCCAGGTCAGCCTGGCATCTGTATGGTAATGATTTGGATTGCAGGATCCACAGTCTTTTTTTTTAAGAGTTCACCCCTGTGCTCTAAGGATACTAAACAGAGACTTAAAAGGGGATTTCTGGCTTCAAATCACAGGAAAGGTCATGTGTATGTGATCTGTGGGGGTCCGACACCCAAACCCTGCATGGTTTACTGTACTGGTAGCTGCGAGTGGATAGGGGCAGTGTGTAAATTGCTCCTGCCTAGTGGTGGTTCTGGGAAATTGCAGCTGCACTCTTATTATTTGGATGCTGTGGATAGATCATCAGTATGAAAAAATTGATTTGGGGCTATAAAACCCCTTTAAAGGGGTTGTCCCATCACAAGGATCCTATCTATACTGCTTGTTAATGTGGATGTAAGACTTTTCCTAAATACACTGCTTCAGCAAAACTGCTTTGTTTGTCCACTATCTTACTTTATTCAATTCATTGTTGACACAGCCCTGACTTATCTGCTCAAAAGTCCAGTGATGTATCTGCCTGCTCTCAGGGGGGAGGGAGGAGGGGCTACAGTCCTATGAAAAAGTTTTGCACCCCTATTAATCTTAATCATTTTTAGTTCTAAATATTTTGGTATTTGCAACAGCCATTTCAGTTTGATATATCTAATAACTGATGGACACAGTAATATTTCTGGATTGAAATGAGGTTTATTGTACTAACAGAAAATGTGCAATATGCATTAAACCAAAATTTGACCGGTGCAAAAGTATGGGCACCTCAACAGAAAAGTGACATTAATATTTAGTAGATCCTCCTTTTGCAAAGATAACAGCCTCTAGTCGCTTCCTGTAGCTTTTAATCAGTTCCTGGATCCTGGATGAAGGTATTTTGGACCATTTCTTTCTACAAAACAATTCAAGTTCAGTTAAGTTTGATGGTCGCCGAACATGGACAGCCCGCTCTCAAATGATCTGAAAACAAAGATTGTCTGACACTAACCTATCTGCAGGCTGAGCTGATATGCTGCTTCTGATGACACTAATCTATCTACCTGTGGGGCTAGGTGACGTGCTGGTTCTAATGACCCTGAACTATGTATCTTCAGAGCTGGGTTGATATACTGGGTTCCCTTTAACAACTCTGAGATACAACATTGTCAAATCTTCAGCAAGTAATAGTTCCCTAAACTGTGACCAGGCGTCTATGTATCAAAGCAAAAATTGTGCCCACCTGTGATCAGGATCTTTTAAAAATGAATTATACAATATTGCAGTTTCTACAATGGCCACTAGATGTCACTGCAGTAGGTGACACTTCAGACTCACTTTGCAGCCTACAGTAAAATGCAATGTTATCAACCAATTTTTGCAAATAGATGGAAGAGTAATGACAGAATAGAACTGCTGCCTACTGCTCCATACTGCTACTGAGCAGGTAGCCCTCATAATGACAGCAGCAAAGAGAAGACTGTAGACAGTATACACTGAGCAGAGAGAGGCCATTGTTATCTAATATTTGGATAACTCTCCCCATATAAACAGTATACACCCCCTTTATCCTCCCTTACCTATAGCACTATATTTATTACATGTATATGCTGGTTATTGTAGTCAGACGCCTCTCACCAGACGGATCCGGTAATAATTTATACTTTTCTATAATACATAAAATGAGCTTGTGAGTTAAGAATTCCTCTCTGCTCCCGATCTCTTGTGATTCCAGATCAACCAGAAAGTCTTCTCTGTGCATAATGAGGTTGGTAGTTACTTTGCATCGGCTGACAGTGGCTGTCAATGGACTTTATGCTTGAAAAGCTCAGCCATCAGTCAGAGAGGAGCCGATGCAGGAGCGGGCGATGATTTCCCCAGTGTGGGCTCATTATCCACCTATTTTGCTGCTATAAAGCGGAATATTTACTCTGTGTTGTAAAAAAAAATAAAAAATTTTTTTATAAAAACAAATTCTGAGTTTGATGCTCAAATCCTGCAAAGAAAATTTACATTGCAGATTAAAAATGAGTGACGTCTGATAAAAGCCCGGAAAATTCACGCCTCGTAAGCAATTAGAAATACTAGGTGTATGGGAAGGATTTCAAGGCAAATTAGCATAAGCTCCACCCCTTTACAGTTCAGTTTCAGACAGTCCTGGGATGCACGCATGTAAGATTAGAGGGGAAGTGTAAGATTTTTATTTTTAATATTTTTTTTAACAATTCTTTTTGATTTTCCATGTTATTATCTATATTTAGAGATATTCTAAAAGTCTTGCATTTCCAACTCTTGCCACTAAGCCTAAAATAGATTGTGAATTCTGCTTTCCTGGACATAGGCCATAGACACATTAGTTTGGAGCAGAGCCTATTGACACTTCATGTATGAGAAGATAACCTGACCACAATAAGGACATCATGGCTGGTTATCAGGAGGACACTACATGTATGAGAAGATAGCCAGACCAGTGCTACATCTCCCATCATTATAGATTTTAGGGCATGTGGCAACACTTGTTACTATTTCATCTGTATACTGCCTGCCATCCTATATACTGTGTCCTCATACTACACCACTGTAATGTTTACCGTTGCTGCATATCTTTATTATACCACTACTTCACCTGCCATCTTGTTTTTGTGCGCTCTGTGCTCCCCTGTATTTTATATTACAGAGACTCCATGTGAAATGCGCTCTGCAGTAATACATGGCAGGATACAGGGCTGTGAAATCTCTGCACTTTGAAGAGATTATGTTTTATATTTCTTAAAGACGCACTAACCTAAAAATATCCCAATCTGTGTAAAGTCTCTTATTTGGAAATGTTATACATCTTGTCACATTTATCCCTGAACTGTTGCAGATGGTGCATTGGCCACTAGATGTCAGCAGAGCTGACTACATGTCAGGCTCATTTTACAGCTTGCAGTAAACCTGTTACAACTTCATCTTCACAGGTAGATGAAGGCAGTATTGTGTAAAATGAGTATGTTGTATTACCTGACCCAAGATAAGCAGATAGAGATTGTAAAATTAAAGGGGGAACGGCTTGTTATGTGAAGCTTTTCCATTATGATCATACCAGTGAAGGGTCAGATACCCCACCTCGGACACTTTTTGGAGACATTCAGTGGGCACACTTACAGAACTCTACATCTATTATATCCACATGGATAAAGCTATTGTTTAAAATAATTTTGCTCTTTTTTCTGTAGATTGTGAGCCCCATATAGGGATCACAATGTACTTTTTTTTTTTTTCATTTAAGTAAGTCTTTGTAGAATGGGAGGAAATCCACGCAAACACGGGGAGAACATACAAACTCCGTGCAGATGTCATTCCTGGCGGAATTCGAACCCAGGACTCAAGTGATAATTTTGCTCTTGTCTGCTCTAAGGCGCACAGCTAGGGCAAAATTAATTATATAACAATGTTGTTACAGAGTCTTTAGAAAGATGGGTGACCACCACTAGGATGGGGGTTAAGGGAAGATGACCAGGGCATGTGCTCAAAGCGCTAAGAATAATACACAATGTAACTCAGGATCAGTACAGAATAAGTAATGTAATGTATGTACAGAGTGACTGGACCAGCAGAATAGTGAGCGCAGCTCTGGAGTATAATACAGGATGTAACTCAGGATCAGTACAGGATAAGTAATGTAATGTATGTACAGAGTGACTGTACCAGCAGAATAGTGAGTGCAGCTCTGGAGTATAATACAGGATGTAACTCAGGATCAGTACAGGATAAGTAATGTAATGTATGTATATAGTGACTGTACCAGCAGAATAGTGAGCGCAGCTCTGGGGTATAATACAGGATATAACTCAGGATCAGTACAGGATAAGTAATGTAATGTATGTACACAGTGACTGTACCAGCAGAATAGTGAGCGCAGCTCTGGAGTAGAATACAGGATGTAACTCAGGATCAGTACAGGATAAGTAATGTAATGTATGTATATAGTGACTGTACCAGCAGAATAGTGAGCGCAGCTCTGGGGTATAATACAGGATATAACTCAGGATCAGTACAGGATAAGTAATGTAATGTATGTACACAGTGACTGTACCAGCAGAATAGTGAGCGCAGCTCTGGAGTATAATACAGGATGTAACTCAGGATCAGTACAGGATAAGTAATGTAATGTATGTACACAGTGACTGCACCAGCAGAATAGTGAGCGCAGCTCTGGAGTATAATACAGGATGTAACTCAGGATCAGTACAGGATAAGTAATGTAATGTATGTACACAGTGACTGTACCAGCAGAATAGTGAGCGCAGCTCTGGAGTAGAATACAGGATGTAACTCAGGATCAGTACAGGATAAGTAATGTAATGTATGTACACAGCGACTGTACCAGCAGAATAGTGAGTGCAGCTCTGGAGTATAATACAGGATATAACTCAGGATCAGTACAGGATAAGTAATGTAATGTATGTACACAGTGACTGCACCAGCAGAATAGTGAGCGCAGCTCTGGAGTATAATACAGGATGTAACTCAGGATCAGTACAGGATAAGTAATGTATGTACACAGTGACTGTACCAGCAGAATAGTGAGTGCAGCTCTGGAGTATAATACAGGATGTAACTCAGGATAAGTACAGGATAAGTAATGTAATGTATGTACACAGTGACTACACCAGCAGAATAGTGAGCGCAGCTCTGGAGTATAATACAGGATGTAACTCAGGATCAGTACAGGATAAGTAATGTAATGTATGTACACAGTGACTGCACCAGCAGAATAGTGAGCGCAGCTCTGAAGTATAATACAGGATAAGTAATGTAATGTATGTACACAGTGACTGTACCAGCAGAATAGTGAGCGCAGCTCTGAAGTATAATACAGGATAAGTAATGTAATGTATGTACACAGTGACTGTACCAGCAGAATAGTGAGCACAGCTCTGGAGTATAATACAGGATAAGTAATGTAATGTATGTACACAGTGACTGTACCAGCAGAATAGTGAGCGCAGCTCTGAAGTATAATACAGGATGTAACTCAGGATAAGTAATGTAATGTACGTACACAGTTACTCCATGATTCATGTAGACACTTAGTCACATTTTAACAACTTTTGAAGTCAGATTTACATCCTGTGAATATAAGAGAATACGTGATACCATTCTTAGAACTTTCTGTAGCTCTTAGTATATCCCTGATAACATCTCCAGTGTATACAGCTCTTCACCAGCTCTATATATTCTCCTAATAGATCTGATTAGTGTTGGCGTTTGATGATCAATTATTTCGATGCTTTTCTATCCTGTTCTTTGTTGATGTAAAAAGCAATTACGGAAATTTCAGCTTTCAATTAGATTAATTTGCTCTTTCTTTAAAGATTGTTACTAAGCAAACAGGGAGAAGATGAAAGATCCAGCCCCTCAGTACGGCTGCACGCTATTATCTGAACACTGCCAAAACTGCAATTCCTATCTACGCTCTTTTGTCTAACTTTATTATCCCCAATGGGATTCTCATACCATTTGCGATATAAGGGGCGCTTGTACTTTTGTAATCATTTTTATTGCTCAAGTGATTGTACAATAAGAATTTAGTAGGTTGTTTTCATTATAAAACTGCCATCTGTTTTGTGTATACAGCTCCCATGCAGATCTATGTGTCACGTGGTTACAAGTTGCAAACCTTGTATACTCTGCTCTGGTCACGTATTAGTTCACCGCCCCTCTGCCAGTAGATCCTTGTTTGACAAATACTTATGTAGCAGAGCTGAGCTTGTTATTTAGAGAGTAATGTAAATGATGGTGTATAGATTACAGACTGCCATTGACAGCAATCTGCTGATCGATATTTAGGAGCAGCGGTAACCATGAACATTTCCCAGAATCCTTCATACTATTATCAGATCTGATAATTACATTAAAGGGGTTGTCCTAGAGATGGGCCATGAGTATCAGATCAGTCGGGGTTGGAAACCCTGGCCCTTTGCCGATCAGCTGTTTTGGCTGATGGAAGCAACTCTGTCCCTATGCATTTGATTTGGAGCAGGGCTGCAGTTCCTGGCACCAATGCTACAATATACAGAGCTCCATACACTGTATACAGATTCCTGTGCACTGTAGCAGCTCCGCCTGGATCTATAGCTTTTCTCCCATTCACTTGATCACTATCAGGTCTGCTGGTCATATACTTAGTATACTACTTCCAACGGTTGAAAGAGCTGATCATCATGGGGCCAGGTGTCAGACCACGACCAATCTGATACCCCTCCCTGGTAAGTGAATTACTGAAACTGTGACATATTTTTACTACATTGTATTATAATGCAGGGCCAGTATATTGTATGTCATACAATTACATGAGACGAGCCATTTCTCCAGCAGCGCTCACTAGACCATTGGTTTTCCAGCTGTTGTGATACTACAACTCCCAGGATGTCCTTTGCTGTGCACAATAGCTGGAGACCATTATATTGGATGGCTATTGCATATTAATAATTCACACTATAGGCTGTATTTTTGTGTCTCTTGTTGGGGGGGAGGGGGGGGCTTTTACTTTTATAGACACAGCTAAAATTATTTACATTTTTTTCTTTGTCTCATTTTTAGTCTATAAAAAGTAAATGGAACATAAGGAAATAATTGACTGACTGAGGTAAAATATCACGTTCAGCACCACGGACAGCAGCGAGCCATTCGCAGAGTCCTGGGGAGACGGCAGAATAAGAACACAAAGAAGAAGCTACTGGGGTCACAATATTGCGCTACAAGTCCATGATTACTGCAGTTAGTACTGGTTCACATCTGCATTCGGTATTCCTTTTGGGGAGTACGCTTGGAGACCCCCTGAACGGAATACCGAACGCATTAAAAGGCGTGCAAGCAGTACTTTCCTCTCCACATGGTTCGTGCAGACAACACGCGGAAAACACATGGACCTCATTATAGTCTTTTGGGTCCGTGTGGTTTCTTAGCTAACCGTTTTTTTTAATGTGTTCAGTATTCTGTTCAGGGGGTCCCCAAGCAGACTCCCCGAACGGAATACCGAAGGCAGATGTGAACCAGGCCTAATGCTGTTTATTTTGGTGTCCTAAAAGCGCCCACAGTTGACACAATGTAACCCGCAGTTCTAAGATCTCACTCAAGGTGCAGACTGTCAGGGTAAAAGCAGAATGACTTATAATGTGTATCAATAGATGGGGTTTTATCATTCAGCCTTCACCCCTCTTAAGACAACATACCAAAGATAAAGAGCCCCATCATCAACAATCTTGAAGGGTATGTATATTTTAGAAACAATATATGTATATACATGCGTATAAAGTAGGAAGCAACTTTGCAGACAGTCTTTATTAAAAATCTCCAGTTGCTTTGCGTGTATAACTTCTACGCTCTGCATATCCACGGTAGCAGACTACAAACAAACCGTCTGTAGTCAGATCCTGTAGTCCTGCGTTTCTTCAGTCCTACTAAGGGAGTGTTGGGTGTAAACCGAAGATCCTAATACCCAGTACAAAACCTTTGAAGTCCTCCATGTGTCATTATACTACCATCATCTTCTTATACGGCAGAACTTCCTCAGGACCTTTGTAGCTTGCAAATAAGGATGAGTGAACCAATTTGTAATAAACTGGATCGGTTACAAATTTTCCAAACTTGAAATTTTTGAGGTCTACTACCCACCAACTACTATGACACTCCAAGGTCACTTCAGTCCCCGGGGTTTAGTAAGTGGCGGCCCTTTCCTTCTGTGATGTTATGGGCTCCTAGAAACGCGTGGACGCATCAACATCATGACGCTTGGAATCACAGGTCTCAGCGGTCCACTATGGACTATGACATCCCATAAGCAGGCCGAAGGAGCAAGAGTCCTATAGAAAGCAATACTGTAACACATGGCTGTACAATCAGACTACACACTAGGACAAGAATAGGAGAAGAGGATCCGCGCTCAAGGGTCGTGCAAATACACGTCGGGCAGGATGCATCCCTTGAGCTCGGATCCTCTTCTCCTATTGTTGTCCTGTTCATCTCCCAGGTATCCGGTGTTTGCTGATGGAACCGCTGACACTCTCACCAGAACCGTTTACCACATAATTGTGTCCGGGTGTTGTGATCCTGTCACAACCCCATCAGGTGAGAGGCCTATCGGTCGTTCTTTAGTACGCCCTTTAGCCAGCCCCTTTTTATGCACTGCACCCTTCTGGTCATGACTTGGATGTGGCATGTGAATGGAGGCCAATTACCGCCTTCACCATAGCGTAAGTTGAGAGTGAGGCCTTGCACGTTCCGTCTGCGGTGCCTATTTACATTCCATCATATTATTGCTCAGTCAATATAATAAGTGCGCCCATGTGGCACTTGGCAGTAGCGACTGTGAAATGTCATTACGACAAAGCTCGGAGAGTCACTGCATATGGCTGCACCTCATTAAATAAGCGCGACAATCATCTAAAGCGCCGGAGAAGTGAAAGCCTTGGTTTGTGCGGCGCTCGCGGAATCTGATTGTCAGAGGTAATATTAAGTGATAAGACCAAAATGACTGTGTTCAGATTCCGATTTAATATGCGGGATTTGCTTAAATTACTTTCAATCAGACTCTGCTGCATATTTTATAACCTCTGCAGGACTGAAAAGCCATCTGCCTTTCAAAGCCGAGAGACATAGAAAAGAAAACGGGCAAAAGCCTCCGCAAAGTCATTCTTCTTCTCCCGCAATATCACATCTTGAGATGGCGGCGCGCACAATGGCTCTCTCTAATAAGCCCACTATTCTCATTTTAATGTCCAATTCCCATGTTACTGTGAGGGAAAACTGTGGACACGACATTGGCGCTGCACGATTGTATTCGAAATGATGGCGGTATTTTATTATTTTTTTTTGTTATACTTCCATCGGGTAGAGGCTTATTGAAGTTTAAATGGAACTTTTCGATAACTTGTTTTAAAAAAGTTCCATTTGGTTACTCAGTATGTCGAGATTTGATAGTTTTCCGCCTTATGTGAATGGCTTTCGCGGCTCCTGACTGACGCTGTGCTCATTACTGACAAATACAATAGTATGAAACAGCTAAAACCTTATACGAAGGGGACAAATATTCCATTCTTTAAGGGTTACATCTGTGTTTCGTGAAAATGAAGTGAACAGACGAATTCTTACTCTGATTTGTGTGTGTGTGTGTGTGTGTGTGTGTGTGTGTGTGTGTGTGTGTATATAATTATATATATATATATATATATATATATATATATAAATATATATATATATATATATATATATATATATATATATATATATATATATGGAAGTTATAATATACCAGTATCCTTAACATGTGATCTAAATTTAAAGGGGAGATCCACTTAGAATATTAAAGGGAATTTGCCACCATTTTTGAATGCATTAAAACCAGTTAGTGAAATCCAGCAGTTATGTCTAATCTCTGTTAAATTTCTGATTGTAGATTTTTTTAATTCTAATTATGGGGCGGCCATCTTGCCTGAGCTTCTCCTCTGCTCCCTTAACAGCATTTAGTGATATGCTTACAACACAGGCATGGGCATAGACAGCAATAGTCTGCAGCGGGCTGGGGTCTATGGGAGAGTTTTCTAGACATGTTCAGTACAGGGAGGGGGAGGAGATAAACTGTGACATCATCTAGAGTCAGTAGTGATGTAATGATGAGTCACTGGTGTTATCTAGAGAGGCGTTATCTTCTATTATAATAATGTCTGTCATGTAAATGAGGTGACTGCAGTAAAGAATACCCATACCAAATTGGCAAGTAGCAGTCTATTATTAGGCTTAGTTGCCACAGTAAAAATTGCAGTACTTTTTTTTTTTTTTTTTTTTAAATATACATAGTGACATAGAAAATGAAATATAAAATCATCAAAAATTGTTTAAAATATGATTAACATAAAAACTTTAAAAAAAAGGGTTATTTTTGGTGGCACATTCTTTTAAAGGGGTTATCTACATTCTAACATTGATTTCCTTCCCTTAGGATAGGTCATTGATTTTAGGTCTTCGAGGGTCCAATACTTGGGATCCCGTACATCATCTACTCTGAGACAGTGCTGCACCTGGTACTGTTTACATGCCAGGAGTAGCGCCGTACAAAGTGTAGTGGTGGCTTTAGGTACTGCAGCACTGTCCTATTGAAGTCTATGGGGCACCAATGCAGTATTTAAGGAATACAGCAACTTTGGTTAGGTACTGACATGTCTTAGGGCCATTGCCGCTACTATTGGGCTCAGAGGTCATAGTGGCCCACCTACCTGCCTCACAACGCAGTATCGACAGTGTGCAGAACATATTTCAGGAAATAAATGACTGCAGTAAGGAAAGCCTAAAGCCAAAATCTCTCTGCTCCCGCGACTGCAACAAACTCCAATACTTATATATAAAAAAAGGGGAATTTTTGCAACTCAATTTCACGATGCCTCCATAGACTCACAATAGACCCAGAGCTGCTCCGTGGAATATACGAGGTGATATGTATGGATTTTTCCTTCACTTACAGTAAATGTATATTGAGCTCAGCTTCATAGCTCATCCAAAACCCGGCATTATGAACAGAAGTGTTGTTAGAAAAAAAATAGCCTGGCTCGATAATGCTATCTCTGGAGCAGGGAGTCTATTACTATGTAATGCTTCTCCTCGGACTTGTGACAAATGTCCTCTTCGAGTAATTCGGCACCACAGATGCCCAAGTCTGAGGATTCGCAGACAGACAAGTAGAGATTGATGCAGCCCCAGGTAGGGTAAATCAGCCTGCAAAATTGGAAAAATAAAGGCGCCTGTGGACTTATTACAGTTACAAGACGATTGTGGGTCAGTCTTAAAACTGTCCAAGCTACAAAATGACACCAGAGAGGGTTAAAAATGCTGCAAGGACAAACATGTGTTGTATGCCCCATAGACAAAGCTGGGGTTTAACGCTTTCATTGTGTTGTAGGCGAGGACAGAGCCTGCAAAACTATCCACTGCCAATGATGGAGATCTATGCAGCAAGGAGGTCACAGCAGAGAAGAGTCTGTAGCAGAGAAAAGTGCCCTGGAGTGAGAAGACCCCAGTAGAGAAGAGACCCCAGCACAGAGGAGATCCCAGCAGAGAGAAGTGCCCTGGGGTGAGGAGACCCCAGCAGAGAGAAGCGCCCTGGAGTGTGGAGACAGCAGCCGAGTGGAGTGCTCTGGAGTGAGGAGGCCCCAGCACAGAGGAGATCCCAGCAGAGAGAAGTGCCCTGGGGTGAGGAGACCCCAGTAGAGAAGAGACCCCAGCACAGAGGAGATCCCAGCAGAGAGAAGTGCCCTGGAGTGAGGAAACCCCAATGGAGAGGAATGTCGTAGAGTGAGGAGACCTCAGCAGAGAGGAGTGCCCTGGAGTGTGGAGACCCCAGCACAGAGGAGATCCCAGCAGACAGGAGAACCCTAGAGTGAGGAGAATCCAGCAGAGAGGAGAACCCTGGAGTGAGGTGACCCCAGCACAGAGGACACCCCAGCAGAGAGGAGTACCCTGGAGTGAGGAGACCCCAGCAGAGAGGAGAGCCCTGGAGTGAGGAGACCCCAGCAGAAAGGAGAGCCCTGGAGTGAGGTGATTCCAGAAGAAAGGAGAGCCCTGGAGTGAGGTGACTCCAGAAGAAAGGAGAGCCCTGGAGTGAGGTGACTCCAGAAGAAAGGAGAGCCCTGGAGTGAGGTGACCCCAGCAGAGAGGAATACCCTGGAGTGAAGTGACCCCAGCAGACAAAAGAGCCCTGGAGTGAGGTGACCCCAGCAGAGAGGAGAGCCATGGAGTGAGGAGACCCCAGCAGCAAGTAGTCCTTAGTAGATTGGAGTCCCCACCAGCAAGGAGTCTTCAAAAGTGAGAAGTCTACAGCAGCAAATAGTCCCCAAAAAAGAAGTGTCTACCGGCTCATGAAGCAATTGTATGATAACTAAAGAGCCTCAGAAGCTGCATATTATCCGTAGTGGCGATAACTCTGCTGGAGACTTCTGCAGCTCTAATTTATGTTAGCAGCGGGGAAGATTTCCCTTAAGAGCAATACACCAAGGAAGAACTATGACCCCAATCATTGTGCAGAGCAGAGCTTCTCAGTATGTCTTGGCCAAGTCCCTCCTACACAAACAAATGACATTATTACAAGACTACTGTACAAACATATACGGCACAGGGAAAACACTTCATAAGGCCTCATATTCCCAAATATTATACTAATTTACATATCCACAAGACTATATTAACCAAGAATAAATATACTGTAAGGACTCACACCGAAGGGTCAGCACACAAATTATGTCATGGGGCAAAGGTTATGGGTGGCTGGTCTCAACGATGGCTGTGGTTGACCACAATGGTGCTGTAGTGGCCTGGAAGTAGGAGTCGGAGCTCAACCAATCCCCCTCTGTCGCCGAAGAAGTCTCCAGGTAGCCCAATGCTCTAACCACTAGAAGCCACATTATAAAGGCTCCTTAGCTAAACTCTACACTTTATCGCCTTCTTCCTCGGACAGAATTTGGAGACAGGGGGGTGGTTATGCCATGTTTTTTGGTCTTGCTTCTCACATCTTACCGGGTGGATATATCGAATCCAATTTGCCAAATTAGGGCTATAGAAAAAAATCTTAGTCATCAACTCGCTCTACTATAGACATAGACCCCAGGCCGCCCAAGCTTCGCGCAGGAATTTTACATATTCTTTCCAAAAATGGAAGACTGCAATAACGGGAGCAGCCATCAGACTCGTGTCACCACCTCTTCTCCAAATTTACCAGAAATTGGGCCCAATATATTCCAGGCCTAACACTTGTCAGGAGACTGACTCTACTAAAGGCGAAACGTATACCCTTTAGGACTATGAACCACGGGATGAGAACCTCAAATCTAGGGGGTCTGGATGACCCAAATGGTTTTACATTGGGCAAAAAGTGGTCATTTCTCTTGAAAAGGTTTTCTGACAAAAAAACAAACAAACAATGGCACTAAGCCTAAAAATAACACTTGCAAATTCTGTAGAGGTTGTAGCTGTCTCCTTATTTACATCCCAGGCAGTATTACAATATAAGATAACACCTGTATAGATAACACCTCTGAGCCATCATTACATCACTGCCGACAATAAACCATGTCACAGCTTATCCCCCACCCTTGCACTAAGCTTGTCTAGAATACTTTTCATAGACCTCAATGAGCCTATGGCCACGACTGTGCTGTAAAGTATATCACTAAATGCTTACAGAGCAAGATGGCCGCCCCCACAATCATGTACAGAAAATAGAATTAAATAAATCTACCATCAGAAAATAAGTGTTTCTTATAAATACATTTTAAACATGGCAACACATTCCCTTTAAGTGTTTATTCAGGTACAATGGGTCATATGGATGAGGCACCTTTGCAATGCTGATCACGGGGGTCTTGGGATTTAGACCCCACCAGGAAATGCCACCATTTTTTGCACCTGTAAAGGGTTTGCACAGGATCAGAAAACATGGCTGCTTTCCTCTTTTCAGGAAGTGACATCACGCCCATTGGTCACATGACCATACTATAGGTCAGTCTTTTTATTGGGACTGAGCTGCAGCACAGCCATGTAAACAACAGACGTGATGTCACCTCCCGACAAGCAGCCATGTTTTCTGACCCTGCACAATCCCTTTAAGTGCCTTTAATACAATCTAATTCCTAGTTCCAGGTCTTCTCGCCCCTCCCTGCCACGTCTGGGTTCCTCCATCAGAATAATATTTCATGCCTTCCCATTATTGCCATGAGCCTCTGCACACAGAGCCGTATCTGCGGAAAATCACCCGATAATTATGGTGATTGAGGCGCCGCGATCACATGACTCCAGTGCAGATTTTCTAGCACGTATAAATTAATTTATGGCTGAACCTGATTATAGCTGCCACATCGCTTCCCGATCAAAGCCTCAAAGTTCAGCGTAAAACAGATGTGGACCCAAAGCAGGGATGGAGACCGCAGCTATATAAATGTTAATGAGGAGTCGCCGGGGCCGCGATAAATGGATGCCGAAATTAAACAGATTAAAACATTGACAAAGCTTTTACTTTAGAGCACGGCGAGGGAGACGGGCAACAGGAAAGCAATACGTTTTCTCTTTTCACGCTGCAAGATCAATTCTGCTCAGCAGCTATTAAGCTGGAATGTATCGACTAGGACGGATCTATAATCCTCCAGCTCCGACCACTTCACTTGTTTGTTGATTCTGCTTCTCTGTCTCTTAATGTAATTAGTCGTCGACTAAATTACAAAAGTAAACGCCCTGCACCTGCACTGCCTGGGAGCGCAACATGACACCCCTGCCCCACCTCAAAAGAATAATTAGTCTGACCTGCACACTTAAAGGGGTTCTCCACTTTAGACAGTTCCTAGAGATGAGCAAGAGGTCAATTGACAATAAACTGATCATAAAGTGTCTGCCTGCTGGGACCTGAAACTATGAACTGTGATTGTTGTGAAAAGTAAGGAAGTGTTTAGTCTCCCTGCAGCGCCACCACAGGCAAAATGAAGCATTACACAGTGTCCATTCAAATCAATACGTTATTTCTATAATGCAGGATAGCAAAGATCCTCTGGAGTGAGATGTCTTCTTTATACTTGTTCTTCACGTTTGCCAAGACATTCAGAACAAAGGAACCTTCCTTGTGAAATGATGGTACACACTGACTAAACCAGCAGAATAGTGAGTGCAGCTCTGGAGTATAATACAGGATGTAACTCAGGATCAGTACAGGATAAGTAATGTAATGTATGTACACAGTGACTGTACCAGCAGAATAGTGAGCGCAGCTCTGGAGTATAATACAGGATGTAACTCAGGATCAGTACAGGATAAGAAATGTAATGTATGTACACAGTGACTGTACCAGCAGAATAGTGAGTGCAGCTCTGGAGTATAATACAGGATGTAACGCAGGATCAGTACAGGATAAGTAATGTATGTACACAGTGACTGCACCAGCAGAATAGTGAGCGCAGCTCTGGAGTATAATACAGGATGTAACTCAGGATCAGTACAGGATAAGTAATGTAATGTATGTACACAGTGACTGCACCAGCAGAATAGTGAGCGCAGCTCTGGAGTATAATACAGGATATAACTCAGAATCAGTAAAGGATAAGTAATGTATGTACACCGTGACTACACCAGCAGAATAGTGAGCACAGCTCTGCAGTATAATACAGGATGTAACTCAGGATCAGTACAGGATAAGTAATGTAATGTATGTACACAGTGACTGTACCAGCAGAATAGTGAGCGCAGCTCTGGAGTATAATACAGGATGTAACTCAGGATCAGCACAGGATAAGTAATGTAATGTATGTACACAGTGACTATACCAGCAGAATAGTGAGCACAGCTCTGGAGTATAATACAGGATGTAACTCAGGATCAGTACAGGATAAGTAATGTAATGTATGTACACAGTGACTGCACCAGCAGAATAGTGAGTGCAGCTCTGGAGTATAATACAGGATGTAACTCAGGATCAGTACAGGATAAGTAATGTAATGTATGTACACAGTGACTGTACCAGCAGAATAGTGAGCGCAGCTCTGGAGTATAATACAGGATGTAACTCAGGATCAGTACAGGATAAGTAATGTAATGTATGTACACAGTGACTGCACCAGCAGAATAGTGAGCGCAGCTCTGGAGTATAATACAGGCTGTAACTCAGGATCAGTACAGGATAAGTAATGTAATGTATGTACACAGTGACTGCACCAGCAGAATAGTGAGTGCAGCTCTGCAGTATAATACAGGATGTAACTCAGGATCAGTACAGGATAAGTAATGCAATGTATGTACACAGTGAGACTACCAGCAGAATAGTGAGTGCAGCTCTGGAGTATAATACAGAATGTAACTCAGGATCAGTACAGGATAAGTAATGTAATGTATGTACACAGTGACTGCACCAGCAGAATAGTGAGTGCAGCTCTGGAGTATAATACAGGATGTAACTCAGGATCAGTACAGGATAAGTAATGTAATGTATGTACACAGTGACTAAACCAGCAGAATAGTGAGCGCAGCTCTGGAGTATAATGCAGGCTGTAACTCAGGATCAGTACAGGATAAGTAATGTAATGTATGTACACAGTGACTGCACCAGCAGAATAGTGAGCGCAGCTCTGGAGTATAATACAGGCTGTAACTCAGGATCAGTACAGGATAAGTAATGTAATGTATGTACACAGCGACTGTACCAGCAGAATAGTGAGTGCAGCTCTGGAGTATAATACAGGATGTAACTCAGGATCAGTACAGGATAAGTAATGTAATGTATGTACACAGTGACTGTACCAGCAGAATAGTGAGTGCAGCTCTGCAGTATAATACAGGATGTAACTCAGGATCAGTACAGGATAAGTAATGTAATGTATGTACACAGTGAGACTACCAGCAGAATAGTGAGTGCAACTCTGGAGTATAATACAGGATGTAACTCAGGATCAGTACAGGATAAGTAATGTAATGTATGTACACAGTGACTGTACCAGCAGAATAGTGAGTGCAGCTCTGGAGTATAATACAGGATGTAACTCAGGATCAGTACAGGATAAGTAATGTAATGTATGTACACAGTGACTGCACCAGCAGAATAGTGAGTGCAGCTCTAGAGTATAATATGGGATATAAGACATGACGCTCATGCCATTGAAGGTGTAAATAAATGTATACATAGATAAATTGTGAATCATTATTTTTGGGATGTATATGCAGTATTTTCATCTTTTAGCATTTCCACTAAAACTTTCTTGACTATATCGCTATAGCTGAAAGCCATTTATTACAACCTGGATTTACTTTGCACTTCCCCCGTAATTAGCCTCGGGTTGAGCAAACCATTTTGGGATTTTTAAATAACCAAATTATATGGTCTATTAAATGTTCCTAATATCAGAGCAAAACAGGAAGGATAAATCACAGCAACTTAATAAGCTCGAGAGCTAAGTGAAGGAAACGATCACCACGGGCATCACATTCAAGGGAATTCTGCGGCCATACTGTAATGACTTGATGCGGTATATTACTGTCAGCCTTTATGTCGTGGCTGATGTGGTACTTACATTACTAAAATATGAGGTCTGTACAGGTGACAGGTCCAACTTATGAAAGCACTTTATGGATGTTGCTGAAGTTGCAGACTATATTCAAGACTGGTTTACAATATCGAATCAATCTAAATACAAAGTGAAACCTGTCCATATATATATTACATGACCCTGAGTTACAGCCTGTATTATGCTCGGGGGCTGCACTATTCAGCTGGGTATACACATCCACAAGCGAGCTGACATTTTGCAGTTCTAGCCAATGGAGAAGGCAGTCTCTGACTTATAAGTCATGGCACAGTATCTGGGTATCAGTGTCAGTCCATACTATCTGTCAGGTATTCTATTCCAGTACTACATAGTTAAAATACTACAACCAGACTATTTTCTGTACATATAAGTGATCTTTAGAAATTTCTGGGAAAGTTATGTGACAACCAACACGGTCTGCATTACATATCCTACAGGAGTTGTCAAGGGTGCGGCTATACCAGGTGCAGAGGTAGCAATCACATCAAAGCCTGGTGACAGAGACTAGTGATGAGGAAAGATCGGATCCCGATCGGCGATTAAGCAAATTTCATGATTGCGATCGGCTGGAAAATGATCGAGAATCAGATTTTAAAAACGATCCTGAAATCTCAAGATCGGCTCAACCCTACCGCATAAACATAAAGTAACTAGGGTTGAGCGATCAGGATTGGGAAAGATCAGATCCCAATCATCGATCGAGCAAATTTCATGATCGGGATCAGCTGGAAAATGATCGAAAATCGGATTTTAAAAACGATCCTGAAATCTCAAGATTGGCTCAACCCTACCAGAGACCCTAGTAAAATAAAGGGCATTTGGGAGGTGGGAGCCATGTTACCGATTTTGCATTGGGGCTCAGGAGATTCCCATACGTTACCCACAATCTCGAGCAGTGGCTCTACCCAGAGATTCATCTCTTATGTTGATAGATTTGTCATTCAGGACATCAGGAAAGCTGGGTAATAGTAATGTAATGGTGGTAATAATGGTTGTTTATCACAAGGGGATACATTATATTCTCATTGGGACACGTTCGACAATTGTCTTCATATCGGATATCCACCATGTACGAAAGTCGTCGAACAATATTCCTGCGGCCGCTGCGTTTCAGGTCATTGCGTCCCCGTTTTTTCTATTAATACCATATCATAGGTTAATATTTATGAGCCGGTTTCTCCATTCCTGATGGCCACGTTTCGGATTATAGTGCTGTGTAGGTTATTACCTACGTCTGCGCTTCTAAAGATGGATGAGCTAAAGTATCCCTGATCTCATCTTCCCATAGCTGGTTAACCGACCATCAAGACCCGGAGAGTGAGGCCCGCTGTCTCCGCCGCAGAGTTATTGCCCTGTGTCAGGGGTTCTGTTGATTAGCTAGCCCTAAGATACCTTTCTGTCTCGAAAATTTGGCGCTGACTGACAGAAACTGCATGAGAAAAACGCTTCACGTAATAAAAATGAGAAGCAGTTACAAAAATCGATCAAAAATGACTCAAATTAAAGCAAAATCACCAAATATCTGATACACATTTTCTACTTTGTAGCGTCATACACAAGACAGATCTTAAAGGGATCATGTCTGCAGTTTTGGACTTATCAAAGGACCCCAATACCAGTGGAGATCTGGTGGTAACAAATCTTTCTGAAGGCCCATGGCCACCTAAAATGTCCATCATCCAATCTCTAACTCATGATTTGATTTTTTCAGTTTACCCCCTTCCTCCTTTTCTTCACTACTGGGTACATGCAGCAGACAACGTCCTCCTAACCCTGCGCCCAAAGTCGTAATATCGTCTGCAACAGGCACCAGGAGATCAGTAAGGGGGAAAGGTGAGTATTTCTACATCTGGTCTGCGATGTGTATATAGGGGTCATCTAGGGTCTGTATAAAGTGGCGTCTGGTCTGAGGTCTGGATAAAGGAGTAATCTGGTCTAGGGCATGGAAATTATAGAGGAGGGGTCTTAATCCTGTATTTAGGAAGAGCCTGATCTGGATGTTGGTGAATCGATGGATCTGGTCTGAGGTTTGACAAAAGAATGGGTCTGACTTTGGGTCTGTAAAAGACAGGAGGGTCTTGGGTTTGTCGAAACAATGGGTCTAGACTGGGATCTCAAAAAAGTCTTTATTGGACTGAATATGGGTCTTCATTAGGTATTCTAGTCTGGGATCACCACTGAATTAGGAGCTCTGAGGTCATCTACAATTATTTAGGGGTATGGAGGGATCTGTACTTTTGAGGGTGGAGGAGTTCATATTTTTTCAGGGGGTCTGCTGTGGAGGTTAATGCTCATTTCAATAGTGTGAATTAGAGTAGGGGTTCTGGGGTGGTCTCCATTTATTGGGGGTTCAGGGATCCATATTTATTTAGGGGATCTGGTTGGAGGTCACTTCATAAGTCTATTTGCCTTGGCTTTTGGAACAGCCGGGGGTTTTGGTCTACCAAAATTCTCACTGCTGTAACTGGCCGGCGGCAACTACTGAGAACAAAAAGTTGTAATCGTAGTCAGTTATTACAGTGGAAGAATAGTTGTTATTCATCGATGCTACATACTGTATCACATAGACACTTCCTTTCTATCTACACCTTACCCTTGCCTGACACTCTTCTGTAAACAGCTCTAATATTTTCTCCAAGACATGTACTCAAATGGAAAGAACCCCAAAAAATGAGGCACAAATATCCACATGACAGACCACGTACACTAAGTGAGCTAAGAACACTCAATTCTCCACTAAGGCCCAGTTCACATCTGCGTTCGGGTTTCCATTCAGGGAGTCCATTTGGGCCCGCCCCCCCCCCCAACAAAAACCTATATGCGTTAAAAAGCGGTCTATAGTCTATGGGGTCCGTGGGTTTCCCAGGTAACTTTTTTAATGAGTATAGGTTTCCGTTCGGGGGTCCCCAAGTGGTCTCCTCAAATGGAAACCTGACCATAAATGTGAATAGGGACTTAGGGTAAGCTCACACTGGGTTTTTTGGTCAGGATTGTGAGGCCGTATCCACCTCAAAATCCTTGAAAAAGATTCTCATTCTTCAGGCGGTTTCGCCTCATGATTCGGCCTGAAGACACTCCCGACTAGGCCCATTCATTGGGCCTAATCCAGAGTGGAGAGTGCGGCTGGATACCGATGAAATGCACCGGCATTCAGTCGCAGCTACCCGTTTTTTGGTCCGGAACCTGAGGCGGCCTCCGCCTCAGGTTTCGAACCAAGAAACCCCGTGTGAACTTACCCTTAGATCTTCTATTATTTCTTTTTTTTTTAGATAGTTGAATAATGAAACTCGCATTGTCATAACTACCGTAATACTCCCACTGTGCAAACAGCCCAAAGCTGACACCACAAGCTCCAGACCTTGACTGAAGGATATGGCATCACTGCAAAGGTAGCCATGTTAACATTTACTGGTCAAGGTGATCCTAGAAGCTGAGACATAACATCATTCTTCTTGAATGCAGCTCTGGATGTGATTGGAGAGTAGATTTTTTTATATATATATATATATATATATATATATATATATATATATATATATAGGCAGTAAAATAATATAGTATATAATAATATGGCAATACAATGGACTGAAACTCAACTATGACATAAAAATGACAACTTGTCAAGGAGAGTGGTGGAGAGATTGGAAAGGACTAGGGTATTGTTCTGCTCCATAATCCATGAAAAGCCCATTGTGCTGGCGTCTCCTCTGAGACCTCCTGTCATCTCCCGCCACAAAAAGCAGATGGACTAAGATGCCTGGGAGTACATGATGAAAATAAAAAGTGAAGAGGCTTAAGCAATGGTTTGAGGACGCAGGGGTAGACGCCACACTTGATGCATAATGCCCTTTGTCAATCACCCAGGCTTGACCACTATGGCTTTGTCCATAACTAGCCTCGGCCATCTCCTGGCGCACTAACATGAGCTGTAAATAAATCTGACCTGCTTATATTCCCAGCTTCAGGCAGATCAATAACTAATTTTACAGTCATAGCGGCTGGAGGGGACATTAACCCGGCTGGCGGAGCGCAATGTTCTGATACATTCCCTGGATTCAAAGTTACTTCCATTTACCGTAATTGCTAAAATCTTAAAGGAACGGGGACTTCACATTTTTAATTTCTCTTTGTACTGGCTTTAAAGGTCAGATCCTCCGAAACATAAAATAGATATAAGTTCGTGGTGAAAAATTCAGGAAAATGGGGGATCTACATATATAGGGAAGGAAATGCCATCAAGTCTTTACTTACTTCTTCTGGGGGGCTTTTCATGCCAGACTTGAGGGGTTCTGGGCTGGTCCTGACCTCAGGTAATGTGATCGGAACCAGCACTGGTCTCGGGGTGCCGTCCTCCTCCTTCCTCTTCCATTGTCTATTATGGTGGCTGACAGACTATGGCAAAACCAGCCCCCACAGCATAATGAGAGAGGCGCAACCCGGGGATTGGCTGCTGGGTCCAATAACCTGACCTACCCAGAAACCCCAGGTCCAACATGGAAGAACCCTAATGAAGTAAAAACCCTAGAGAAAGTGCAATTCACCTTTGATCAGTGAGATTATGCTGTGACTTCCTGCTGCGGTAGAGGAAGAGGGAGCTGCTACTAGACTTTTTTGAAAAGGGTAGGGGGACAGCAGCCACTGATAAGTAGTGATCATAGAGGTACGTATTTCTCAGAGCTACCATTCCAAGTAAAAAATTCTGCAGTCAGACGCTACCCAGCAAGAAATACTGATAACAGAGAGCAACAGATTTAGTAACATAGCCACATAGGTAATAATGTTGGATAAAGACACAAAACCATTCAGGCTAGTATTGCTGTTGGGCTACGATACTGAAGGGGTTAACAGTGATGGGGCTCCAGTCACCTCCATCTGGCAGCACTGAGTTAGACTTTAGACCACCATGTCATCAAGAGAAGTTCGACCACTTTTTTACGATATTACGTCAATGTCTTTAGCGAGATGACGCCTTTAACCCCCGCTTATCCCACCCCTTACACTTGACTACTGCAACATTTAGCTCTGTTTACAATGTTGCCCTTTGTTGCCTGGTTACATTAAATTCTCATAGCCATAAATAAATTACAGTCGTAATCCGACCCCCCCCCCCCCCCCCGAGACTGAGCCATTAGACTGGTTAAACTCTGTCCTGCGATCTCTTAATGGCTTCCGTTTTACTGTCACCTTATCATAAATCTTACTTTTCTTTTTTTTACTGCTTGCGCCATCTGGACTATAGTTCATAAATATACGGCTGAATATTACGGAGATTATCTGCGGCGCTTGCATTAGACAAATTTATGGCTGTGCTGAGTAATAAACTCAACTTTAGAGGGTCCACATAGAAATAAATAAATGGATCGGGGGCTATTCACAAGCTTTAACCCTACAACATACAAGGCTGTGCAACACCAGACTGGCATTGACTACAATTTAAAGGGGAAAACCTACCGAAGTGTGGATGCGAAAAATTTACTCTACAGACCTGGTTGGAGGCGCAAGACCAAGTTAACTAAGTCATCGTGGCCAGTAGCGCCCTCTTCAGTGAGAACATGAGATTTGCCCTGTTTGACAGTACATGGTGAACACCCCTAAGTCCAGCCCTGAGGAGGAAGGTATGTGCGGCTGTTTGTAGCTAAGACAATCTTATGTCAATATTTCAGGCTGAGAACATTGTATGTCTCTGAAGATTTTTGGTTTAAACTACAACTTAAAGGGTGTTTCCATGGAGACCATATTCATAGTCAATTCAATGTGGGTGGAGTCAGGAGTTACAGGCAGCTAATTGGACAGAAGTAATTCATCTTTTGATTGGTGGTTAAGATCATGCTGCGACTTCCTGCTGCGTTAGAGGAGAGGGATCTGCTAGAATGGGAGGGGGCAGTGCCAGCTGGCAAGAAGTAATCATAGTGGTAAGAATTTTTGTGGACTACCTTTCCAAATGAACCAAAAACTGTAGGCAGCCTCTCTCCAACAAGAGACAGCCGATAACAGGAAGCAATAGATTTCATTTAATTCTACAGCAAATACAGATTAGCCAGGTCTTAGGTCTAAGTATCCAGTTTCCGTAAATTAATTTTGAAGCGTTTTCAGCACATTTGACGCGCTCCACGCCATCTCCTTGGATTTACCATATATTACATTAGAATAATTCCTTCATCCGATCCTTCTCTATTTCAGTGTAATGAGTCGCAGGCCTCGTCTGTGCTGGAACTTACCGCCTGTTTGTGCCATTAGCAGACATCTGGGTCAATGGTTTCCACTGTGCGCTCAGTGCTCCGCGGCAGAACATGTACAGTGTTAATCATCTGATTCCTGGTTACACAAACTTTGTGAAATGAACTGCAAGAAACCATTTTGTAGCTGAGTTGTGACCCTCATCCTCTGTGTGTAGCATCTCATATCTATCTATCTATCTATCTATCTATCTATCTCCTATCTATCTATCTATCTATCTATCTATCTATCTATCTATCATCTATCTATCTCTCTCACATACTTTCTGGCTCATATTATCCATATTTTTCTTTCTAGCTAGCTGTCTACTATACCTATACAATATCTATCTTTCTATTTCATCTCAGTGTGTCCCCACAGCTCCCGCACCTACATACAGTATTCCAATGCTATGAATGGAGGCTTGCAGTGATTATAAAGTACATCAGGTCAGATAAGGACACGAGCCGCTGATAAACCCCTGAGAAGTGTCAATACTCGGGGAATGCAGTGTCCTGATTTCTATTCATTCTAGATACTTTTTATAAATGTTCACTTTCCCTCTGGATATTTTCATGGTTATTTTCTGTTGTTATTAGTAACAGATCGGTATTCTATTATTTTTCCAATTTTATAATGATTTGATAATTAGTCTTTTTCCACATAAGAAATGAGCACCAGCTTCAGTGCACAGCATCGGTCTTTCCCTGTAGTCGCTGACTACATATCTATCTGGCTAGCTATTTATTAGTAATAGAGGACGCCTTTCAGTTCTCCATCTCCCCAAGACTATATAAGAAGAGTATGGCTCTGGATCCTGCTTCCCCTGTGTTCACACTGTAGACCTGTTCTGGGAAAGATATGTTTATTGCCCTGTGTTCACAACTGTAGACTCATATTTGGGTCCAGGAGAGGTATTAGTGTAGGGTCCCATCTTAATGGGGTTGTCTTGTAGGGGCAGGAGGGCTACTACAACTGTTTGATCAAATATGTACAACGAAGAACCTCAAATTTATTTATATATTTATAGTATTTTTATAGTTTTTCAATTGCACAGGCCTATTTATTTGGAACAGAGAACCCATTTCCCCAAGGCCATTTAAGGTGAGTGTTCTCCGGACCTTAGTTCCCTTGTGTTCACACTGTAGACTTATTCTGGTCCGACAGAGGTATGTTTATTGCCCTGTGTTCACACTGCAGATCCATATTTGGGTCCAGGAGAGGTATTAGTGTAGGGTCCTACCTTAATGAGGTCGCCTTGTCGGGGCAGGTACAGGGCTTCCTACTGTTTGAATATAAACAGTATAGTATGAATGTGTACAACGAAGAACCTCAAATTTATTTATATATTTATATCATTTTTATAGTTTTTCTTTGTTCCTTATAGCCTTTGTGCTGTGTCAGAGTGCTGCGATATTTTTCTGTTTTTATCTATCTATCTATCTATCTATCTATCTATCTATCTATCTATCTATCTGAAATAAAAGACACTTTTGCTTATTTAGAACTAATGGTGTATGGTATGAACATTGGAAGTGCACATACAGTAGGTTACACTTTAAACTGTGCTGCTTTTACTCTATCTATCTATCTATCTATCTATCTATCTATCTATCTATCTATCTATCCATCCTCTGTCTCTCATATCTATCTATCTATCTATCTATCTATCTATCTATCTATCTATCTATCTATCTATCTATCCATCCATCCATCCTCTGTCTCTCATATCTATCTATCTATCTATCTATCTATCTATCTATCTATCTATCTATCTATCCATCCTCTGTCTCTCATATCTATCTATCTATCTATCTATCTATCTATCTATCTATCTATCTATCCATCCTCTGTCTCTCATATCTATCTATCTATCTATCTATCTATCTATCTATCTATCTATCTATCTATCTATCTATCCTCTGTCTCTCATATCTATCTATCTATCTATCTATCTATCTATCTATCTATCTATCTATCTATCTATCTATCTATCTATCTATCTATCTATCTATCCATCTATCTATCTATCCATCCATCCATCCATCCTCTGTCTCTCATATCTATCTATCTATCTATCTATCTATCTATCTATCTATCTATCTATCTATCTATCTATCTATCTATCTATCCACTTTATTTATCTACTCTTCTTCATCTACACTTTTATATTTAGCTAGGTATATACTGTATCTAAGCTATATTTGACTTCTCTTATTGACTTCTTTATTCTTTCGTTCTTGGTCACATTTTCTTATTCCACCTTTTTGTAGAACTCACCATAAAATATTTCCTTCCTCTATGAGAACTTGTCTGATGTTTGATTTATATGCTATTTGCATCTCTGCAGTGCAAAGTTTCTGCACTCTGTGAGTAGGAAGATTCTCCGGAAATATCTCAGAGAAGTCTCATCTGGAGCGTAAAGGTCAGAAGACCAGCAGAAGGAGGTTAGGAAGGATTCTTAATAATAGACCTCAGAGACTGAGCTGGTAAATTTCATACAAGCAGGTGGAAAAAAAAAAATAAAATCAATGTTCTATTATATAGCAGTAAAGAAAATGCTGAAGTGTAACTGAAAAGATTTAGAGATTGGAGATCAAATGTAAAAATGGGGGGAGGACTTTAAGAAAGTATGATATGGAACAATGTAATATACACTCCAGTAATTACAGGGCGACCACTGTGGCCGCACATCACATACCATTGACTGCTTTCTAATGGTTTCCTAGGTTGAATGACCCTTTAAGGTCTTAAAGGAACTTTTCCAACAGGTAAAAAGGGTTAAAATGACTAATAAAAAAAAAAAAAAGAAAGGAAGCAATGCTCCCCTCGCCAAACCGCTGCCTCTGCCATTCTGAATCTGCCCAAATCTGGATAGTTAGGGGGTCTAATACAAAAACTAAGTCATGCTCACCTATTCCCGATGCTTCATTGTACAGTCCCTCTCATGTCAGCACTGGCTTGGCCAGAAGCAAAGAGATTCTCCTGACCACGGAGACCAGACAATAGCCTCAATGGTCACTCTGTGATGGACCAATGATGACAACTACTGATGCCCTTGGTTGGTGCCAACAGTCAGGTGGGCCTCTCCATTTCCAATCCGGCACTGGAAGGAAAGGAGTCTGAGCAATGAAGTGCATGGACTTGGCAAGTGTGACTTTTTTTTAAATTTTTTACCACCACTGCCCATGAGTTTGCTATAATTCCTGGACATCCCCTTTAAGTTGACAATTTAAGTTAATGCCACATAGCCCCCCAAAATGAAAATCCATGGTACACACTATCTATAAGGTCAACATTGTTTCCAACAACGTAAGCCAACAGGTTGACAGGGTTTTGTCGTATGGTGTTGCATCTAACCCCCCCCCCTCCTATTAGTAAGTCCCACCCCTTCCCCAGTGAATGACGCCCCCTTGTCAGCACACAAAGTGCTTAAAACAGATAGGAAATGTGATATAAGAACACGTTCACATCTGCATTCAGGCCATTCCTTTCCCCTATCCGCATGAAAGGGGGCAAGAAAGACCTGGATGCTTTCATCCACAACAGCACCACACCTGTTCAGTGGTTGTGTGTGGTATTGCAGCTCAACTCCATTTACTTCAATAGAATTGCACTCCAGTATCAGAAACAACCAGTAAGAAGATGTGGCGCTGTTCTTGCCATTTTGTACATTATAGGATCCCTGAGAAATTTTGGAAACTTTATACAAAGGAAGAAGTCAGGTCTGTCCTACAAACCAGTCAGTATTGGGCAAACCTATTCTCCAGGTATCAGTATAGTAAATACAATAGCGCTCCCAAGTTCAGCCTTATCAGGAACAGTTTCCCTTTAAGAATGGAACGTCTGTCTCATTTCACTTGATTTCCAAGCACGTCAGCTCCAGAATCCACTTTGTGGCCGTCTCGCTCATCAATAAACAAGACTTTTATTTTTAATTCGATGAAGATCCTGCTGTATTTTCTTGAGCATCCAAGTAATTTACTGGTAACAAGCGCCTTCATTTCCCCTCCTCCACTTTATCACTAGACGTTGTTGCCACAAACCTATTACCGCCGGACACGGCTCTGCCAAATGTAGATACAATGATATGAATGGCTGGGTGTCGTCCAGGAGCGCGGCATTAATACAGTCAGAAAGGACCATTACTCACCGCACAAAAAACGGCGAAATTAAGTTTTCGTTCTGCCTATTGTCCACAGATATCTTGCTATTGGCAAGACAATGGCGGGCGAAGCCTCTCACTCTGTCTGCGTGATGATAATTACATGGATGGGGACACACAGAAAA
Organism: Leptodactylus fuscus; assembly: GCF_031893055.1. Lineage (NCBI taxonomy): Eukaryota > Metazoa > Chordata > Amphibia > Anura > Leptodactylidae > Leptodactylus > Leptodactylus fuscus. The sequence continues at coordinate 19,538,210 of NC_134271.1, read as the reverse complement.
CAGCGACAGTCACCCCTGATAACATGGAGAATAAGGAGCTGGCTGGTAGGATTTAAGGGAGTGGCGATACACATAACGGGTGCCATAGGAACAAACCCGTCTTTAACTGAATTTTTTTAAAGAAAGTTTTAATTTTAATATATTTTGTTAATATAATTGCTTTACAGATATATATATATATATATATATATATATATATATATATGTATTTATATATATTATCTTTGACATCACTTACGGGATTACAATAGAAGAGAACACCTCTGTAGATACCACCATTGAGCCATCTACTACTACCAATGGACAATGTCCCTCCCTGCACAGAGCATGTCTAAAAAAACCTCTCCCATAGACCTCAGTGAGTCGCATCCAGCCTATTGCTGTCTATGGTCATGACTATGCTGTAAAGCAGATCACTAAATGCTGTTAACGGAGCAGAGGAAAAGTTCAAGCAAGATGGCCGCCTCCATAATCATGGATAGAAAATGGAATAAAAAAATCTACAATCAGAAATTAAAAACAGATTGAAAAAAAAATGTCACTATCTGGTTTTAATAAATAAGTATAAAAATGTAAGGCTTGAGGCTATTGTGGAAGAAAGGATTCAGAAGAAATGTGAAAAATATAGCAAGCTCTTATACTTCTGTTATATTCCCTCTTATATTTCTGTTATATTCCCTCTTATATTCCTCTTGTACTCATCTATAACTTCTCTTATACTTACTTTTATACTCCTCTCATACTCCCCTCATACTTCTCTCATACTCCTCTCATACACCCCTCATATGCCCCTCACACTCCTCTCATACTCCACTCACACACCCCTCATACTCCTCTTATTATCCCCCCATACTCCTCTCATACTCTTCTCATACACCCCTCATACTCCTCTCAAATACCTCACATAATCCCCTCATACTCCTCTCATAATCCCTCATACGCCCCTCATACTCTTCTCATACTCCTCTCATACGCCTCTCATACCCCCCTCACACGCCTCTCATACCCCCCTCACACGCCTCTCATACTCCTCTCATAATCCCCTCACACGCCCCTCATACTCCTCTCATACCCCCCTCACACGCCTCTCCTTCCCTCATACTCCTCTCATAATCCCCTTATACGCCTCTCATATGCCCCTCATACTCTTCTCATACACCCCTCATACTCCCTCTTATATGTCTCTTATACTTCCTCTTAGGCTACGGTCACACTAGTTTTGTATGACCGTTCAGGGACTCCGACCCCATTCCGCTTAAAAAAGGTGGAGAGAAAAGTCCTGCAAGCGGACCTTATTATAGTCTATGAGGTCCGTAGGTAACTGCAATAACCTAATGTTAAACTTGTATTATACTTCCTCTTATACCCTCCCTTATACTTTTCGCTGAAACCCCCCCAAAAAAACAACAACAAAAGAACAGCAGCAGAATAGGTGACGACAACCCCAGGCTGCATGAAATGTCACTATGGAGTCTCTGGACACCCTACAAGACAGAACATTTTGGATAAACGCACTTAATAGGGTCTACTGGGCCAGATTCTGCAATGGTCAATTCATTGTATTGGGAAGACCCTTCATCTTCCACTTTCTGTCTATCACCGCCAATAAGTGCACTTCACTCATTGCATAGCTCAGAGATGACTTGTGCGCGGCCACTTCTCCAGCGAGACAGTAATGAGTTCTATTATGTCTTGGTCGTGAAGAACGCACTACCTACACTAATATCTCACTTATCGCAATGTTCCTGCAGCATAGTAAGAGGCTGACCCAATTTACCTTAATGTAGGGTCACGTTCCAGGCAATAAAGGGGAATTTTTCTCCCAGCTGTCAGTCAAAAATACCAATGTTAGCCATGATTGGCTGCTTTTGGCCAGTCATTAGCCAACTTGAGCAGATTCACTTTGCCTTTCGGTAATGAAGAGTTGGCCTCTCACCAGTCTCTGAGCCACACTAGGGCACCCAAGTCTCCCATTACTGATAAATTCCTTTTTACGTGTCCTTTTCACACAATATACAGGTCTTCATAGGCACATTGAAGTCCAGAAACTGAGGCTCCAAGTTATTAAGCAACACCACACAAAGAAAATGAAGAAACTTGGCATCCCTGTCACCACTTCGAGGAATTTAGACCCAGTTAAGAAACCTCCATCAATGTTTGTATGTCTAATCTGAGATCTGTGCCAAACATACATTAACACCAATCTAGCTAATGTGCAAGAATCCCCTGAAAGATGGACGAAAGATATAACTGTACTGGAAGCTGAAACTTACCTCGACAGATGGTGCCATTCCCCACGTATCCGGGTTTGCAAGTACAACTGTGCCCCTCCACCGAATTTGTACAAATGGAATTCTCATCACATCTACTCTGTCCATTACCACAGTCATCGTGTTCTACAGGGAAATAGACAAGATATTACACTGTAAATATAGTATATATATTCAGCAACCAATACACTGAATACATAAGAGCAGTATTATAGTAGTTATATTCTTGTACATAGGAGGTAGAATTATAGCAGTTATATTCTTGTACATAGGAGCAGTATTATAGTAGTTATATTCTTGTACATAGGAGCAGTATTATAGTTGTTATATTCTTGTACATAGGAGCAGTATTATAGTAGTTATATTCTTGTACATAGGTGCAGTATTATAGTAGTTATATTCTTGTACATAGGAGCAGTATTATAGTAGTTATATTCTTGTACATAGAGGGCTGTATTATAGCAATTATATTCTTGTACATAGGAGGTAGTATTATAGTAGTTATATTCTTGAACATAGAGGGCTGTATTATAGCAATTATATTCTTGTACATAGGAGCAGTATTATAGTAGTTATATTCTTGTACATAGAGGCAGTATTATAGTAGTTATATTCTTGAACATAGGAGCAGTATTATAGTAGTTATATTCTTGTACATAGAGGGCAGTATAATAATAGTTATATTCTTGTACATAGGAGGAGTATTATAGTAGTTATATTCTTGTACATAGGAGCAGTATTATAGTAGTTATATTCTTGTACATAGGAGCAGTATTATAGTAGTTATATTCTTGTACATAGGAGCAGTATTATAGTAGTTATATTTTTGTACATAGGGGCAGTAGTATAGTAATTATATTCTTGTACGTAGGGGCAGTAGTATAGTAGTTATAGTCTTGTACATAGGGGCAGTATTATAGTAGTTATATTCTTCTACATAGGAGCAGTATTATAGTAGTTATATTCTTGTACATAGGAGTAGTATTATAGTAGTTATATTCTTGTACATAGGAGTAGTATTATAGTAGTTATATTCTTGTACATAGGGGGCAGTATTATAGTATTAATATTCTTGTACATAGGGGCAGTAGTATAGTAGTTATATTCTTGTACATAGGAGCAGTATTATAGTAGTTATATTCTTGTACATAGGAGCAGTATTATAGTAGTTATATTCTTGTACATAGGAGTAGTATTATAGTAGTTATATTTTTGTACATAAGGGGCAGTATTATAGTAGTTATAGTCTTGTACATAGAGCACAGTATTACATTAGCTATATCCTTGTCCATAGGGGAAAGATTTATAGTAGTTATAGTTTTGTAAATAGAGTAGCATTTAAGGATAACGTAATGTGTGAAAACAGGTTTATATATACATAGAAAATATAGGGCAGTGCACCGTGAGTTCCATACACAATGGTTGCTACAACCTGGTTGTGTTCCCAGAATAGCACCAAGTGGTGGATGCCTAGATGACAGCTTTTATACAGTTATGGAATGTACTCCAGAATCTGGAAATGGCATAGAAAATGTCCATAAAAAGCCGTTCTGTTAATGATACAGTGTAATTATACCGATAACATAATGCTGCGGAAGGCGCGGGGAAGTATATGCACTTAACGACTCGCCGGCCCCTCTTCACTTTACTGCTCATGAACATTTTATGGCGCAGCTTTGCTACTAATGGTTTTCCTTACTCCAGAACAGTTATTCTACATTAAACTAAAATGGTCTAATTTATTTTCATTGAATAATATCTATTTGCCGAAACTGGCAAAATAACAAAACAAAAAAAAATGAAAGAAAAAGAGTTTTGTTTCCCCACTAGACATTTTAATGAGCGCACCGGCCACCATTCCTGACACGGACGTTTTTCAGTGTCACAAATGAGTTAAAAAAATGGACATTTGGGTAAACATGGATTTATTTCAGTCCATTGTAGGCAGGAGCTTAAATCTGCAAGTTGGCAAAGCTGTGGGTAGGTTATGATGCAAGACGACAATCTGATATACCACCTAATAAAAACACAACTCTCCAACTGTTCGGCTCGGCTCGGCGCTGCCTCTGTTTATGAAGGCATAAAATGCTAAGTTGGTTTAGTAAGAAATAAAAATGTCTCTCGATACAGTATTGGTCCAAGCAAAAAAAAAAAAAAAAAAGGAAAAAAAACAATTAGACCTTTTTTTTTTTTTTTTTTTTTTAAATAGGACTCCATTCTATCCACACGTGGGATATTATAGCGCCACCTGTCTACACTCAGCGTCTTGATTTTGTAAAAATGTTATAATAAATTTAAAAAATACTGTATTTTCCTGTCTGTCATTAAGCGACTCTGCCTATTTTAGTAAACCGTTTCCGCTGTGTGGTTTTTTGGCGCGGCATCCCGGTCCTGATTAGAACCGAATGAATGGGCCTAAGCAGGAGGGAGTCTCGAGCAGCGGATGCCATGGAATCCGTGTGAAGATAGGGCATGCCGCTTTTTTTTCCCACTATCTGAAAAAAAAGCAAGGGTCTCCCATTGAAATGAACGGGAGACGTTTTTGCAGGCAGATTTTTAGGCGGATTCCGCGTCAAAATCCACCGTGTGAACATACCCTTACTTTCTGAAAGAATTTAGCTACTAAGCCAAAGTTTACAACTGTGTCGGGGAAACCAAATGAAGGATAGCCGGACCACTAAAACAACACTTACGCACGAACACCTACAGACCCCATAGACTATAATGGGGTTTGCTGGCTTTTCTCACTGCAGATTTTCATCAGTTTCTGCAGGCGAGATTGCGACGAAGATGGGAACTTAGCCTTACTTTAGTAATAGAAAAGTAATACAATAAATTTAACGTATATACTCGAGTATAAGCCGAATTTTTCAGCACAGTTTTTGTGCTGAAAAAGCCCCCCTCGGCTTATACTCGAGTCAGCAAAAAAAAAAAAAATAATTTTTTTTTTTTTTTTTTTTTTAGGTGGGGAGGTCTATGGCCAGCAGCAATATCAATGTATAGAACCTCCCATAAAATAGTGGGGGGGGGGGGGGAGAAGCTTTAAAAAAAAAAAAAAAAAATTAAAGTTCTAAATCCCTCCTTTCCCTAGAATAGACACAAAAGTAGAAAATGACTGTGATACACATACACGTTAGGTATCCCTGTGTCTGACAGTGCCCGGTCTACTGAATATAGGTTATCTCCAATGCTCTTCTTCCCTCAGAAAGGGGTTAATAGGGCAGATCCCCTATATTCGGCCAGGCTGAATTCCAAGTGGGGGAAAAAAAAAAAAACAGTTCTCAAGCTCAGGGAAGGGACAGACAGACAACCAAAATACCCCCTCCCCTTCCCCAGCATCCAGCAACTACTGCACCCAAAAACTCTTAAATTAAAAATTTTAATTTTTGAAATTTTCCAGTAGCTGCTGCATTTCCCCCCCCCCCCCTCGGCTTATACTCGAGTCAATACGTTTTCCCATTTTTTTGTGGTAAAATTAGGAGAGTCGGCTTATATTCGGGTCGGCTTATACTCAAGTATATACGATATATATATAAAACTCATATAATTTAACTTTTTTTCCCAAATATACCCTTTGTATGAATGAAATTTATTTTCACATTTTCACATAAGGTCTGTTTTTTTTCCTCCCATTTTTAGTTTGGTGATGAATCCAAAATTTAAAAAAAACAAAAAAACAAAATGGATAGAAAATTCCAATGAAAGACTATATATACAGTCCTATGAAAAAGTTTGGGCACCCCTATTAATCTTAATCATTTTTAGTTCTAAATATTTTGGTATTTGCAACAGCCATTTCAGTTTGATATATCTAATAACTGATGGACACAGTAATATTTCAGGATTGAAATGAGGTTTATTGTACTAACAGAAAATGCGCAATATGCATTAAACCAAAATTTGACCGGTGCAAAAGTATGGGCACCTCAACAGAAAAGTGACATTAATATTTAGTACATCCTCCTTTTGCAAAGATAACAGCCTCTAGTCGCTTCCTGTAGCTTTTAATCAGTTCCTGGAACCTGGATAAAGGTATTTTGGACAAACAATTCAAGTTCAGTTAAGTTAGATGGTCGCCGAGCATGGACAGCCCGCTTCAAATCATCCCACAGATGTTCAATGATATTCAGGTCTGGGGACTGGGATGGCCATTCCAGAACATTGTAATTGTTCCTCTGCATGAATGCCTGAGGATTTGAAGCGGTGTTTTGGATCATTGTCTTGCTGAAATATCCATCCCCGGCGTAACTTCAACTTCGTCACTGATTCTTGAACATTATTCTCAAGAATCTGCTGATACTGAGTGGAATCCATGCGACCCTCAACTTTAACAAGATTCCCGATGCCGGCATTGGCCACACAGCCCCAAAGCATGATGGAACCTCCACCAAATTTTACAGTGGGTAGCAAGTGTTTTTCTTGGAATGCTGTTTCTTTTTGGACGCCATGCATAACGCCTTTTTTTTATAACCAAACAACTCAATTTTTGTTTCCAAAATGAAGCTGCCTTGTCCAAATGTGCTTTTTCATACCTCAGGCAACTCTATTTGTGGCGTACGTGCAGAAACGGCTTCTTTCTCATCACTCTCCCATACAGCTTCTATTTGTGCAAAGTGCGCTGTATAGTTGACCGATGCACAGTGACACCATCTACAGCAAGATGATGCTGCAGCTCTTTGGAGATGGTCTGTGGATTGTCCTTGACTGTTCTCACCATTCTTCTTCTCTGCCTTTCTGATATTTTTCTTGGCCTGCCACTTCTGGGCTTAACAAGAACTGTCCCTGTGGTCTTCCATTTCCTTACTATGTTCCTCACAGTGGAAACTGACAGGTTAAATCTCTGAGACAACTTTTTGTATCCTTCCCCTGAACAACTATGTTGAACAATCTTTGTTTTCAGATCATTTGAGAGTGGGCTGTCCATGTTCGGCGACCATCAAACTTAACTGAACTTGAATTGTTTTGTAGAAAGAAATGGTCCAAAATCCCTTCATCCAGGATCCAGGAACTGATTAAAAGCTACAGGAAGCGACTAGAGGCTGTTATCTTTGCAAAAGGAGGATGTACTAAATATTAATGTCACTTTTCTGTTGAGGTGCCCATATTTTTGCACCGGTCAAATTTTGGTTTAATGCATATTGCGCATTTTCTGTTAGTACAATAAACCTCATTTCAATCCTGAAATATTACTGTGTCCATCAGTTATTAGATATATCAAACTGAAATGGCTGTTGCAAACACCAAAATATTTAGAACTAAAAATGATTAAGATTAATAGGGGTGCCCAAACTTTTTCATAGGACTGTATATGTATATGTATATTTGAATAATATTAACATGTGCCATTGGAATGGTCATCATAGATGACTAGGTGCAAGGACTTTGGGTCTTTTGACTGGGTTGGGGATAGGAATCCAACTTTGTATGAACTAGATTTTCTGGTCTGGATTCCCCGTGTGCATATAGTAGGGGGCATGAAAAATCAGCAGCAAAGTCATCATGAGTGCGCTCACTCAGGTTGTCCCTGCTTGGGACCATCTTCTATGGGCCAGAGAGGAGAGGTATTATAAGACAAACAAGCAGCTAATGGTAGACAGCTAATTATTAATTATGATGGCAACCCCTGTCCGTACACTCAGTTTGGGTATATGGTTGTCAAACAGGGCACCTTCTAAATAATGAATAATAGGGAACTACTTTTTTTTTATGTAGATTGTGAGCCCCATATAGGAATCACAATGTACATTTTTTTCCCTATCAGTATGTCTTTGTAGAATGGGAGGAAATCCACACAAACACGGGGAGAACATACAAACTCCTTGCAGATGTTGTTCCTGGTGGGATTCGAACCCAGGACTCCCGCGCTGCAAGGCTGTAGTGCTAACCACTGAGCCACCGTGTTGCCCCAATAATAAGGAACTACCCTGTAAGTAAGGCAGACTCCATTTTATCCATGAATTCCAAGGAAGGCTATTAATTTGAATGGTCAGCATGTAATACTAGATTTTCCCTGTAGTGGCCACTGTAGGTAAAATGAACTCTTAAAATGTCACTCTTGATGATTATAACCGATCACTTAGGACTAGAGATGTTGGAACTCATGGCAATCAACTCATGACCACTGCAACTTCTTGACTAAATGAGTCATATTATAGAGACCTTTCCAGGGACTGACAATCCCTACTTATTAGAAAGGGCCTCGTGACAAAAAGCTAATCACAAACCTGGCAGTAAGTGTTCAAATACCCTACAGCACCTCCTCAGGGAACATTGAGTATTGCAAAGTACCCATTCAATTTTTTGTCTAGTTAATACAGGACAGCGTCCTCCGAAATGAGAGAAGCTATGTGTAAACAATCTCCAAAAAGACCCCCCTCCTTTTATTAACACCCTACCAGGCTAAATGCAAAGATCATTTGGGGTACAGGGTATTCCTGTGTTCATTTAGTATAATTGTATTTAATTTTTCCTCTCAGTGTTATGTGAATGAAAGAAAGCGAAATTTTGCAACTTTAGACAAAAGTTTTTGAAATTTTTTTTTTAAAGAATTTTTCCTTTAAATTTCTATTCTTCTTTGTTACTGGTATTTGCTCTGAAAGAAAAGCTGCCGGCTACAGATGTCACAACGCGGAGACAGTGTAACCAAACAATTCCATGATGATTTGGTGTGCGACTCGGCTGTCAGGGATTCAGCCATGGACAGTGATTAACTTTTTGTTCCCTGGAAACTCGACTGTTCTCAAGGTTAAAGTTAAAATCTGAACGTTTTGAACATTTTTATTGTTCTTTTTATTAATATACTTTCTTTATCACACACCGATGTCTCAGTACACAACTGCCAGGTACTAAACTAAGATTAGGCTAAAACATTACTCAAAGCAGCCAAGTTGAAAGGGTTTGAACAGATTTGCAATATTTTTTATTGTTATGTATCCTATTACTTTGCTTATAGAGCTTCTAAGCAGATTAATGTGTCTCCATGGTTACAGACTACAAACAAACCCTGTTTGGTCTGATCCTCCCATCATTTTACAGCTAAACAATCATTGGTAAAACCATTTGTATGATCCACCGCACCAGAAACATAACACTGGCCAATCCGGGCCCTTGAGGCTCCTGCAAAGTGGTAAATGATTGGCCAAGTCTAGCCAATCAGGCCATACACTTTCATCTGACCATGTCTAAAATTTTCAACCTAATAGATTCCATAATTGATAGATGGATAGATAGATAGATAGATAGATAGATAGATAGATAGACAGGTAGATAGATATGAGATAGATAGATATGAGATAGATAGATAGATAGATAGATAGATAGGAGATAGATAGATAGATAGATAGATAGATAGATAGATAATAGATAGATATTAGATAGATAGATAGATATAGATAGATAGATAGATAGATAGATAGATAGGAGCTAGATAGATAGATAGATAGATAGATAGATAGATAGATAGATAGATATGAGATGATAGATAGATAGATAGATAGATAGATAGATAGATAGATAGGAGCTAGATAGATAGATAGATAGATAGATAGATAGGAGATAGATAGATAGATAGATAGATAGATAGATAGGAGCTAGATAGATAGATAGATAGATAGATAGATAGATAGATAGGAACTAGATAGATATTAGATAGATAGATAGGAGATAGATAGATAGATAGATAGATAGATAGATAGATAGATAGGAGATAGATATATAGATATGTGATAGATAGATAGATAGATAGATAGATAGATAGATAGATAGATAGATAGGAGATAGATAGATAGATAGGAGATAGATAGATAGATAGATAGATAGATAGATAGATAGATAGGAGATAGATAGATAGATAGATAGATAGATAGGAGATAGATAGATAGGAGATAGATAGATAGATAGATAGATAGATAGATAGATAGATAGATAGATAGATAGATAGATATGAGATGATAGATAGATAGGAGACAGATGGATAGATAGATAGATAGATAGATAGATAGATAGATAGATAGATAGATAGATAGATAGATATGAGAGAGAGAGAGAGAGAGAGATAGATAGATAGATAGATAGATAGATAGATAGATAGATAGATAGATAGATAGATAGATAGATAGATAGATAGATAGGAGCTAGATAGATAGATAGATAGATAGATAGATAGATATGAGATGATAGATAGATAGATAGATAGATAGATAGATAGATAGATAGGAGACAGATGGATAGATAGATAGATAGATAGATAGATAGATAGATAGATAGATAGATAGATAGGAGATAGATAGATAGATAGATAGATAGATAGGAGCTAGATAGATAGATAGATAGATAGATAGATAGATAGATAGATAGATAGGAACTAGATAGATATTAGATAGATAGATAGATAGATAGATAGATAGGAGATAGATAGATAGATAGATAGATAGATAGATAGATAGGAGATAGATATATAGATATGTGATAGATAGATAGATAGATAGATAGATAGATAGATAGATAGATGATAGATAGATATATAGATATGTGATAGATAGATAGATAGATAGATAGATAGATAGGAGATAGATAGATAGATAGATAGATAGATAGATAGATAGATAGATAGGAGATAGATAGATAGATAGATAGATAGATAGATAGATAGATAGGAGATAGATAGATAGATAGATAGATAGATAGATAGGAGACAGATGGATAGATAGATAGATAGATAGATAGATAGGAGATAGATAGATAGATAGATAGATAGATAGATAGATAGATAGATAGAAGATACATAGATAGATAGATAGATAGATAGATAGATAGATAGATAGAAAGATATGAGATGATAGATAGATAGATAGATAGATAGATAGATATGAGATGATAGATAGATAGATAGATAGATAGATAGATAGATAGATAGATAGATAGATAGGAGATAGATAGATAGATAGATAGATAGATAGATATGAGATGATAGATAGATAGATAGATAGATAGGAGACAGATGGATAGATAGATAGATAGATAGATAGATAGAAGATACATAGATAGATAGATAGATAGATAGATAGGAGATAGATAGATAGATAGATAGATAGATAGATAGATAGATAGGAGATACATAGATAGATAGATAGATAGATAGATAGATAGGAGATAGATATATAGATATGTGATAGATAGATAGATAGATAGATAGATAGATAGATAGATGATAGATAGATATATAGATATGTGATAGATAGATAGATAGATAGATAGATAGATAGATAGGAGATAGATAGATAGATAGATAGATAGATAGATAGGAGATAGATAGATAGATAGATAGATAGATAGATAGATAGATAGATATGAGATGATAGATAGATAGATAGGAGACAGATGGATAGATAGATAGATAGATAGATAGATATGAGAGAGAGAGATAGATAGATAGATAGATAGATAGATAGATAGATAGATAGATAGATAGATAGATAGGAGCTAGATAGATATTAGATAGATAGATAGGAGATAGATAGATAGATAGATAGATAGATAGATAGATAGACAGGAGATAGATAGATAGATAGATAGATAGATAGGAGATAGATAGATAGATAGATAGATAGATAGGAGATGATAGATAGATAGATAGATAGATAGATAGATAGATAGGAGACAGATGGATAGATAGATAGATAGATAGATAGATAGATAGATAGATAGATAGATAGATATGAGAGATAGATAGATAGATAGATAGATAGATAGATAGATAGATAGATAGATAGATAGATAGATAGGAGATAGATAGATAGGAGATAGATAGATAGGAGATAGATAGATAGATAGATAGATAGGAGATAGATAGATAGATAGATAGATAGATAGATAGATAGATAGGAGACAGATGGATAGATAGATAGATAGATAGGAGATAGATAGATAGATAGATAGATAGAAGATACATAGATAGATAGATAGATAGATAGATAGATAGATAGATAGATAGAAAGATATGAGATGATAGATAGATAGATAGATAGATAGATAGATAGATAGATATGAGATGATAGATAGATAGATAGATAGATAGATAGATAGATAGATAGATAGATAGATAGATAGGAGATAGATAGATAGATATGAGATGATAGATAGATAGATAGATAGATAGATAGATAGATAGATAGGAGATAGATAGATAGATATGAGATGATAGATAGATAGATAGATAGATAGATAGATAGATAGATAGGAGACAGATGGATAGATAGATAGATAGATAGATAGAAGATACATAGATAGATAGATAGATAGATAGATAGATAGATAGATAGATAGGAGATAGATAGATAGATAGATAGGAGATACATAGATAGATAGATAGATAGATAGATAGATAGATAGATAGATAGATAGAGTGGAATAATATCTATCTCCCTCCTTTTTCTGGTAACATACAATAAGACACAGTAGAAGAATAGAGTATAATAGATTACTGCAGGTTCAGACTACACAGGTTTGTTTGTAGTCTGTAACCATGGTGTCACATAGGACTACATAGCACCTGTATACACGAAAGACAGGACACTTTTAATGTTTATTGTTTGCTGCATGGACTATACTGCCTCTTAGTCACCCAGCTTTACCAACGTAACAGGAGATGAATATTTACTCGCTAGAGACATTCTTGACTGTGATTTGACGCTTTTCGATTGACCCACTGCCAGAAAACACAAAGATTTTTTTTTTTTTTTTTTTATAACTATTCCAATTTCACAAAGCTGCTCATTGAGGCTTCTAATTCTCTGTAATGGTGGAGTGTGCAATGTTAAATGGATAAGTTGATAGGACAATAATGAAAGATTGTTTAAGCTTTCTACGGGAGAAAATGGAAAATCTGACAAGTGGCGGCCGCACATGCAATAGCAGGAGTCAGTGATCCGTGGCGAGAAAATGACTGTTTATGAAGTGAAAACATTCTTTACTATGGGAAGGCGCCTGCCTGATGCCATTATTGAAATTAGCTGTCTATAATGATTTGTCGGCTCCTACAAAGGAGACATCTGTAACGCCAATTATTATGTCTGTATCCTGATGGCAACTACACAGCATGGCAGTGCGGGTCATATTATGTGACCTCCAGGCAGCAGGTTTAAAGGGAATGTCTCTAAAAAGACAACTGTCCATATATATCCTATTAGGGGGCAGGGGGACTTCATAAGTGGGGGCCTTTACCAGACCAGAGTTGATATGCCCCCTGAATACAGTCACTGTGACATATTGGCTTTCAGTGCTTACTTGCTTCCCATAATGCACTGCTCTCTGGTTACAGCACATACTGTAGGTATTATGGACTTCTTCTAGACATCAGGCCCATTTGGTCCCAATTTTGTAAACCCCGCAGGTGGCTGCTATTACTGGAGGAAGTTGTCAGCACTTGCTTGTTTTTCTTAAATGGGGCCCGGAAAGAGAGACCTCAGAATAAAAGTCACAGCAGCTAAGAGATGGGGGATCTCAAAAGAAATCTGTATGCCCTATAATAGACAGGGAATGTCCTGCCTCCCCTTATAGTTAACCATATAGTAGTAAATAACACAACCATACATTCTTCCATTAATAGAAACCTATAATACAATCACACAGTAACAAAATAATGCAACCATACAGTGCCCAATTAATAAAACCATATGGTACCAAAATAATACAACCATCCATGTCCAAATAATACAATCCTATAATGTCAAGATAATACAATAATATAATGCACAAATTATAAAACCATATAGGATACCTTGCAGGGCCCAAATAATAATACATATGGCACAATATAGCCATAGATGGCTCAAATAATACAAATGTACATTGCCGAAATACTACAACCTTATAGTGGCTATATAATTCAACCATATAGTACCCAAATAATATCCATATAACACTCAAATAATGCAACCATACAATGTCCAAATAATAAATTGTACGTAGCTTAAATTACACATCTATATAGTGCCCAAATAATACAATGCGGAAATAATACATACAATGCCCAAATACTGTATATACTCGAGTATAAGCCGAATTTTTCAGCCCAGTTTTTGTGCTGAAAAAGCCCCCCTCGGCTTATACTCGAGTCAGAAATTTTTTTATTTTTTTTTTTATTTTTTTTTTAGGAGGGGGGGTCTATGACCAGCCACAATATTAATGCATAGAATCTCCCATAAAATAGTGCAAAAACAAAAAAAAGATTTAAAAAAATAAAAGTTCTAAATCCCTCCTTTCCCTAGAATACATACAAAAGTAGAAAATTACTGTGAAACATAAACACATTAGGTATCCTTGTGTCTGACAGTGCCCGGTCTACTGAATATAGGGGATCTGCAGTGCTCCTGTTCCATCGGGAAGGGGTTAATAGGAGCACTGCAGATCCCCTATATTCAGCCAGACTGAATTACAAGTGGGGGAAGAAAAAACAGTCCTCAAGCTCAGGGAAGGGGCAGACAGACAACCAAAACACCCCCTCCCCTTCCCCAGCACCCAGCATCTACTGCACCCAAAATCTCCAACCATTTTCATTTTTGAAATTTTCCAGTAGTTGCTGCATTTCCCCCCTAGGCTTATACTCGAGTCAATAAGTTTTCCCAGTTTTTTGTGGTAAAATTAGGGGGGTCGGCTTATATTCGGGTCGGCTTATATTCGAGTATATACGGTAATACAACCATATAATGCCCAAATAATACAACCATATAGTGCCCAAATAATACAACCATATAGTGCCCATATAATACAACTGAATAGTATAAATAATACACCCATATAGTGCCGAATTAATACAACCATACAATACCCAAATCAAACCATATACGGGTTAAATAGAACTATACAGAGCACAATACCGGTATTACAATGCCAAATAATACAGTCATACAGTGCCCAAATCATGCACTAATATAGTGCCCTAATAATACATCTATACAGGATCCACATAACACTGACAGTTACCCTAATAACATTACCCTATGCTTTTTCATAGCTTCAGAAACAAAGTATGGGATCAGGGGTCTATACACTGGGTGCCAGGACATCAGGGCCGGTGGTATCCACTTCAGTGGTGACCGCCGATATTCACAAACTGGACACCATAAGGCAGTTCTTCTGGACAACCCCTTTCATTCTGGTTACGAATGGAGAAGAAAGTGCCAAATCTTTGTCCAATAAATAAAACTAAGAGCAAAGTAAATCAAATAAGAAAGAAAGAATCTCCCTTGAAACTAGCAACAAAACCTCGACACCAGGAGGATGAGCGACCTTCCCAATGTTGACCCCTCTTTGTTTAACTGAGATGAATATCAAAGACCTTGCGAAGCCTTTCCAGCTGACCGCTACGTTTTAATGTCACAGAAGAACTAGGCCGGAATGCATTAAGATTCCAGTATTATTCCCATTGATTTACTGTATAAAACGCGCTCAACGATGCAGCACAAATATAACATTGATCTAAGCGCTGCTTTGTGTAGAGGGATGAACAAACAAGAGTAAGAGATACGGCCACAATAACATCCACAAGTTGCGGCATCCCGCAGTTTGCTTTTTATTGACAGATTTAGGAAGTGATTGTTACCATGACCTTGGATGAGATAATGACTATTATAAAAGACGTCTCCTGTTTAAAGGGGAATGTCGTCCGTATTCATCTTCGGATGAGCTTCATTCAGCGTCTAGGGGGCAGACAAAGCCTAATGCTTAGGGTTGTCATCAATGTCAGATCGGTGAGAGTCCACAGTGCTACCACTCTGCTGCATTGCCTGTCAGTTCCCAGATCCATACACTGTGCAAACTCACTTACTTCAGAAGCTGATCAGTGGGGGTGCCAATGTCAGACTCCCACCGATCTGATATTGATAACCTTTCCGGATGGAAGTATTAGGAAACTCAGTATCTGTGGTCCAGCCAGTAGATCCATTGTTTCCTTCATATAATCTTCGCTTTAAGAGAGCGTTCACACTACCGTTGGTGTCCGACCGCTAGTGTCCGCTGCTAATGTCCGCACAAGATTTTGAACGGACAATAGCAGCGGACACTGGCTGTCGAACACTGACGGTAGTGTGAACGCGCCCTAAGGTCGCCACCCTACCAGTTAGACTCTGCCTGGGTCTGTCCAGGCAGACAGAACTTTGAGACACGGAACCAGTCATAGAGCTGAACTCTCACTGACCAATCCAGAGCTGAGGCGGGGTATTAATACGTAGCTTTGCCACTCCTCTGTCTATCGTTAACTGCTGTTCTCTCCTGGTTACTGATTTTGGCTTACCCTCCTGGATATCCAATCTCTTGCTGATTTGGCTTCATCCATAACCTCCTAGACTTGACCCTGGCTTGGACTCTGATATTCCTCTGCTGACGTTTTGGATATTCCCATCCTCTTCTGGTTTTGACCTCAGACTGACATAGTTATGCTAGGTTCACACTAGCCCTGGGTTCTCTGTAGTTTGGGTCTGCCAGGGTGTTGACTGTCGCACCATTTTGAGGTTAAATGCGGTGGAGAAAAAAGTCCTTCATGGAGGACTTTTTTCTCTGCCAATTTTCGGCAGTTTCTGCGACGGTTCTACAACAGAGACTCTGGCGCAGATGTGAATGCAAAATAACCATAACTCATGCCTGCGTTCTGTTGGAGTTAGAATAGAAATCTTCCTAAATGTCGTAAATCTCCATTGTGGTATATGAGAGCTCTGTTCCAAGATGCTAAGTCCATCTTGCCTTGCAACAGCCTCTAGTAAACACCTTGGGGTAGATTTAGACTCAACAGTTCTATAACAGATAGGCCATCGATATCAAGCCTTGAAAAATTCCTTTAAATGCTGCACTTTTTTCCCTCAATCTAAGCCTAATAATACAGATAGAAATATACCTCTGGATACTTGGGGAGTTTAGTTCTAGCTTACTCTGCTGTTAAGTCTTACTAGTGCTCTGCTCAGATCGCACTTCACCTCCAGCAGAGAACTATAAGTCCTCACTCGAGAGATGCTGACATGAGTTTATTTCTAATGTATTAAAGAAATACGCAAATCCGTTGATAACAGCTTGCATCGTGCAATGTCAACGGATAATTATCTAACAAAATAGATAGAAACAGACACATAAGACACATCCACATCTCTCCTTTTTAATTTACAGGTTCCTGTCGGTTTATAGACATTTTCCAACAACACTAAGAAAACACAACAGTACATTTTAGGCACAAAGCGACCAGTGCTGTGTAATGTATCTAATGCTATGGAAATCTCATTCAACATCTAAAGCTACTCCTTGCCAAAATGTCGGGGGAAGAGCAGAGACAGGAAAGTGTCTTATATTTACTTAGGTATCTAAATCTCTGGTTTCAGCAGTGGTGTAGCTAAAGTCTTGTGGGCCCCGATGCAATCTTTTGTCCGGGCCCCCTACCTGATCCCTACAGCACATTGTTGATAGTGATGGTTATGGGGCTAAGGAGTTTAATCCACCTTAGTGTGGTTAGAAGAATCTGTGGGTCACTTTGACCAGATGGAAGCTGCAATCTCAATACTGATGCCAGTGCTTATAGGCCCCCTAAGGCTCCTGGGCCCCGATGCGACTACACCCTCTGCACCCCCTCAAGTTACGCCCCTGGGTTTCTTCCAGATCTGAGATTTTTGGAAAGTTCCTATTGAATCCGAGCCTTTACAAACCAGTTCGCTCATGTCTAGTGCTGACCAGTATTTATACACAGTCCAGTCAGATTAATATGACCACCTGTCAAAATCCAGAATAACCACCTCATCCTGGTCCTCCTCAAACCACGCACATACACTGCAAGCTTTATGACACGTCGCATTGTCCTACTGGTAGATGCCATCATCCTGAGGAAAAACATTTCGCATGTAGGGTGAACATGGTCTGCAAGAATAGAGGCATACTTGTGTTGATCCATCGTGCCTTCCACAATGATGAGTGCACCAGATGGCTGATGACACGTGCCTTCTGCGATTGGTTATTTAACATTGACGTCAAAAGTAGGTGGTGGTCACATTAATAGGACTGGACTGTGTATAAAGCACTTGCAGTGAGATAGAAAACTTAATAGTAACTTCAGCATCATGTCTGTTTGATTCTCTGCTTCAGTCTTATTTGGCTCCTCCATCCTCCTGTCCTGTCTATAGACTCCTATAGGCAGCTGTAATTTGATACATTAGTGAGCTGACAGTCCATCTTGGGATATCAAGACAGATTCATCAGAGAAATGACAATGAATTTAGAATGTGGGGAAGAGGAAACAAGCCTAATAAGTGAAAAATATTCTGTCTAGTATAAGCTTATTCTCCTCTATTTCCATTGAAAATATACGTGATAAGGGTTCATGTGTGTAGGGAAGTCAGGACGGAGCGCTCGGCTGACAACTATCCAGCGTATATAAAAAGGAGACATTTGGATAAGAAGCCAGATATGTCAACCCAGCAGAGGCCTAGATTATGTATTACTTTAAGGAAAGACATTAGTAAACATCCTATAAAGCCTAAATATTATAAAGTATAAAATAAAATAAAAATACACAGAAAACTGTATAAAAATCAAAGTGACAACAAAACCCCAAATTTATTCATGGAAATAATAAAAATGCATTGAATAAAGCTGTGACACAGAACATCAGTAGATGCCGCCAGGATTTGGCACATTTGATGTGTAATATATAATTGTAATATAAATAGAAACTGGAAAATCTGTAAAAAAAAAAAAAAAGTAAACTACAAAAGTGTAAAGTAATGTAATGTATAGCGATGTGAGAGCGTCAGAGGTAACGCCATTCTCTCCAGTGTATATATATATATATATATATATATATATCAATGTCTATAAATGTCCTTCAAGTAGAATAAAAATGGAAGCTAAAGGCGAGATGTGCACTCGAAAAGCGCAGCTCATTAGAAGCGTGTCTTATCTGCGCGCCCACATACCGCTCGCTGCGTGTAACCCCCTACATCACCGATATTTACAATTCCAGATCATACAATTGAATCAATCTGTACAGTTGTTCGCTATAAATATTCATTGGACGCGTCACACGTGTCATGCAAACAGATGCAGGATCGCTATTCCTCATCCTCGCCTTCACACAGATCATCTAGAAATGAGGATGAAGGAACATGGAGAGATTTCTAACGTATTGTACATACTGCCCCGGGCGCTGGATAGGAATTGTAGATTCAGTACACTACACGGTTGCCATACATACGAATCGCAAGTCTCTTATTATAAGAAGGGGCTTAGTACACCAAGGTGAAAACTTGCCCCACCGTCTATGACGTCATATGTTGTAATAGGACATATCGATGTAGCTTACTGTATCGCATCTGTGCTGTGCTATGCATTAGCATGGCCTTATGTTATAGCACAGCACACTCCGGCTGATGTGAAACTACAACTCCCAACATTCTCCATTCACTTCCATGGGAGTTCCAAGACCAGCAGAGCAAGTATGCATGCTGGGAGTTGTAGTTTTACAACAGCTGGAGAGCCGAAGGTTGCCTACCCCTGTTATAGCAGGTTGTTCATAGACTTAACATGTGCTTTACCCTACATGTAAAGTCCTTAATGTATGTTCAGTGCAGTATAGGGCTATGATATCGAGTGCTCAGGGGACCCCTACCAAATAACTTTTATCAAAAAAACATCCTAAGGACACAGATGATGTTGTATAAAGGGACAAAGTTATTATCCCAACCAGAGTGTTGGTGCCCCCTGGTGGGTTTCACAGACATCCCTGCCCAAAATTTATAGTAAGTGCATATTAAATATTGACCCCTAGATATCTTAGACCGCTGTAGATAATAGATAGCAACTTCAACCACGACTTCACTCTACAGCATTATAGATGCCAGGTGCACTTTATAAGGAGTTTTCCAGGGTTTATCATTAATTACCTATTTTTAGGATTGGTCCGCGCCGAAACCGTTCTTTTTAACCGGACACAAAGTCACACATGCAGAACAGGCACAAAACGCTCACGGGCGGACACTTTACAAACTCATTAAAGTGAATGGGTTTGAAAACGGACTGCCAGGTTTCCGCCCCCTGTCCAGTTTCTCGGAGCAGAAGACGGAAACCCAGCAGGATTGCCTAAAGTGGGCATGGGTGCAGGTGTGAACCCACTCCAACCCATTTATGCCGGAGGTTATATATTTTTCAGTTCCAATAATGGAACTCTAGGCATAAATGGGTTAAAGACTGGATGGGGCCAACACCCGAACCCCTGACCAAATGCTGAGGTCTTTTCAGTTCTTACCAAGCGCGGAAACCTATACGCATTAAAATGCAGTTAGCTAAGAAGCCACATGGACCCCATAGACTATAATGGTGTCCATGTGGTTTCCACTCAGTTTGCACACAAAACTTGCGGAGAGAAAAGTCCTGTTTGGAGTCCATGTGGTTTCTTAGCTAACCACTTTTTAATGCATATAGGTTTCCTTTCAGGGGGTCCCCAAGTGGACTCCCCGAATGGAATCCCAAATGCAGATGTGAAACGGGGATGACAATAATACTGAATAGATGAGATACAACCAGAAACAATGTTGTTACAGTATATCACAATTCTGTTGAACGCCATGTGTGACTTCTTATGACTCGCAAGAGGTTTTGAGGACTTTCTGCAAATGTGGTTCAGAGATAAAGGAAATGATTGAAAGACTTTGATTTATCGGCACATCAGTATTAAGAACACACACGCGGTATAAATAATGGTAACACTCACTGAGCGGATGTTAGATTAATAAACAGACCTGTGCATTTATGTTATGTCAAAACACGGAATTAATTCCAAATGATTTATAGCCTCTTTCCCTCGCGCAAGACACAGATAATAAGTAATGATGAGGAAGTAATAACGTGCTATTTAAGTATTAAGAAAATATAATCCACTACGGGACAAGTGTTGTGCAGGTTTGTTAAGCTTGTTATACATGAAAACGTGTCTATTTAGAAAGCACCAAATGAGAAGCTACAAAATACTACAACAAGTTAAAATACATTAATCACCGCACTCCAGCGCTGACACCACAGGGAGAACAAGAGCGCACAATGCCGGGCTGGATTATTAAGAAACCGACTATTGTTCTGCAGCAAATAGGATGACAACTTAAAGAAACAGCAACCAGATAAGAAAACTAACAACTATGACATATGTCAAAAGGGTTTAAGTACCTGATATGGGTCCCTATGGGATATTTATACTAACTATAATACTGTCTCCTATGTACAAGAATATAACTACTATAATACTGCTCCTATGTACAAGATTATAACTACTATAATACTACCTCCTATGTACAAGAATATAACTACTATAATACTGCTCCTATGTACAAGAATATAACTACTATAATACTGCTCCTATGTACAAGAATATAACTACTATAATACTGCTCCTATGTACAAGAATATAACTACTATAATACTACTCCTATGTACAAGAATATAACTACTATAATACTACCTCCTATGTACAAGAATATAACTACTATAATACTACCTCCTATGTACAAGAATATAACTACTATAATACTGCTCCTATGTACAAGAATATAACTACTATAATACTACTCCTATGTACAAGAATATAACTACTATAATACTACCTCCTATGTACAAGAATATAACTACTATAATACTACCTCCTATGTACAAGAATATAACTACTATAATACTGCTCCTATGTACAAGAATATAACTACTATAATACTGCTCCTATGTACAAGAATATAACTACTATAATACTGCTCCTATGTACAAGAATATAACTACTATAATACTGCACCTATGTACAAGATTATAACTACTATACTACCTCTTATGTACAAGAATATAACTACTATAGTACTGCTCCTATGTACAAGAATATAACTACTATAATACTACTCCTATGTACAAGAATATAACTACTATAATACTACCTCCTATGTACAAGAATATAACTACTATAATACTACCTCCTATGTACAAGAATATAACTACTATAATACTACCTCCTATGTACAAGAATATAACTACTATAATACTGCTCCTATGTACAAGATTATAACTACTATAATACTGCTCCTATGTACAAGAATATAACTACTATAATACTACTCCTATGTACAAGAATATAACTACTATAATACTACCTCCTATGTACAAGAATATAACTACTATAATACTACCTCCTATGTACAAGAATATAACTACTATAATACTGCTCCTATGTACAAGAATATAACTACTATAATACTGCTCCTATGTACAAGAATATAACTACTATAATACTGCACCTATGTACAAGATTATAACTACTATAATACTACCTCTTATGTACAAGAATATAACTACTATAATACTGCTCCTATGCAGAACAATAGTACTACTACAATAGTAGGTAAATTTTCATATCTGTCAAGAATTGCAGATAATAATTACATTATTCCTTCCAGTGTTTCAGTCTATAAATCCATTGGGGCGATCCTCTATGATTTTGCCATAGTAAAGGTTCTCTTTTAGCTAAATACTGTATGAGCCTCACATATATAGTCTGCACATGAGCTGATCTTTATGCCTGGGGCACAGCCCCTTCTGCTGAGACGGTGACCTGACTGCCAATACTACAGACGGTATACCCCTTTTACAAACCCTATAATGACCCTATTAAGTTCCATCCTCTCCGCCTCCTGACACGATTCGCCTGTGGCCCCTGCACTTGTTCTCTTTGCTCAGAATAAAAGGAAATTAATTGGTAGGTGGTGAAGTTTACCCGGTGACCCCGCCACAATCTTGTGCGGAAGAAAGGTTGAATTCCTATGTAAAAGTGTGTCAAAGGCAATTTAACGGGCTTGAATATTTTACAGAGGATTAAAAAAAAAAATCTAGAACGTTGCGCTAATTATTACGAATATTCTTCCCTCATTAAAATTCATCTTGAATCCCAATTAGCGCAAGACGATCACGCAGGACTCCACCATTATATTCCCAGTCCTCTCTGTGCATATACAGTAAAGCCGGTTTCTCATCTCATATTCATACATTATAAATGCAATGAGGAAATATGCAAATGAGCTTGTGATAATTACTACAGAGAATTAGGACTGGTGGATACACGCGTTCTGTACACGTTTGGACAGAGACCATTAATAATAAGATCATGAAATGTTACACAACTAACCAGCGTATCATATGCACTACCCATCCTGCAAAATCACCTCCATATCCCATCAGGTCAGACTTCTAGCAAATAATATAACAAACTAGCCTCTGCCCGCGACTTTCTCTGCGAGTTGTTGGCGTTGTGATCCGCCTATATTCAGCAAATTGCTGCCGTCGATGGTTTGCCTGCTCCGGCATTTCGGCAGCTGTCAAGCTGTCCTGCTGAACTTGTTCCTCACACTGTGCCTGTAGTTGTTCCAGTATCTCAGCAGCTCGCTGGGAAGCCATATAATGTTATTGTTGTTGGAGTTGATGATCCGCATGCTCCGGCGTTTCAGCTGCTCTCAAGCTGGCCTGCCGCTGAACTTGTTTCCGCTTGTTTCAAGCTCCGCTTGAGGAGAACTCTGTTGACTTCTGGCTACATTCATAGCTCTCATTGTTAGCGACAAATTAGAATTTCTTTTTACAGACATGTTTAAGATTGGCAAACTGACAATTTGGAATAAAGGTCTTTGCCCATGTCAGTTTGTCAGCACTACCTGGAGCATATCAGATAATATGCAAATGTGTGTACACAATCCACTGAGGGTTAGTGTGTGTTTACACATAGAGATAACAGCCCTGGCATTATCAGAAGCTGAGATAAGGTGCTGCCTAGAGCTGCTTAATATAGTATGTGAACATAAATTCATAACAGTCATGAAGCCATGCCATGTAATTTACCGGTATAAAAAGTAGCCTATGTTTTAATCAAGGTTACAATCTATCTATGTGCTGAATTTCATTAAAATCCGTTCAGACGTTTTTGTGTGATTGAGGAACAAATATCCAAACTTAATATTATTATTATTAATAATAATAATAATAATAATAATAATTATTATTATTATTATTATTATTATAAGTAGGAGGATAGGATAGGATTAGTAGGATACAGTAAAGGAGGCCGATTTATTTTATATATAGTAATATAGAGTCTACTAAGGTAATGCAAACTGATGGCATCACCGAAATCTTGCACCTCTTTCTAGAGTGACATCATCTGCAAGTTGATAAACGTTCTGATGAATATTAGGTTCAGGGCACGCTTACTCCAAGCAATGATTTGGTGCCTGATACAAGTTTAAGGCTACATTCACAAGAATATATCAAATGGCCGCGAGAAACAGACTAATAAGCTAGTGATATAATGAATAATATTACACCTGATGGGCTAGTGATACCCTACTAATATTAGTCTGTGTGTTTTGGATGTTTGTTCCTCAATCACAGCAAAACGGCTGATCGGATTTGTCTCACATTTCACACATACATACATTGTGCCCTGGAATCAAATATAGGCTACTTACCAAGTTGGTAAATTCCTGAATTTCACGGCCGCAAGCACCGAACGTATTTACCGGCATGGCTGAAGGACCTGAGATGACATCATCCCAGGCCCTTCAGCCGTTCTCGGATTGGATGGCGCTATGAAGTAGACGGAGCTACAGCCGCTGAAACCGGGCACTGTGCAACCTCAAGAAAATGGCGGCCGCCGCTCAGCAGGGTGGTGAACATGCCGCCGTGGTCTGCAGCCGCGATATCTGCCTCATGTGGACCAGTAGTGTGAGTACAAAGGGGGAATTCATTGTTCGAACTGTGCTGCGAGGAGGGTGGGAGGGGGGCTAGGGGACATATCGGTAGCACACCTCTACAGCCTCTGTCGTGTCACCCACACTACCGGCTGTATGGATTGTCTGTTTGCGGCGGAGAAATCTGCTGTAACACCTCTGTCGGGGGAGGGGGGGCCAACGTGGGAGGAAGGGGCACACAGTGTGGTTGGGGTGGGCCGGGGTGGGGGGCCTTGGGGATTGTAGGATTTAGCTGTCCGCTTGAAAAATCGGACATCTTTGTGAACGGACACTTAAGGACAGATACGGACAGTAAAGGATACTACATGATGGATGTCCCATTTAAAATAATGCAAATTGTAATGGACACAGCTAGTGTCCGATGCTAATGTTCGTGCAAGATTTTGCGCTAGTGTGAACCCTGCTTAATACATAGATCAGTGAAATGATAAATGATACACCTGATGGATATGATATAATAAATAATATACCTGATCAGATAATGATATAATAAGTAATACACCTGCATGCTAAGTATAAATATCTGATCCCTGGACGTTACATGCTGGTCAGTATCCATAGTATCAATCGATGTGCTAAGGACATTTCCAAGGACCACCTCTATATTGGTATCCTATAAAAGAAGACATGACCCCGACACCACTACATGATGTAAGATATTGCTCCTATAGGTGCCAAGACATTAATATCTGTATGGTGCGGAGACTTTTATTACCACCCCTGGAGGTCTAGGGGCCAGTGATAATATCCCTCTCATCTACTGGCTTTAATAGAAAAGTTGTCCATTATTGTGGCTTCTGGTCCTGCTCACAGGAATTGACACTTGAGAATCTATAGTATCCTATGAGAGCCTGCACCGCATCAGAAAAGCTACTAATCCAGTAAATTCACACAACTGCAGCCAAAAGCCTCTTCTCCAGACACCCCCGGAACGTGACGACTTCAGATCTGAAGAAGACATATCCGAGACTTTTGGCAGTGACATCAAAATCCAGGAATTTATTCTCCATTGATTCTCCTTTCAAAGAGCAGACCTTTCTATTCTTGTGGCATTTGTTTACTATGCGCCCAGTGTAGTGCGATGTGAGCTTTATGGGGCCCCTGCACATTAGGGGATCTCGGGAAGTGCTTGATGTATCTGACTCAGAGGCTTTGGACTCCAGTCACACTGACATCTGCGGAGCCATAAAGCAGCAGCCGAGTGATTAATGGTTTCATGTGAACTCATTTCTGAAGCAAATGGACTATGATATGAAATTCTCTTGCATCGTATGTTACACGAGATATCAATGTGATATTAAAGTAACAGCCCTTAAAATATCACCATGGTGCCGAGGAGTGAAGACGCTGTCGGGACCGAAGACCTGATCTCCGAGGATCAATGGGGCCTATACAAATGACAATAGGGCTAACCCACCGCCATATATGAAGCTCGGGCTGGTCTGCTATATGAGGTCTTCCTCAGGTTCAAGCTAAAGGGAATGTGTCACCAAAAAATGACCTATTGTTAACCTATATTTTTAGTTGTAAATTGTTTTTAATAACAAGTACTAAATATCACATTTTTTACTCTGATCACTAAGCCTAAGACGTGACTGACACTTGCCGATTCTGCTGATGCCGATTTCTTTGCACCTCATTTACCTAACACACAGGATTACAACGGAAGATAACACCTCTACAGATCATATGTGCAGAAAGTAAGTGATCACCACTAGAGATGAGCGAGTAGTACTCGATCGAGTAGTATTGGATCGAATACTACAGTATTCGAAATACTCGTACTCAATCGAGTACCACTCATTATTCAAATGGAAAAGTTCGATGCAGAACCAGCATTGATTGGCTGAATGCTATACAGTCGGCCAATCAACGCTGGTTCTTCTCCTACCTTTAGAAGTCTTCTCCGTGCAGCGTCCCCGCGGCGTCTTCCGGCTCTGAATTAACTCCGCCAGGCATCAGGCCTGGGCAGAGCCGACTGCACATATCCGCTTGTAGTGCGGGCATGCGCAGTCGGCTCTGCCCAGGCCCGATGCCTGGCGGAGTGAATTCAGAGCCGGAAAATGCCGCGGGGACGTTGCAAGGAGAAGACTGCTCGGAGGATCCAGCCCGACCCTCACTCGTGGACTTGGTAAGTATAATTTGATCAAACGTTGCCTACCCCTGAAACGAGCATTTTCCCCCCATGGAATATAATGGGATTCGATTCGAGTAGTCGAATATTGAGGGGCTACTCGAAACAAATATCGAACCTCGAACATTTTACTGTTCGCTCATCTCTAATTACCACCTCAAATAATGTTTGAGAGATTAATCTCATGTATGTTAAGAGCAAAGGTAAGAAAGAGATGCATACATATAATAATATAATATAATATGATAATAATATAATAGTGCAAATTACGCTTGAATTTTTAATTCATTTTAACTTTTTTTGCCATTAAGGTATGAAATTATTAATTGAAGCGTAATTTGGGTTGATCATCTCTATTATATGTATGTGCATGTTTTTCTTGTTTTTTTTCTAACACCTCTATAAATAACACCACCGGCCCATCATGACATCACTACCGACATACACGATGTCACAGCTTATCTCCTCCCCCTCCCTGCACATAACAGGTGTATAAAAGTTTCCCATAGACCTCAATGGGTCAGACTATCGCTGACGGAGCTGCAAAGCATATCACTAAATGTTGTTAACAGAGCAGAAGCAGAAGCTCAGGAAAGATGGCCGCCCCCATGATCAAGTACGGAAAATAGAATTTAAAAAAACTTCAATCGTAAACTAAAGATAAATTTTAAAAAAGTGATAGATTGGTTTTAGCGCCATCTGTAACCTATGAGTCAATGTCCGACTTCTTTACAGGCCTTGTAACATGACTAGGATGTAAATCACACAAGACACCAGCGTGGTTGCCCTTCATCAGTGCAGAGTACTGGTTTGGCTGGGTGAAGTTCCTTTTATAGCAATCGGGAGGGGTAATGTTTCTACTTGAGGAGGTGCAAGACGTATTCTAGGCCTTGCAAAATATATGCAAATTAGCTCTCTGTCTACAAAAAAAGAAGGCCGTGCCTCTAGCGCCACCTGTTGGTAAGCAGCTAGTCAAGAAAAATTAGTGGCCTCTTATGCACAGTGAAATCTGCTGCCAAGAATGAGTGCCTGGTTTGGCTTCTATCCTAGTCACGTCCCAAGGCCTGTTAAAGGGTCAGACACTGACTTACAGGATAGCTTCTTACCTACAGGTGGCGCTACAGGGGCAGCTTTTGTTCTTTATATTCTTGAAGAAAGGTAAAACTTGTTTTCTAATATTTTTTTTCCTACAGAATGATCTGTTCTAACCCATTACAAAAGCTGAGCAGACTGGAGGGGCGACGCTTCATAAACTTAATCAAACACTCATTTAGTTAATCACTTGCCGCTGCTTCTTGTTTTTGACTCCGACGCGTCCATTAAATCAACATGAAATGAGCCCTTTCCAAATCCAAAACAAAATTCTTTGTTTTGTAGTAAACAATTTTAAAATGTTTTTGGACGCCGAATGGTCGCATGGAGATTTATGGTGTTTATGATTAGAGATTTTTTATTTTTTTTTCCAAAGAAATAAAAAAGAAAAAAAATTCTTAGGCTAAGCTCACACGTGGAAAACAGGGGAAAATGCAATCCCAAAAAAGTTCACATTTTTCACTGCTTTTCCTGTTGCATTTCTGCAACTGCCAAAAACTGCTCCTTAGTCTAAGGCCCCACGTTGCGAAAACGCAGCTTTTTTTGTTGCAGAATCAGCTGCATGTTCTGACCCAAAGCCAGGTGTGGATAGAGCAGAAGGTAGAAGTATACAGGAACTACAGGAACGCATTGCGCATGCGCAAGATTTCAGTGCATGCACTCCGTGAGCTAACTCCCTTTAATATACCTTGTTGTCCATGTATGAAACATTTTAAGATCTCTGCTTGCTGTCAGTAAATGAGAACAGAGGTAGGAACCCTGTACATCCTCCTCTCAGCACAGACGTGATTCTAGTCTGGTATATTTAGCTCACAGAGCATTGTCTAGCCTGGATAGAGCTATATAACTAGCTCACAGAGCAATGTCTACACTGGATAGAGTCAGGGGCGCATCTTCCATGAGGTGACCCTAGGCGTTGGCCTCAGGAGGTGCCTCAAGGAATAACTCCGGGACAACATTTATTTTTAATTGCTAGCTTAGTTTGTTAATTTTTACTCACTTGTCGACAATCCTGTCCTGGCCACTACTCTGTGTGGGGGTAGGGGGAAAAGGGGTAATACACTGCGTATGGAGGGGTAAAAAAAGGGGGTCATGTACCATGTTGTGGGCCAGAAAAAGGGGGTCATTAAAGGGATTCTACCATTAAAATCAAATTTTTTTGTCGGTCACATGTAGGAATAGACTTAAAAAGGCTATTCTTCTCCTACCTGTAGATGTCTTCTCCGTGCCGCCGTTCCGTAGAAATCCCAGTTTTCATCGGTATGCAAATGAGTTCACTCACAGCACTGGGGGTGGGCCTTAGTGCTCAAACAGCACTGGGGGTGTCCCCAATGCTGCGAGAGAACTCTCCAGCGCCGCCTCCATCTTCTTCAGTAATGGTCTCTCCCTGCGTCTTCTTCCAGCGCTGGGGGTCAAACTTCTAGACCTCAGGCCTCGGGCAGAGCTGACTGCGCATGCCCAAAAGAAAATGGGCACTTACTGTGTAAGTGGCCATTTTTCTTGTGGCCACGGGCATGCGCAATCAGCTCTACCCAAGGCCAAGAAGTTTGACCCTTAGCATCGGAAAAAGATGCAGAGAGAGGCAGTTCCTGAAGAAGATGGAGGTGGCACTGGAGAGTTCTCTCACAGCTTTGGGGACGCCCCAAGGCTGTGAGAGAACTCATTTGCATACCGGCGAAGACCGGGATTTCTACAGAACAGTGGCACGGAGAAGACATCTAAAGGTAGGAGAATAGCCTTTCTTAAGGCTATTCCTACGTGTGACCGACAAAAAATTTGATTTTAATGGTAGAATCCCTTTAACCGGGTGGAAGACCAAAAAAAGGGAGTTATACACTGTGTGTGGGACCAGAAAAAGGGGGCCATGTATCGTATAATGGGCCAAACATAAGTGGATTATATATTGTGTGGTGGGTCCTTTCAACAAGCAGAGGTCTTAAACATGGGAAGAAATCAAAATGCGAAGTCTAATAGACGTATACTGTGAATAAGCCTCATGTACATAAAGATGGAAGACCCATTTAATGGGCGACCTTGTGTGTTTTACGCTCTATGGACCATCTATTTCGGATGCAGAGCTATTTTGCGGTAATTCCAGTAACAATGGGTTGGCTTGACAATTGTTCGTCGCTGATGAATTACCTCCTCGTCTTAAACATGCAAGTCCTACAATCTCATGAATGAGCTGCCCGTAAACTATCATTCATG
The DNA here is from genome assembly GCF_031893055.1 of Leptodactylus fuscus. Lineage (NCBI taxonomy): Eukaryota > Metazoa > Chordata > Amphibia > Anura > Leptodactylidae > Leptodactylus > Leptodactylus fuscus. The sequence continues at coordinate 19,507,716 of NC_134271.1, read as the reverse complement.
CCTGGAACGTGATGGATACAAATGGCGCACGGCCCTCTCACTGGCTGTGGACGGCATACAACATTTAGCAGTTTGGGTATCATGGGATTGTCCGTGTAGATTGGTATCTCAGCCCCGAGATAAGAAACAAGTCCTGCCGGGATTGTGCCAAGACATCAAGGTCAAACTGATGCAAAATGTCCAGAAACTCCGACTGTGCATGAGCAGATATATCAGGAAAATGAGTACAAATCTGCAAAAATGATGACATCCGATATATGTGTGAAGACTAAAGGAAGACATCTGCTGCTCAGACACATAGAAGACATACAGAATGAACAAGATCTAGTTGTGAAGGTCTACGAGTGTCTGGAGCAGATCAGGACTTGTACTCGGCTCCATGGCAACAATGCGCGGCCTGAAATTACCAAATTTCTGCAATGCAACTTCAATGCTCCTCAATGTGAAAAAAAAAGAAAAAGGTGCAAGCGACCCCCCTCAGATGATCCCCATAATTAAAGGGGTTTTTTAATTTGAATTTTCATGCTGATGGACTTATCCACATTATAACTGCCCGGGTTCCTCTGTGCGGGTTCCTGTCTCTTGAAGGATTAGTTTGCTGGGTGTATATGTTTGGATGCATGTCCTTCTTTCTGAATTATGTTCTAGTCTCTGTTTACCTCGCCAGGACCTTTGTCCTTCCATTATGTATGACTGGTATTTGGGTTTCTGCTATGTCTGCATCCCTGTTACTGTGTGGATACATATATCCTTCATGTGTGAGAACGTCTGTCCTTCCGCCATGTTTGCATCTCAGGTACCATGCGGTTGTGTGTTCTTCTGTCTGCCCATGTCCTCGTCTCTGGCTGTCATGTTTGGACCATTGTCAATCCATTATATCTGTATCTCTGCTACCTGTGATCTTTGGGTTTCCGCATGGACATCTCTGTACCTCTGCTATCTGTGGCCTTGGGGCTTCTGTAAAACCTTTGCTAACTTGGAGCTTTTGGATTTCTGTAGTACCTCTGTTACTTGGGACCTTTGTTCTTCTATGTGGACGCCTATGTCCTTGCATGATGTTTTGTGTAGTGTTATACATATGGCACTGGGTTATACTAAATTGAATGGTTTTTGCCATGACATTTGGACACCACAATGGTTTTTCCCCGCCAATTTTTCCTAACTGCTCACAGCAGAGGGTTTGCTGCAGTAGTATCTATACCAGTCTCCTCTATAAGATACAGATGTCAAACAATGGAGATGTGACGCTAGTGTGAACCTAGCCTGATATGTATCTGTCTGAAATGCTGAGTGTTTAGGTCACAGATAGCGTTGAGCGATCGGGAAAGATCGGATCCCGATCGGCGATCGACCAAATTTCACGATCAGGATCGGCTGGAAAATGATCGAAAATCGGATTTTAAAAACGATCCTGAAATCTCAAGATTGGCTCAACCCTAGTCACAGGGGAAACATTGTCTAGACTGGATACAATAGTAGCAAATTCACCTTGCCATAAACAGTTTATTCTGGACAACTCCTTTAAATTAATGCAACTTTACAAAAAATTATAACATTTTGATATTACTGTAATGGTATCAACCTGCAGAAAAATAGCAAACATGACACTTGTACCACATTATGAGTATAACTTGTATTATGGCTATTTTGCCTTTCCCTTTCAGAAAGAGTTAATAACATGTTCTCAATACATTATATGCACCCCAACATCGTGCCACTATAAAATATAGCTCGTCCCACAAACAACAAGCCCTCATTCATCTAGGTCAGCTGAAAAATGAAAAACGTACGGCTCTTAAAAGGCTTGGATGAAAAAATATTGCTGCGTCCTGAAGACCAGAACTGGCTGCAGCAGTCGGTATTCAATAATAGCACAGTCTACAGAAGGCTCTTGAGCTCCCCTTAGTGGTGGCAGCAGAATTGTATTATGTAACTGTATTATGTAATCTGTGACAAAAACCTAAAATAACTTTTAAGTATGACCATCATAGACAAAGTCAGTTTTGGTCAAGGAGCGACTTCTAAAGAGTTGATGGCAGAAAACCATTCACATTGCGGCTCCTTGCACAAAGGAGAAGTTTAGGGAATTGATTTGCCGCGTCCTTCACCGCGTGTCAGAATTTAGTGATGAGCCAAGTACATTAAAATAAGCTGTTAACCTTCACTGACATTGCTGATACCTTACCCGGCGCCTCTGCCCAGGACTGGGATCTGTCCACAAAACACAGACCCAGCCTTGTGTTACCAGTTGGTCGCAACAGAACTTGTCCCCACTCAGACAGAAGCGAAGAAATAAATCTCCTCCGTCACGTGGGAGTTACAGTTTCCAAATGATTCCAAGTTCCATTTGTCATTGGAAAAATGAGTGCGACGTTCAGGCGAAGGTGAAAATTCTGAACAGTCAGAACTTTGCACGACTCGAAGGGAATTAACCATTGAATGACCAAAAGGATAGAACCCAAGGTGTTAGGTACCGTAGAGATATGGGACATCAGGTACATACTCTATGACATATAGGCAATTACTATGGGGCCCCCGACTAATGAGACCCCAACTCCTGCTTACTCACTTACTGGATTAATTTGTACAGGGATCCCTAATCTGATATTGGAGGAACATTACGAAAAATGTAAGGTCTCCGCTAGGGTTGAGCGATCTGGATCAGAAAAGATCGGATCCTGATTGGCGATCAAGGAAATTTCACGATCTCGATCAGGTTTTGATCCCGTCTAAAAAAGATCGGGAACAGAATTCCGATCCCAATCGCTCAACTTACCTGCACAGAAGTGCTCCCCCTGCCGCTCCACGCTGCTCTCGCTCCTCTTCTTTCTACTGCGCATGTCTGCAGAGTGCCGTACGTGCCACAACAAGCCCCGCCTACTCCCAGCATCAGTAACACTAGCCTGGGAGGAGGGGGCACAGACGGTGCTCTGTAGACATGCGAAGTAGAAAGAAGAGGAGTGAGAGCAGTGTGGAGCGGCAGGGGCAGCGCATTTGTGCAGTTAAGTGGACAGCAGGGGGGACTTAAGTAGCGAGGGGATTTTTTAATCACTACACAGTGTGGAGTCCAAAAATTGAAGCCTTCAATTTTGGGATTCCACGCTGTGTGGTGAACAGGATAGTTTTTAAAATCCGATTTTCGATCAGTAAAAGATCCCATTGACTTACATTAGGATCGGGATCGGTATCGGGTTTGGATGGAAAATGATCGGAAATCGGATTTTAAAAACGATCCTGAAATCTAAAGATTGGCTCAACCCTAGTCTCCGCTAATTATACTTTGGTGTCACCGGAATATTTACTAATAGGACTTCTGATCTGGACCACAACTTGCGTGTGAAATCTTCAAAAAAAAATCTTGTGAGCTTCTACCATTACTAATGGTAGAGATAATAAAAAAGTTACTCAACTTTTCATTGATCTTCCCTCCATTCATTGCACAAGTTCAGAATAAGAGTTCTGTTCATCCTGAGCCTCCTTGTCCATGAGTAGAATGCTAGAGCTGCAGTCAAACCTGACACCATAGGACTAGGCTATTTTAGGATTTTCATTCTCAATGTAACCATGTTGTTATTCACTGACTGCAAGCAGACATCTTGCAAATGGTAAGAAACTGAAACAAGAAAGTCCATTAGACGTGATTATAATAAGACTGATGACCCCTTTAAGGGGAGTATCTTCAGAATCCAGCATATTATCCCTGCCTGCAGATAGATACAGTCCTATGAAAAAGTTTGGGCACCCCTATTAATCTTAATCATTTTTAGTTCTAAATATTTTGGTGTTTGCAGCAGCCATTTCAGTTTGATATATCTAATAACTGATGGACACAGTAATATTTCAGGATTGAAATTAGGTTTATTGTACTAACAGAAAATGTGCAATATGCATTAAACCAAAATTTGACCGGTGCAAAAGTATGGGCACCTCAACAGAAAAGTGACATTAATATTTAGTAGATCCTCCTTTTGCAAAGATAACAGCCTCTAGTCGCTTCCTGTAGCTTTTAATCAGTTCCTGGATCCTGGATGAAGGGATTTTGGACCATTCCTCTTTACAAAACAATTCAAGTTCAGTTAAGTTTGATGGTCGCCGAGCATGGACAGCCCGCTTCAAATCATCCCACAGATGTTCAATGATATTCAGGTCTGGGGACTGGGATGGCCATTCCAGAACATTGTAATTGTTCCTCTGCATGAATGCCTGAGTCGATTTGGAGCGGTGTTTTGGATCATTGTCTTGCTGAAATATCCATCCCCGGCGTAACTTCAACTTCGTCACTGATTCTTGAACATTATTCTCAAGAATCTGCTGATACTGAGTGGAATCCATGCGACCCTCAACTTTAACAAGATTCCCGGTGCCGGCATTGGCCACACAGCCCCAAAGCATGATGGAACTTCCACCAAATTTTACAGTGGGTAGCAAGTGTTTTTCTTGGAATGCTGTTTTTTTTGGACGCCATGCATAACGCCTTTTTGTATGACCAAACAACTCAATCTTTGTTTCATCAGTCCACAGGACCTTCTTTCAAAATGAAGCTGGCTTATCCAAATGTGCTTTTGCATACCTCAGGCGACTCTGTTTGTGGCATGCTAACGGCTTCTTTCTCATCACTCTCCCATACAGCTTCTATTTGTGCAAAGTGTGCTGTATAGTTGACCGATGCACAGTGACACCATCTGCAGCAAGATGATGCTACAGCTCTTTGGAGGTGGTCTGTGGATTGTCCTTGACTGTTCTCACCATTCTTCTTCTCTGCCTTTCTGATATTTTTCTTGGCCTGTCACTTCTGGGCTTAACAAGGACTGTCCCTGTGGTCTTCCATTTCCTTACTATGTTCCTCACAGTGGAAACTGACAGGTTAAATCTCTAAGACAACTTTTTGTATCCTTCCCCTGAACAACTATGTTGAACAATCTTTTTGTTTTCAGATCATTTGAGAGCGGGCTGTCCATGCTTGGCGACCATCAAACTTAACTGAACTTGTATTGTTTTGTAAAGAGGAATGGTCCAAAATCCCTTCATCCAGGATCCAGGAACTGATTAAAAGCTACAGGAAGCGACTAGAGGCTGTTATCTTTGCAAAAGGAGGATCTACTAAATATTAATGTCACTTTTCTGTTGAGGTGCCCATACTTTTGCACCGGTCAAATTTTGGTTTAATGCATATTGCACATTTTCTGTTAGTACAATAAACCTCATTTCAATCCAGAAATATTACTGTGTCCATCAGTTATTAGATATATCAAACTGAAATGGCTGTTGCAAACACCAAAATATTTAGAACTAAAAATGATTAAGATTAATAGGGGTGCCCAAACTTTTTCATAGGACTGTAGGTTAGGGTCACCTGAATCAGAAGGTGGTTTTCCCTTGTGAATCGGTGTTTCCGTTGCTGAAATATCAATGTTTTGTCAATATGCAAATGAGCTATTTGTAGAACCGTGTGCGACGCCATTACTCTGAAAACCTTATATGTATATCAACAAAAACAGCAATATCTCAGCAAGGGAGACTCCGATTCACAAGGGGAAAACACCGCCTGATTCAGGAGACCCTACCCTATCTATTGGCACAGTTTGCTACGTTAGGTTCTGTTGACCACTCCCCTTTAAGACTTCCCGTGACTACTCTACATAAATCTGCACCTCCCTTCCCATTATACAAAGCCCTTTAGTGAAATGTGAACATGAATTACCGGATGCAGGAGGGAAGGGGGGGGGGGTCGGATGCCGCCAGATACTTTATTAAGCCACATTAATGTGCAAAATGATTTCCTGATTATAAAAAGCAACATTAATTAAAAGTGCGGCAGCCCGGACCGCTGCAGCCGCGACGACGCTTGCCGTGTAATAATAGCTTTGTAGAAAACAATTATTTCTTCACATAATTCGAGAACATTTTTCCGCTTTTACCATCATTGTTGCCGTGGTTAGTGCAGATTCTGAAATCGTCTTTTTATCATTTAATGATTTCTGTTTTGTTTGTAAATCCATTTAGCGACAATTAAGAAAAAAATAAAATCAAGTTTTTTTTCAATTAAAGGGAACATATTTCTTAACGGTGGAATGCTATTCATTTGGTTGGAGGAGGTGGAGGGTACGTTGGGTTGTGACCCCTGACAATCCCTGGAATGAAGTGGCAGCAGCAATAAATGAGGCCCCTTATGGTCAATAGACGACCGTGTGGCTGATTATAGTCAATTACTGACCATACAGCCCAATATAATCAGTGTTCGACCATGCAGCCCAGTATAGTCAATGGCTGACCATGTGGCCCATTATGATAAATTGCTGACCATGAAGTTCAATAGTCAGTGTCCGACCATGGGGCCCATTATAGTCAATGTCCAACCATTTGTCTCATTATAGTCAATTGCTGACCATGCAGCCCAGTCTAGTTGATGCCTGACCATGTGGCTCACTATAGTCAACTTCTGGCCATGAGGTCTATTTTAGTCTATGGCTGACCTTGCAGCCCAATATAGTCAATGACCAAACATAAGGTCCCTTAATGGCCATTATGTCAACCATGTGGCCCACTATAATCTATGCTTGACCATATGGCCCATAATTACAGACAATGGCTGATCATGTACAGCCCAAGGGATTGGCCCACGATAATCTCTGATCTATCCACAGGCCCCCGACCATCATGGTGTCATATGGGGTTTGTAACACTGTGTTGACAGCCCAGCACAAACTATAATACTTGTCATAATGGATGTCTCTCAGCTTTCCCAAGCTAACGAATGGCAACCTTGCTATGTGGAAGCAAGTTTGTCATCTGGAGTCTGGTACACTGTGTGGATATCCCTTTGCAAGCTGTAATAGCTGTCATATTGGATACCACCCGGCTTCCCCATGCTCCTGAATGGCACCTTGGAAGCAGGGGTTTAATCTGGAATCTGGTACACTGTGTGGAAAATTCCCTGTGCCACAGTCACAATAAATCTTACCTAGCTTTCCCATGCCCCTGACTGGCAACCTTTTCGTTAACCATCTATATGGAAGCAGAGGTATAATCTGGAGTCTATTGTACTGTGCCAGTATTCCTTTGCAAGCTAGAATACTGAACATATTGCAGATCACCCAGCTTTCCATTGCTCCTGAATGGCAAACTTGCCACATTAAGCAGCTATATGGAAAAAGCAATGTAATCTGGAGTCTATTGTACTGTGTTGTCATTCCTTTGCAGGCTGCAATAGCTGCCATATTAGATATCATCCAGCTTTCCCATGCTCCGGAAAAGCAACCTTGCTTCGTTAAGCAAAACTATGAATCTTCCCACTTCCAGACTAACTAGGAACTGCTCCGCATGAGCTAAATACAGATCAGGGGAGGGATCAGGGTGCTGGAGAGAAGACTCTGATCCCTGCATGTTATACAAGAAAATCCCACCTCTAACCAGCCTGAAAGTCAGAGCCCCCTGAGACGTCTCCACAGCGCCCTCATCTCCGATCTCATCTTGACCTCCACAAAGCCAAGAGTCACCGTAACATCTCGTCTCCTTTATCTGCCTTGTGACAATGACGGAAGGTGACGAGAGGTTCTCCGGTGCTCGAGATCTCCCCGATGCCCTGAAACGCTTCTAATTACTGAGTCTGTCACATCTGTAACCTACAACTCCGGGACTCGCACAGCAGGGACGCGCCGGCGTCTGGTGTAAAGCACAAGAGGTCATCTACAAGTAGAGTCCCGGGAGGAGAGACGGCACAGACGCCTAAATCTGCATCTACTTAGACGCCAAGTGGATAGCGGTGCTTGGCGCCATCTCTGGAGGATTCAGAAGTAAATTTGGTCATTTGCCAGCCCATAGGACTCATTTGCCAGCCCATAAAATGGAACACCGCACCTAAATTTGCATCCACATTTTAATGTAGAATAATAGGAGGTATAAAGTTATATAAACAAAAGTCTCCGCTAAATGTAATCCAATATTGCGTCTTTACACAACTAAAATTATTACATTTGTAAGACTCAACAAAGTGCTGTAGTTTCGAGTGTCAGACCCCCCTCCCCAAATCTGACATTGTTAACCTATCCTAAGAATAGGCCATCAGTATAAAGATCCTGGAATCCCCCTTGAAGTGTGAGATTAGATATCCATCTGTCAAATTAAAGTGTACCTCCAATTAGAAAGCAACTTCTAGAAATGAACAGTAGAAGTGAATAGAAGAAACTTTATAATATATCTCATTAAAGGGGTTGTCCCGTCACAAGGATCCTATCTATAATGCTTATTAATGTGAATGTAAGACTTTTCCTAAATACAATGCTTCAGCAAAACTGCTTTGTTTGGCCACTATCTCACTTTATTCATTTTTTTGTGGCCACAGCCCTGACCTAGCTGCTCCTGAGTCAAGTGATGTATCTCCCTGCTCTCAGGGGGAGGGGCTAAGTGCACGGGAGCGAGCCTGGGGGGGGGGGTAGTTTACCCTTTGGGGGAAGGAGCCGCCAATACAGGGTTAGACGCCGGCACAGGTGAAGCCAGCAACATCTCTATGCTTCTGCCCTGCATGAAGCCAGCAGCGGCAGAAGCGATGCTGTTATTCCGGAAGGGGGGCGGAGGAGCAGAATAACAGCATCGCTTCTGCCGCTGCTGGCTTCATGCAGGGCAGAAGCATAGAGATGTTGCTGGCTTCAACTGTGCCGGCGTCTAACTCCACGGCATCCGCTGTAATAGGCGGTTGCTGGAGACTGTTAGACGCCGGCACAGGCACATCGCTATGCTTCTGCTCTGCATGAAGCCAGCAGCGGCAGAAGCGATGCTGTTCCGCTCCGCTCCGGGGTCACATATGCAAAGCCAAGTGGCGAGATGCCGTCGGCCCTGCGTGCACGCTCATACACCAGTCTAACCTTCACAATGCGAATACAGACCCGCAGGGTGTCGGGTCTGTATTTGCATTGTGAAGGGTAGACTGGTGTATGAGTGCGCACGCAGGGCCGGCGGCATCTCGCCGCTTGGCTTTGCATATGTGACCCCGCCCACCAATGACGAAACAAAGCCGGAAGACAAAAGATTTTAGAGGAACGAAGACGGGTGAGTATGCGACGTGGGAGTACCCCTTTAAAGAAATCTGTTTCCTTCTCCACGTACCAGGCTATGCTACTTCTTACACAGAAGTCTATGGAGAGGGGGAGGTGGTTGAAAACACATAGATAACTGCTTCTCTGCTTATCTTCAGGATAAAACTCTAACACTGCATAGAATGAGGCAATAAGTCAATTAATAGCCTCCGCCTCCTCCATAGACTTCTGTGTGTAAAGTGACAGCAGCTTAAAAAGAGGAGAAGGAAACAGATTTCTCTAATAAAGATATATTACAAATTTTCATGTATTATCACGTTCTATTCATTTATGAAAAGTTTTTATATTTTGAGATATACTTCACATTTGTCCAGTTACCTAAAATGTTAGAGGAAATGATTCTACATATGGAGTAGACTGTGGTGCTGGTGTGGACGGGTTGCGCTATGCTGCATGGATAGGACAATAGAGCAACGTTCACATGGTTCAACAACTTTCCCGCTCTGTGCCCCTCAGGCAGTCCTATACCAATCTGGAGCAGAACCCAGATCCCATTATCTCCGGCAAGTGCGTCATCCAGACTCGTCATACAGCAGATTGCCCGCAGTGTGAATAGCTCCTATGTGTTACAGCAGCTGGGATGTATGAAGATTCTCACATCTGTGTCACTTATTATTTGTTTGTAGCGGTGTGAGTAAATATAGGAAGATACCGCAATGGTTATAACACAGGTAGATGAGCCAGGAAACTTTACATACACCCCATCTGCAGAATCCAGAGGATACGTCTGGTGAATCCTTACACTGTCTAGTCTAAGTTTACACTGGCTATAACTTGGCTTACAGAATTTTGGAACATGTTAAACCCCTCCCCCTACGCAAAATATTGTTGCTGGACGCGCCGAACACTGTCTGTAAATTTGTCTGGTCCATGAATGAAAATGAACCAACACTGGTATTTGGAGTTTCTGTACCTTTAAGGGAGGTATCCAGTCTATTAAACGGGTTTCCAGATGTTTGTATCTAAAGCTTTAAGAGATTCTCTACTATAATCCTATAAACATATCACAGGTTGTCCTATAGCTCAGCTCCGCAGAGATTATACATAGAAACCATACAGCAAGTGTCTATTTTCCTGCAGCGCCCCAACAGGGTGAACTAAGCATTACACAGTTTCTATTGCAATCAATTGGCTGTTTAGGTAATGCATGGACACCCGGGGTCCTCCTAAGTGACAGACACTCTTTCCAGACGCTCTATGAGATTTTCTTATGAGGTCTGCCAGGCACTGAGACATGTATAAAGGAGTATTCCCACCTAAAAGAGTGAAGACTATGTCATGGCTTCATGATCATGGGGATCCAATCTCTCAGACACCCACTGATTCAGAGACTGACTTAGGTTCGCAGCCACTTCTAAGGCCATGATCACACTATGGGAAGTCCCACACGTAGTCTTATCTATTAACCCTATAACATACTTGGCAGATCTCCCCAAAATGTCCAGGAACCTCCCACAAAAAGAGGTCACTTCTCCGTATTGGGTAATGTGGACAAAGCTCAGACCTGGGGCTGAGTGCTCCGGTCTCTACCGGGTTTCCAGTCATTTATATGTAACATGGGCACATTACGTGCTGATCATGCCCTAAAAAAGGGGCATCCGAAACATTTCACGACCATGTGCCAAAAAGAGGATGTGTCATGCCCTGTAAAGGGGGTGTGGCATGCATTGCTGATGGTAACATATGGGCATAACCCCCACAACCACTCTCCAATCACCAAGCTCCACTCCTAAATTGCTGTGGGACACCCACTTGGGCAGTGTACTGTAATCTATACCCCCTTATCGGGTCAGAACTTGCCCTAATGTGCCACAATTGGTTCCAAAAATTGGTAATTACGACTTCAAGTCGCAAGAGACAAGGATTTCGTTAACATTATAAGGTGCCCAGATCAATACTACGTGGGGGTCCAGTCCACTCCTGATCAACGTCATAGCTTAGCCTATCCCAGCATCTAAACACCCCATCCAGGGCGAAGTGGCTTTTGACACCCCCTGGCACAAGCCCTTGAGGCACATGCCCATACATTACTTTCATGCAGTGCCATTACATAGCTAAAGTTATTGTATTCCATCCATTTTACAATTTGCCCCCCATAGCGGGTAATGTAGGACGGGGGGAGCCGCAGTATATCAGCAGTACGCTCGCTTTTCCCTTTCTGCTATGCTGCAATGTAGTCTACCTTATACTCTATGGGAGATGAGCTGTAAGAAAATAGGTCAGTGGGAGCAGAGTCCGGGGGCGTCTCTAGCTGCGGTTTTCCTAAAACTTAACCTTTAATTCAGCACGGTGTGTGTTCCCAGCCGCCGCCATGAGCCTGCATATTGCCAGAGCCTGAACTTGGCCAGCGAGCCACCGAGGGGCGAGAGCAATGTCTGCGCATTTAAATCACTCCGTAAACTTTCTGCTTTCTTCTGCCGGCGCTGTGGCAGCGAACACCAGCAAGTTGATCTGGAGCCAAGACGCAGCCTCCTGACACCCCCAGCACAAGCTTGTGCTTGACACAGATGTATGGCTTGGTCACCGGCAGACAGATTTGTGTCCCAGAGTGCAAGCCTTGTCTACAAGCAGAAAACAAGTCAGCTCAGGCAGCCGGAAGGACAAATTAAAGGTCAGGCTGCTTGCGATGGAGAACGATACGAAACCAGTCTGGTCCTAAAGGGACAAGGTCATTAGGAACATCCATAGGAAAAGCAGAATATGTGTGATGCTAAATATGTACAGAGGCGTCTACACTTATGGAACCTTCTTGTAGAGCTCCAAAAACATTCAAAAAATAACTCTGTAGTCTTTCTGAAAAATCTCGTTTTGTGTTTACAGCCCCGCATACATTACTATGTGTATCTATGGTAATAGACTACAGAAAAAGACCTTGTGTAGTCTGATCCTCCTCTTTGCCTCATCTTCTTGAGAGTCTTAAGGCAGAGAAGGCTGATGAAGTAGATTCATCATTACAGGTTCATATGAGTTTGTAGTCTGTAATCATGAAGACACATAAGTCCGCATAGGAGCTGTGTACAGAAAACGGTGCAAGATTTTTAGTCATGGTTGATCATTTGTTATTGAGACGGTTGCAAAAACATACAGAGCAACAGAAGCCGTTGTGTATGGCAATTTGACTGTGCCCTGATAATAGGAGATGTATGTGGACACCTTCTATTTGAGGATGATTTATGCCCCGGACATCTCTGGGAGAGTCACTGCCTGTCTCACTGATGCATTACCAGTTATCAGAGCGCAGCTCCCCGCAGAACAGACGCCGGACCGTCTCTGAATGTAGAAATCAGCTCAGGGAATTAATGGAAGTTTGTAAATGGCATCTAAATTATGACTTACTAAGAAAGCTGTGTGCACTGCGACCAATGCCAGCACAGTGATGGTGACAGCGCCAAGACGCCTGTATCTCCCTGACCTTGGAGGGGATTTTGTGCGTCCTCTCAAATATTAACTCGTGGCTGACTGAAGATGAGAATTTATCAGTGAGCAGCAGGAGAAAGTCCTTATATCTAACCCAAGTGTCAGCATGTCCTTGTCCAGTACCCCAAGTGTCAGCGTGTCATTGTCCAGTACCTCAAGTGTCAGCATGTCATTGTCCAGTACCCCAAGTGTCAGCGTGTCATTGTTCAGTACCCCAAGTGTCAGCATGTCATTATCCTGTACCCCAAGTGTCAGCGTGTGATTATCCTGTACCCCAAGTGTCAGCATGTCATTATCCTGTACCCCAAGTGTCAGCGTGTCATTGTCCAGTACCCCAAGTGTCAGCATGTCATTATCCTGTACCCCAAGTGTCAGCGTGTGATTATCCTGTACCCCAAGTGTCAGCGTGTCATTATACTGTACCCCAAGTGTCAGCGTGTCACTATCCTGTACCCCAAGTGTCAACGTGTCACTATCCTGTACCCCAAGTGTCAGTGTGTCATTATCCTGTACCCCAAGTGCCAGCGTGTCATTGTCCTGTACCCCAAGTGTCAGTGTGTCATATACTGTACCCCAAGTGTCAGCCTGTCATTATCCTGTACCCCAAGTGTCAGCATATCATTGTCCTGTACCCCAAGTGTCAGCGTGTCATTATCCTGTACCCCAAGTGCCAGCGTGTCATTGTCCTGTACCCCAAGTGTCAGCGTGTCGTTGTCCTGTACCCCAAGTATCAGCGTGTCACTATCCTGTACCCCAAGTGCCAGCATGTCATTATCCTGTACCCCAAGTGTCAGCATATCATTGTCCTGTACCCCAAGTGTCAGCCTGTCATTATCCTGTACCCCAAGTGTCAGCATATCATTGTCCTGTACCCCAAGTGTCAGCCTGTCATTATCCTGTACCCCAAGTGTCAGCCTGTCATTATCCTGTACCCCAAGTGTCAGCCTGTCATTGTCCTGTACCCCAAGTGTCAGTGTGCCATTATCCTGTACCCCAAGTGTCAGCATGTCATTGTCCTGTACCCCAAGTGTCAGTGTGCCATTTTCCTGTACCCCAAGTGTCAGTGTGCCATTTTCCTGTACCCCAAGTGTCAGTGTGTCATTATCTTGTACCCCAAGTGTCAACGTGTCAATATCCTGTACCTTTAGTGTTATTGTGTCATTATCCTGTACCCCAAGTGTCAGCATGTCATTGTCCTGTACCCCAAGTGTCAGCCTGTCATTATCCTGTACCCCAAGCGTCAGTGTGTCATTGCCCTGTACCCCAAGTGTCAGCGTGTCACTGAAGTCAGCTAGCTTCCTGGACCCTCAAAAGCAATAAATAGGGTGACATCCAGGTTGGGTAGAGCCGGACATGTAGCACATTACTTATGATCATTTCCCTCTGTAAAAAATTTTTCTGTAATTTCTAGTCCAGACCTAGGACCTGACAACAGACGTATAACCAGACAGATGAAGGAAAGATAAAGGTGAACTCCGGAGAGAGCTGCAAACCTCAAAGAAATGTCAGAGATTCGCTGTCAGTACATGTTTCTATTGACAGACTGGCGATGTTCTGGGTGTCAGAGCTTCATTCCGGAAAGATTTGTTTCCTCCTATTGCTTTATTATTTACAGGGGATGAATATTAACACAACACCAGGTTTTCCCAGGATTGCATTCTAAGGCCAAAATAATCCCAATTCCAATGTCCTTACCTGTAAAGCCCTATTGATGCAAAACAATGATGACTGCATGTGTTTCCTTGGGGCTTACCATGGTTAACAGAAGAAGACAATGATTTCAAGCGTCCTCCCCCCTCTTATAATTCATTCAGTATAATCAATTGATTGCAACACTTTGCATCAGTCTCTAAACTTTTGGTAGTGACTGAAACCCGCAGATCCTTAGGACAGGCCATATATGTCCAACCCATGGGAGTCAGCCCCTAAACCAATCAGCTGTTTGAAGGTGTGTTCAGTCTGTGTACAATACAATGCATGGATCTGGAAGTATATAGCGCCATGCCTTGTTTAGTGGCCGGGTCCAGTCACTGCAGTTTAGCTCCTATTCACTTCAATGGGAGCTGAGCTGCAGTACTGATGCCTGGCCACTATACAAGGGAAATTATTTTGGCCCTGTGTTGTACATAGCACACAGATCTAACAGCAGATATCTGCGTGGGCTGACTGTGTCCTCCCCCCTACTGATCATATATTCAGGCCATAAACAAAAATTTCCTGGACAACCCCTTTAAAACTTTTATTTCTGAAAGCGTTTTTACTTTGCAGCACTTTCAGAACACCTGCCTAAATTTTTTTTTACAGTACTGGGATAAAGGGACCAATATGGGACATATGGCGTAAGCTATAAAGGTCTATAAATAGATGCAAGTCCCACCTCTAACACCTGAACTTACCCTGAGGATCCACAACCCTGTCTCATGACCGTTGTCAGAGGGAAGGGGGCCGGGAATGTGTAGGTTCGGCACATTCACTTCTATGGGAGTTTTGAGAATAGATAAGTAGGCATAGGATGTGAATTCCTCTTTAAGAAACGAGATATGAAGGTTTGCATGAAGTATAATTTTCAGAATGTTCTGTCTCCATCTGTACAGATCTGTAATCAGGATTTCCATCAGTCTGAGCGTAGAGACGTACAATCAACACCTCTGCCCGCTCCTCATTACAATACACTTCTCACATAATGGAATCCCATATGTACACATTAGGTGAAGCCTTCACAAATACAACAAATTCGAAGCTCCCCCGACTCATACATCTCACCCCTTATAGGGCAAGTCACAGTTGTGAAATCATTAACCGTTTAATATCTCTCAAATATTAAATACCATCTCCACCAGAGATCTGTGACCAGTCAGCGGCTCCCCTATCCCAGGGTATCATTTACAAGTCATAAGAGCAGAAGAAAATGTGGACATAACATTTCTAAAGAACATAGGTCAAGAATAAGAGTCAGGGGATGAAAGTGCTATGCACTGCCCCCTAGAGAAGAAAATAATGTAGAAGAAAATCCAAAAAAATAATCTTAAAGGGGTATTACAAGAGTTAAATATTAATGAGCGATCCTTAGGCTAGGTCACCAATGTCAGATTGGTAGGGGTCCGAAACCCAAGAGCCCCATAGACCAACCGTTCATACATTGTAGAGTGGCTATGTTAGGTATTGCAGCGCAGTCCCATTTACTGGATCAGGACTGAGCTGCGAACAGGCCACGTGGTGAATAAATGTTATGTTACATGATTTGTGAAGTGGTGCTGAGCCGAGCAGCTGATCTGTTGGGGTCCCGTGTACTGGACTGTCACTGATCAAATATTCATGAACAATGCTAAAAATATGACCTCAATATTGAATTTTTGGAAAACTCCTTTAAGTGTACAAATATCACATTGTAGTAAAATTTATAGAAATTGACATAATTCAGAAGTAAATCCTGCCACTTTCACCTTGGCTACTAAGCCCAATAGCCTGACACTTGGCAATTCTGATTGGGTTTTCTTTGCAGCAGTCACCTCATATAGATCACAGATAGGATTACAATGGAAGATAACACCATCAAGCCATCATTATATCCCTACTGACAATATCTGACGTAACAGCTTATTTCCTCCCCCTCCCTGTACTGAACATGTCTAAAAAACTCCCCCATAGACCTCTGGGAGTCGTATCCAGTTAACAGAACAGAGGAGAAGCTCAGGCAAGATGGCCGCCCCCACAATCATGCACAGAAAATAGAATTTAAAAAAATCTACAGTCAAAAAATTAAAACAGATGGAGAAAAAGTAATAGATGTCACTATTTTTTTTATTATAAATAAAAAGTGAAAAGTTGCTGATACATCCCCTTTAAGAAGGGTGTTGACTTTTTTTATTGCTACATTGCATCTAACAGAAGTATATTGAATTCCATTAGGATTGTTACATTGTATAAAGGACAATAATGGGTAAAATACCATCTTTGTTAATGAAACAAAGTCCTCAAACAAAGAAAAACTTAAAAAAAACTTTATTAACAAGTAAACAGAAGCTATAAATGTTCATCCGCCATTCAACCATAAACCCCTCAAATACCCATTAAGAGGAAAACATGTGGCGCGGCAATGGCGGAAAGCTCTCAGCCCTCTGGTTTTATAATCCATATGTCAAATCAAATCTCAATATTATTGCAGCTCCATTACGGCAGGTTGGGGGTAAGTAATCCGTACATTATTATATGCGGATTTGCGCTGAACCCTAGTGACATTTAGTAAGGAAATGGACTTCAGATAAAACACTTAGATTATAACCTCCGCCGGCTGCCAGGAGCCGCAAACTCAGAAGTGTGATGTAGTAAATCAGATTGGAATTAAAGGAAACCTAACGGCTAATTAAGGACTTTAATTCTCTCCACTTTCCCTGCAGATGAGCCCTGTCATTGCCATGAGGCCTGGTAGGGGGCAGTACTAGCGCCAAACTGCACTTTCCCCAAGGAGTGAGGTTACCAGAACTTGGTTGTTTGGGTGTTTTGGACACAGGCTCCACCCCCTGGTGAAGGGTGCAAAACAATGCAAGGCAAAACTGACTGCAATGCAAAGCAAAGGACTATGATGTATGCACAGGAGAGAGTAGTGACCCCATCACATAAGGACCCTCCTAACATAATGATTTGCTCCACCCCCGAAGAGCACTTCACAGTTTATACAGTTTTAATGTTAAATACATTTGCAAATACTTTACTTATTGTGTACTAAACTTTACAGACATAATGCCATAATGGTTCTCACTTGTGTAGTGAAATTTATATTTAATGTGGCACTTGGACATCCTCAACACTGGGGTGGGGAGAGTCCATAATCTCTGCACTTCATAGATTCGTGCCCTCATGTAACCTCTGCTCCTCTTAGAGTCACGCCTCTGCTCAGCGCTCTTAAGAAAAGGGCAAACACTGCTCTTCCTAAAGTCACACCCCTGCTCAGTGCTCTTCAGTAAAAGATGCAACTTATAGTCCTTTAAGAGTAACGTTCCTTCCCAGTGCTCTCTAGCAGAGACTGTAATCTCTGATGCCAATGTAGTCATGTTTCCTCTCTGCTGTATTCTGGAGAACTAAAACATCTGCTCCTCCTGGAGTCACACCCCTGCTCAGTGCTCTCCAAGAAAGACTGCGACCTCTGCTCCTGCTAAGTGCTCTTCAGAGGACACTGCAATCTACCTCTTCTTCTCCTGAAGTTACACCCCTACTTCTCTTCAGGACAGACTGCCAATGTAGTCATGTTTCCTCTCTGTTCTATTCCGGAGAAGTAAAACATCTGCTCCTCCTGGAGTCACACCCCTGCTCAGTGCTCTCTAAGAAAGACTGCAACCCCTGCTCCTGCTCAATGCTCTTCAGAGGACACTGCAATCTACCTCTTCTTCTCCTGGAGTTACACCCCTGCTGCTCTTCAGGATAGACTGCAACCTTTTTTCCTCCTAGAGTCACGCCCCTGCTTAGTGCATCTCAGGAGAGACTGCAATCTCTGCTCCTCCGGAGAGACTGCAATCTCTACTGGTGCACTGTTCCTTCTAAAATCACACCCCAGTTCAGTACTTTTCAAGAGAGACTGATATGTCCGTTCCTTCTAGAGTCCCACCCCTGAACAGTGCTCTTCAGAGCGACTACAATCTCTTCATCTTCCTAGAGCCATGCTGCTGCTCAGAGTTCTTCTACAACCTCTTCTTCCCCTAGAGTATTGTTCATGCTAATTGCACAGTGCTCTTGGGAGAGTCTACAACCTCTCCTCCTCAAAGTCATAAAACCTTTTCTCTTTCTAGAGTCCCGCCCCTGCTCAGTGTTCTACAGAGGATACAACAACATCTCTCTGCTCCTCCAAGAGTCATGCCCTTGCTCAGTGCTGTTCTTTTGATAAACCACTGTAAGCTTCCAATTTTTTCTCTAAGATCCCATAATTGATTATTTGCCCTTGGGGCTAAGTTTTTTAACCATTTGACATTCCATAGGCAAGGCCTGACAAAGCCTGTAAAATCTGCCTGTGGCCAACATCCAGCAGACGCCAAGTTAAACTGAGCTCAGCTGCTGGAAAATACAGAATACTAAATTCTGTCATTTGCATTCTGACCGAATTCTTCCCTCGGATTGGAAACCAGAGTCATTCTGCAAGGGCAATTTAAAAAAAAAAGGTGACCACCAAATATCACGCACATGGGGCGGCTGCCAAATAATGAGCAATTAGGAAAAATGCTTTTTGCTTAAGTTGCCGCTCATTGATGGGGGCTCCGAGCCTTAACGTGGCTCCATAAACAGCATCCCCCAGGAGGGTCTCTAAACGGAGCTCACATAATTAAAAGAAGAAATTCTGTTTCAGCGATGCTTCACTAATCACAGGATCAGCGCCGGCGTTTGGCACCGGCAGCACCAGCCCTAGAAGGAAACAGAAGGCGGGGGGGTTTCAGCGGACCGTACCCTGTCTGAAGCAGCATAAGGGGAGAGACGTGGTGAGCGGAGAGGGTCATTTAAGCAAGGCAGTTCAGTAAGAGTAAGCAGCTCTTGGCTAGAGTGCAGGCATTCTGCATCGCTTGCGGTTCCTGAAGAGGATACATAACATTCTTCATAAAGTCGCAGCAAATATAATCTATTGTGAGGGCCAGTGGGCTGCTGAAAGCTCAGGGGCCCCAGTGCAATGTGAGGGCCAAAGAGGTTTCTGCAAAGTTTATGGGTTACAATGCAGTCAAGGGCGAGAGAGGTTGCTGCAAGCTCATGGGCCCCAATGTAGTCTGAGGGCCAGAAGCATTGCTGCAAGTTCATGGGCTCCAGTGCAGAGGAGCATTGCTGAAAGCTTATGGGCCACAAAGCAATCTGAAGGCCAGAGGTGTCATTGCAATCGCAAGTACCCCAATGCAGTCAGAGGGTCAGAGGTGTCGCTGCAATCCCATGGGTACCAATGCAGATTGAAGGCCAGATGCATTGCTGCTAGCTCATGGGACCCAATACAGTTCTAATCACAGGGAATTTACCAGATAATGATAATTCTAAATTCTAATGCTACCTAATACAATAGCGTGTCCTGATAGCATGCCCTGATTTTTCTGTAGCCAGCACTGTTCCTGAGCTATCTTTTCTGTAAGTTTCAGCATCTAATATGCCAATCAGACTCTCTACTGTCAGGTAGGTGGCCCTGAAATGTAACATACGTAGAGTGACTGACCACTTGCTGAAGTGTAAGTCCCATTTTATTTTTTTTCTTGCTATTGTGCTGGGGGATTGTATTTGGTGAACATTTTCGTATATATACTCTATTAACCTATCTAACTTCCTTTTAATAGAACACAGGCTTATCAGCTCTCTGTGTCCATGAATTGAAAAAATCCAGCATCAATTCCTTGTATAAAACGTAACTTTTATTGTGAAAAAGTTTTCCGGAGCATGAGCCGCTCCATAAAATCAAATACAGATATTCATGATGGCAGAGATGAAATGACGTCTGGCTGACGCGTTTCGGGGCGTTATTGTAGCCCCTTAATCATAGCCTAACTGAGCTATTATTAGGGAAATCTATACATATTTGCAAATGTGTAAAGATTTAGCATTTGCCAAAGGCGGGGATGGTCTTTTCAAATGGCTGAATCTCTGGTTTTCTAGTTAAAAACACGGTTGGAATATGAACCACCATGTGAAATAGTTCATGCTAACTAGTAATATCTCCTGTCTCCTTAGACACTGTCTTCTATGAAAAGGAAGTTAGATAGGTTAATAAAGTACATTAGAGTAAATGTTAATGCCCCAACACAATACCCAAAAATAAAATAAAATAAAATGGGAGTTACAATAATCAGCATCAGGCACTGACACTAACAGCGATTGCTCAGGAATGGTGGGGGCTAGAGAAAAAAATTCCAACTGTGCTGGAATCAGTGTAGCTGGGGATGCAAAGAGTTGGATTTGGTGGCTACTTTGAGATCCACTCAAGTAACAGGGACCAAATGAAGCTGTATCTAGGACAGACCAACAAGACCCCCTATTGGATAGAATTGTAGCTATTAAGTCGATCTTGGAAGGAGATCCAAAGTCAACAAGTATCACATACTCAGAACAATTTATCATTTGAATGTTAGATTATATTACCCTCTAGGTCTTCATTTGCCCCCCAAAGCTGGGGCAATAAACCCACAGTGTATTCATGACTGCTATCAGTTATATGTAATAATGTGCTCTTACCTGTGCAGGAAAAATCATCGACACGCGTGTACCCCGGCAGGCAGTCACAGCGGTAAGATCCCGGTAAATTCACACACACGGTGTTGGCTTGGCAGTAATGCATTTTGGCGGCACATTCATCAATATCTGAAAACCACCAGAAGACGAGAATTATCGTAACGTCCTAATCTTATTTAGTATTTTATCTATCAGCAGTGAAAACCCCCCACCAGTTTGTTCAGCGCATACAAAAACGCTACAAGGTGAAAATCTATCTGAAAGCTACAAATAATAGTAATAACACAAAGTTTTCTTGATCAGATAGTGAGTTGGATTTTTTCCTCTGGCTGAACATGATGGACTAGGCTTGCACAGTGATTTGAGAAGCAGTTTGTGCTTCAGAGCTGCTCTTCCTGTCACAGGAAGTTGCAATCAGTCAGCCATTTTGAATCCTTAGCAGAGTTGTTTCCAGTTTATTAATATACTGAGGCTCCCTGGGTCTGGGAAAATCCAGAGCATATTATGCCCACATTTCCTGGCCTGATTTTAGTTTGACGATTGGGACTCCTTGGTTCATGCCTATGCCTAGGAGTCCTTGCCTATCTGCAACTCCACTGTCCTGTGCTATATACTCCTGGGGAGGCAGGAACATCTAACATCCCAATCTCTTATAGACTTATAGACAATATATGGTCCACATCTAAGACTGTTCCCTTCTCACTATGGTAGAGAGGACCACAGAACTGTATCCTGGGAGCTAAGCATACAATTCCTTGTTCTTAGTCCATGGAGATTGTGTTGCAAATTCCATCAAAAATCATTGTAGGCTGCACTCTTTGGTCCAGCAGACGAACGACCCCCATAAGATCCCATTAAAGTCAATGCAATCTGTTGGGCTCCATTGGCGTCTGTCCATATCCAGTTTAGATTCCCGTTTTTGCTCCTAAGAAAAATATCTATTGAAGGGAATGGGGTTCATCAAGATTTGCACTGGACATGTCTGATAATCTACAGTATCTGATAGTCTGCCAACCCTATCTCTTCCCATTGATAGAGGGCTGTGACTAGTACCATTGTTCTATACGCTGTTCCGGCAGGGTGGCAGCTGTTTCCGAGAACATTACACGCAGCATATTTTGACTCTCAGAACATTAGAGCGAAGCGTCGGTGAAAGTATCTTTAGAGCTGTTTTCCCTCTGAAGGGATGAAGTGTCGGCTTCCATTGATTTACACGTCCTCTATTTTCGCAGAGTTGCCCAGTATATCAGGAGGCGGCTGATACTGGGAGTGTGAGGAGGAAGCAAATCTCCCCGGGCGCATTTCATTCCCTGTTCTCATGGTCACACTTTATAAGCATCACAGTCACAAAGTCAACGCTGAACAAATGGCTCCGCGGTTTTCTACTTTTTCTTCATCTCCCTTGAAATGGTTAGTGTAAAGGTTTGGGTTTATATTACAGCTAGGGTTAGTGTAATGGTAAGACAAGAGGTAATAGCTTAATAAGACTCCAGAAAGCGATAGAGTTCAGCACCTCAGCAGAATAATATAGTTGTCATCTGTAATTAAAGATCATGAGATAATTGTGCCCTGAAATAATAATCAGATTAATGTACTGACCCCGCCCTGTAAAGACAATGAGATGACTATATTGACCCTGCCCTCTAATACCAATAAAAAGACTCTACTGACCCTGTCATGTAGAGATAACAAGATAAATCTGCAGAGCCTGCACTCTAATTATAAGACGCCTCTGCTGACCCGGCTCTGTAATGATAAAAAAATTAATCTGCTGACCCTACCCATTAAAGAAAATTATTTGACTCTGCAAACCCTGCTCTCTAAATAAAATTTGATGACTCTGCCCTCTAATGAAATAATCCTGCCCTTTAGTGATAAAGAGATGACTTTATTGGATGCCCTATTATGATGAGATGACTCTACAGACCCACGCTCTAATAACAATGAGATGACTCTACTGACCCTGACCTCTAATGATAGCAATACCATCTGTTGATAATGAGATGACTAACAACACACACCCTCTAATAATAGTAAGATGACTCTACTGACCCATGCTCTAATAACAATGAGATGACTCTACTGACCCTACTCTTTAGTAATTTTGAGATGATTTTGGTGACACTGCCCCCACTGTAGTGATAAGAATAGTACTCTGCAGATCCTAAACACTCATGATAAGATAACTATACTGACCCCGCCTCATAATGATAAAAAAAATGATTTTGCTGACCCTACCCTTTAATAACAAGACAACTCTGTTGGCCCTACCCTCTAGAGATAATGAACTGACTCTTCCCTCTAACAATAAGACCACTCTGCTGACTTGACCCTCTGATAATAATAAGGCGACTCTGCTAACCCTGCCTTCTAAAGAAATTACTGACTTTTGCCCTTTAATGATGAGACTTTGTCGACTGTTCTATAATAATAAGATGACTGTACTGACCCCTCCTCCTAATTATAGTATTACAATCCAATGATAATGAGTAGCCTCTGCTGACCTCGACCTTTAATGATAATAAGACAATTCCACTAACCCTTCTTCTGTGATGATTCTGATGATACTGCCCACTACTGATAACAAGATCACTTCCCTGATACTGCCCTCTAACAATAATGAGATGACTCTACTGACCCCTTCTCCTAATTACAGTACTACAATCCAATCATAGTGAGAAACCTCTGCTGACCTTATCCTTTAATAATAATGAGATGACTCCACTGATCCTGACCTCTAATAATAATGAGATGTCTCTACTAACCCTGCCCTCTAAAGAAAATGAGATGAGGCTACTTACTCTGCCCTCTAAGGAAATAACTTTGCTGGCTTTGCCCTTTAATAATAATGAGACCTTGTTGACTGCCCTTTAATGATGAAATGACTCTACTGACCCCTCCTTCTAATGATAGCATTACAATCTAGTGAGAATGAGAAGCCTCTACTGACATTGCCCTCTAACAATAATGCGATGACTCTACTGACCCCCTTACTAAAGATAATTCTGACCCTGCCCAGTAACAATAACAAGATTACTCTTCTGACCCTACCCAGTAAATATAACAATCTTCACTGATGCTGTCCTCTAATAAGAATGAGATGACTCTACTGACCACACAATTTAGTAATTATGAGATGATTCTGCTGACCCTGGCCATTGATGATAAGTAGATTACTCTGCTGACCCAACCCTTTCATTATAATGCGATGACTCTACTAACTCTGCCCTATAATGGCCACGAGATGACTCTAGCAATCCTACAATTTTATAACATTAAGATGGCTCCACTAACACAATCCTCTAACGATAGCGAGATGACTCTACCAATCCCACCATTTAGAAATTATGAGATGACTCTGGTGATCCTGGCCACTTATGATAACAAGATGACTCTACTGACTCAACCTCTACTTATAATGAGATAACTCTTCTAACCCTGCCCTCTAACGGCAATAATATGACTCTACCAAAACTCTGGTCAGGGAATAATCGTACACATCAGGGAGAGTGCGTGCCTACATAGGCAGTACGGAGACTTACAAGTCATTCCTGCTCTGCTAGGGATTCTGGGTAAAAAATATGCAAATCTATTCTCCAGGATGTAATTAGGAGAACAGTGCACTCTGTATGCCTCCCTCTAGAGGGCAGCATCCTGCTCTATGCTGAGGAGGCCCAATAGGCCGAAACAGCGCTGTCCATAGCTGGGAATCTGTTCCTTTTGGAATAGAAATACTAATTTGGCAATTAAATCCGCATCATGATAGTAGGCTTATTAACTGAGTCATGCACGATGTTAAGGATGCTGCCCTCTAGAGGGTGGCATACAGAGTGCACTGTTCTGCTAATTACATCCTGGAGAATAGATCTGCATATTTTCTACCAAAAGTGCAATTTAATTACATTAAGATGACTCTACTGACACAACCCTCTAATGATAATGAGATGACTCTGCTGACCTTGTCTCAGTCTACACAGCAAAGCTAAAAAGCAAACTGTAGTAAACACGAAATGTCAGATAACTAAGTGTTCTGGAGACTAGTGAAAAAAATCAAATATTTCAGGATCACCAATTTTTCTACCTTTACCTAACATGTTTAGGATAATAACCTGATATGAACCATGTAACCTTGGATGAAACTTTGCCTTTAAGGTTGATTCGCTGAGTAGTCTTGGAGTATGAAAATGTTTACTGGGAAAGGGAAAGTTTTAATGAGAAACCAAAACTAACAAAGTGGAAAGCTGCGGCACACAAAGAGCGGCGCCCGCTCCTCGTCAGTATTCCGGGCCTGCGCTCCGCCGTGCTGTATTTCATTAACATGGGAGGGAGGCCGCCTGCTTTTAATGGGATAACTCAGCGAGGAACGTTAAATCCCTGCGGTGTATTTAATTGTGCTGTCACACTCCTCACCTGCACATCCCATTCTTAACCCACCAAGAGACATGAAAGCAAACACTCCAGATCCCCCATCTCCCCGGGGAGGGGGCAGCATCAAAAAGTGTCTATGAAAGGACATTCACAATAGACCTGCGCAGTGCTGGCCTATAGGACAGGGGGTGGACTGGCCTCTACATGATAAGCGGCGCCAGATGCCGATGCACAATAGCAGATATTTCTAGATGTTTCCATCTTTATTTCCAATTACCATAGCAATGAGATGTAACGCTGATAGTCCAGACTTCTAAAAGGAACGTTCCCTAACAACAACACGTGCAAGAAAAAATGGCACACGCCTGTCAGGCACTCAATACCCACACGTTACACAAATATACTATATACACATTATACACAGATCACAAACACTTCATACATGCACATCATATACATATTACACAAACACTATAGACACAAATTATATACACATAATACATAGAATTTACACACTCATCATGCATAGATCTCACACACATCATATACACATGATAAACGCATCATATATACATTATACACACATCGCACACATATTATACACTCGTCATACACACATTATACACACACTATGAACATGTTATACGCATATCATTTGCACATTATACACACATCATATATATATGGTACACACGTCAGGTACACATTTTACACACATTGGACACATATACATAAATCATATAAACGTTATAGACACGTCATACACATATTATTGACACATCATAAACACATACATACTAGAGATGAGCGAACAGTGTTCTATCGAACTCATGTTCGATCGGATATTAGGCTGTTCGGCATGTTCGAATCGAATCGAACACCGCGTGGTAAAGTGCGCCATTACTCGATTCCCCTCCCACCTTCCCTGGCGCCTTTTTTGCTCCAATAACAGCGCAGGGTAGGTGGGACAGGAACTACGACACCGGTGACGTTGAAAAAAGTAGGCAAAACCCATTGGCTGCCGAAAACATGTGACCTCTAATTTAAAAGAACAGCGCCGCCCAGCTTCGCGTCATTCTGAGCTTGCAATTCACCGAGGACGGAGGTTTCCGTCCAGCTAGCTAGGGCTTAGATTCTGGGTAGGCAGGGACAGGCTAGGATAGGAAGGAGAAGACAACCAACAGCTCTTGTAAGAGCTAAATTCCAGGGAGAAGCTTGTCAGTGTAACGTGGCACTGACGGGCTCAATCGCCGCAACCCAGCTTTCCCAGGATCCTGAATGGAATACACTGTCAGTGTATTCCCGTATACCCGATATATACCCCCGATACCTGTTCCAACGGTGTGCCCCCCCACCTTCACCCCAGAAATACCCTGCAAGTCCCCTAGCAATAGGATTGGGGCTATATACACCCACTATTTTTGCTACTGCCATATGGTGCCATTGTCTCACTGGGAATTCAAAGAATATATTGGGCTTACATATAACTTCAATTCCAGGGAGAAGCTTGTCAGTGTAACGTGGCACTGACGGGCTCAATCGCCGCAACCCAGCTTTCCCAGGATCCTGAATGGAACACACTGACAGTGTATTCCCGTATACCCCATATATACACCCCAAATCCCCGTTCCAACGGTGTGCCCCCCCCACCTTCACCTCAGAAATACCCTGCAAGTCCCCTAGCAATAGAATTGGGGCTATATACACCCACAATTTTTGCTACTGGTATACAGTGCCATTGTCTCACTGGGAATTCAAAGAATATATGGGGGTTATGTGCACCCACAATTTTTAATACTGGTATACAGTGCCATTGTCTGACTGGGAATTCAAAGAATATATTGGGGTTATGTGCACCCACAATTTTTACTACTGGTATATAGTGCCATTGTCTGACTGGGAATTCAAAGAATATATTGGGGTTATGTGCACCCACAATTTTTACTACTGGTATATAGTGCCATTGTCTGACTGGGAATTCAAAGAATATATGGGGGTTACGTGCACCCACAATTTTTACTACTGGTATATAGTGCCATTGTCTCACTGGGAATTCAAAGAATATATTGGGGTTACGTGCACCCACAATTTTTACTACTGGTATACAGTGCCATTGTCTCACTGGGAATTCAAAGAATATATTGGGGTTATGTGCACCCACAATTTTTACTACTGGTATATAGTGCCATTGTCTGACTGGGAATTCAAAGACTATATGGGGGTTACGTGCACCCACAATTTTTGCTACTGCTATACAGTGCCATTGTCTCACTGGGAATTCAAAGAATATATTGGGGTTATGTGCACCCACAATTTTTAATACTGGTATACAGTGCCATTGTCTGACTGGAAATTCAAAGAATATATGGGGGTTATGTGCACCCACAATTTTTAATACTGGTATACAGTGCCATTGTCTGACTGGGAATTCAAAGAATATATTGGGGTTATGTGCACCCACAATTTTTACTACTGGTATACAGTGCCATTGTCTGACTGGGAATTCAAAGAATATATGGGGGTTATGTGCACCCACAATTTTTACTACTGGTATACAGTGCCATTGTCTCACTGGGAATTCAAAGAATATATTGGGGTTATGTGCACCCACAATTTTTACTACTGGTATACAGTGCCATTGTCTCACTGGGAATTCAAAGAATATATTGGGGTTATGTGCACCCACAATTTTTACTACTGGTATATAGTGCCATTGTCTGACTGGGAATTCAAAGAATATATGGGGGTTACGTGCACCCACAATTTTTGCTACTGCTATACAGTTCCATTGTCTCACTGGGAATTCAAAGAATATATGGGGGTTATGTGCACCCACAATTTTTACTACTGGTATACAGTGCCATTGTCTGACTGGGAATTCAAAGAATATATGGGGGTTACGTGCACCCACAATTTTTGCTACTGCTATACAGTTCCATTGTCTCACTGGGAATTCAAAGAATATATGGGGGTTATGTGCACCCACAATTTTTAATACTGGTATACAGTGCCATTGTCTGACTATGTGACTATGTGTTTTAATACTATGTCTTTTATTATAATAACTGGGACCTTTAAAGTTACCCATTCATCTATTGAAGCAGCAGGGCTCGCTGAAGTAGCGAGCGATCGCTC
The DNA here is from genome assembly GCF_031893055.1 of Leptodactylus fuscus. Taxonomy (NCBI): domain Eukaryota; kingdom Metazoa; phylum Chordata; class Amphibia; order Anura; family Leptodactylidae; genus Leptodactylus; species Leptodactylus fuscus. Next base: position 19,479,523 of record NC_134271.1, on the reverse strand, counting down.
GATAAGCCCAGCATAATTGCGGTGCGGCTACAACAGACACATGCGCAGTAACCACCAGGAGATATCATCAGGACAGCTGGATTGAGTTACACTGCGCATGCGCGTCTTTCAGATCGGGCGCGTGCGCAGAATATTGCAGTGGACGCACGCGCCGTCAGTATCTTCCGGACGCCGGCGAACGAATTGTACCAGTGCACGTGCACTTGAGTGCGCGTGCGCCAGCGCGGGAAGCAGAAGCTTCCGATTATGCCACTTCCACCAATGGTATAAATAACTATGCCGTGCGCTGGACTGACAAGTAACCAGCCCAGCGGTCACGGGTAAGTGATCATGCTTTTTTCTTTCTTGCGGCTCTAATGATAATGACAATGTGGTGCAACATGATAAACTTGGACCCTGAGGAGAAGAGTATAGATAGATGACTCTTAAACTGGGTCCTCTAGTGGCCGTTTACCATGATACTCCCTACTATGTAGATAATACTGGGCAGGTAGACAACATTGTGTGAAACATTGCCCGCAATTTAGGGTGCTAACAATGAGACGTTTTGTAATTAAGTTTCAAAGAGGTCCATTGCGTACATTGTGTACATGATTTATATTTGTTTTATTTGATGTAAAGTGAGATGCTGGTTTTAACTATTTATTGGAGAGCTGCAACCGCATATTGCTTAGACGTATGTTGTTGTGTTTTAATTGTAGAAACTAATACACCTGAGGAAGGGCGTAGTGTAACGCCCGAAACGCGTTGTGTGAAAGTTTGTCTGAAGTCAATAAAATCGTGTACTTTTAACCACTAAAATAAGAGAGCGCAGTTCCTTAATTTCGGATTCAGAAGAAATCTGAGCCATTGGTCCTTATACCACACCATTGTCTGACTGGGAATTCAAAGAATATATGGGGGTTATGTGCACCCACAATTTTTACTACTGGTATATAGTGCCATTGTCTGACTGGGAATTCAAAGAATATATGGGGGTTATGTGCACCCACAATTTTTACTACTGGTATACAGTGCCATTGTCTGACTGGGAATTCAAAGAATATATTGGGGTTATGTGCACCCACAATTTTTACTACTGGTATACAGTGCCATTGTCTGACTGGGAATTCAAAGAATATATGGGGGTTATGTGCACCCACAATTTTTAATACTGGTATACAGTGCCATTGTCTCACTGGGAATTCCACAAATAATTTGGGGATTCATTCACCCTACATCTCAGGCTCTTGCCATATTCACCCAGGTTGTCAGTGCTGCACCAGCTCGTTCCCAGACAGCTCGGCCCGAAAAACACGTTACCTATATAGAGGATTTGGACAATGAAGACAACATGTTCTAAATCTAATGTCTGCACCTTCTCCAGAATTAAAATAAAGGCAGCGTTTAACTTTCAAATAGCACTGCACAAAGGAAGAGCTTATCAGCTTGTCTCATGACATGCTACTGAAAAGTTTCATTTGTGTATCTTAATGTAAATATAGTTGTATAAGCTTTTTGGGTTTTAGGCACTGCCAAGTTATTTATTACCACCCGCTCCCTTATAATGATGATGACGCCAAAGTCACTGTGGGTGTTCAGAGCTCACAGCTTTGGGTGACATTTGTCTTGCTCTCTGTCGGTACCAGCTGTCTTTTTGGATACCGTAAAGTTATGTTGACTTTATTAACAGCTATAGAAGCTTTAGCCAGGTTGTGACGGTGTGTAACCCTAACAACACTAAGTGGGATACACATTAATAGTCAGTCTATGTACGCTAAACGTATCACTGAAGTAATTTTTTTTCCCTCTCCCCTAATATAAGAAAGGAACAGACATTAGACCTAGACCGGGGTTCGAGGCTTGAAAAAATCCAGTATTATTTGTTCTTCATGATGTGAAATATGTGTTGAAAAGCAACCCAAGATGAAGTCAGCCATGTGTGCCAGTGTGTTACTTGGCATGCCTTTGCTGGCCCCAACTGTAAGGATCACTCTCCATTTCCTCCATTTTCCACTCCCCTTCACACCATTTGTGGTGAAGCAATGGGATGCACTGAAGTGCACCCTCTAGCCTCGTGTGGGATAGGGACATCAGATGCCACTCCAACCCCCTCGTCTACCTCCGCCAGCCAACGGTGCGAAGATGAGAGGAGTGTGCTCTGAATGTTTTCTGCCTAGCAGAGGCTAGTTCTCACTTACGAAAATGGCCCCACTTTGACCTGTATATCAGGCACAATGGTGTAGGTTTCAAAGAAACATGGCACCAACAAGTTGGAAAACGTGGGCCATGCGTGGACCGTGTTTGAGTCTGGCAAGCTCCAGATCTGCTACCAGGTTCCAGCCATTATCACAGGCGCAAAAATGCCAGGCCCCAGGTGTAGCAGGGAAAAAAAAATGCCATCTCAGCCAGGATGGCATCCCTGACCTCGGAGGCACTGTGCTGTCTGTCCCCCAAGCTGATCAGTTTCAGCACGGCCTGCTGACATCTCCCCATGCCAGTGTTACAGTGTTTTCCGCTAGTGGCTGGGGTGGAGGTTGCAGCTTCGTAGGGTTTCAGTCTACTCCTGCCATGAATTTTGGCCTGGGAGAGGAGATAGGCCACCCCAGTTTGCACCCGGGGAACAGACTCCACCACATTCACCCTGCCTGTCATTAAAGATAAGCACTGCAGCATCCCTGACCACAGGCGCTTGTCCATGTGTCGGTGGTCAAGTGGACCTTGCAGCAAAGCGCAGAGCTCTGGGCCCGACTGATGTTATGGGACACATGCAGGCGCAAGGCAGAGACAGCACACCAAGAGAAGTAGTAACGGCTAGGCCCAGCATAGGGAGGTGCCCCATCTGCTGACGGAAGGCCTGGGTCTCCAGAAGCATAAACAAACACCAACATCTCCAGGGCCAGCAGTTTATCGATGAGGCTGTTACAGGCTTGGGCATGGGGGTGGGTTGTATTGTACTTCTGCCTGCAATGAAAAGCTTGGGAAATGTGGAGTGGCTGGGAAGAGGCGCATGATGGTGCAGGCCAAAAGGGCGCATGAGGGTGAACTCCCCAATGTGTCAGAGATAGGTGTGTAGGTGTCCTTGCATCATATACTTGCACCATATTTGGCTTTGGAAGTTAATTTTGTGCCAAAAAGTGGTTAAGACAGCGATCCCTCAGCTACTCCCGTTACACTGTCTATTGAAGTTACCATCTGTGGAAGTGGACCACCATTTCTAAGATCCCAAAGGAAGCAGGCAAGAGATGTGCAGTTCAGAAAAAAAGATGAGAAAATAAGTTTAGGCTGTAGAGCACAGAGGGATCGGAGAGGACAGAGCTGGTGTCGGCCAGGTATTCCCACAACATGCGCCTATACTTGTCCCTCCTGGTGACACTAGGCCCCTGAGTGGCAGTAATTTGTCCAGGGGGGCCATTAACGTGTTCCAGACCTAGGAATAAGTCTTCCAACAGGGTAGAGTTTTGCATGCCTTTGCTTCTACCCACTGTTTTTGCTGCTTAGCTTCCCTCCACATCTACTCTGCTTTCACCCCTAAACATCACCCCAGTTTATGCCTTTGCTTCTACCCAGGTTTTTTGTTGATTTAGCTTCCCTCTACATCTACACTGCTTTAGCCCCTAGACATCACCCCTGTCCATGTGGGGTCGGTGGCCTCGTCATCCACCAACTCCTCTTCCAATTGCGCACTGCCCCCTTACTGCAAACCGCACATGACCACAGCTTGCCTTGATGGCAACTGTGTCTCATGATCCCCACTTAGGTCCAGACAAGTCGGTGGCGGGTCCAAAACCCCAAAATTGGAAGGAAATGGCAGATGCTGCAGTATTTCTAACACCTGTTCCTGGTGCTCGGGCCTGGTCTGTGTTGTACCCTGCACCCTGCTTAACGCATCTGCCATATCCGAAGTTGTGCTGAGCGCATGCTAATGTTTCGTGTCCAGTGCAATGGATGGGATGGGATTTCACATAAGTCTGCCACCCATGGCCACTCATGGTTGAGCAACTGAGGGAGTTGACTTTGACGACCCCGAGGGTTTTGGAGTTGGAACTACATCAAAGGTCTGTGCTGCTCACACACTCTGCTCAACACATGATATGTTTAGTGCCAGCAGTGTGGAGACGTCGCACAACAGCCGTTGTTCCAGCAGGTACAGGCGTTGTAGTAGTGCATAGAGGCTAGCAGCGGCAACTATACACTTTAAAAACTATCCGCACAAGCGCCACACTTTCACCAGTAGCTCAGGAACATTGGGGTACCTTTTTCAAAAGATTAGCAGCAATGAGTTAAAAACGTGGCCCAGGCATGGAATATGTTGCAGGCTGCCAAGCTACAGAGCCAATCCCAGGTTACGGCCATTATCACACATGACAACATGCCTGGGCCCAGGTGCAGTGGCAAAAACCACATTGCCGTCTCATCGAGGATGGCATGACTCACTTTGTAGGCAGTGTGCTGTCTGGCCCCCAAGCTGATGAGCTTCAGCACGGCCCGCTGACGTCTCCCCACACCAGTGTTGCAGCGTTTCCAGCTCGTAGCTGGGGTCAATTTAACAGCGGAGGAGGGTGGTGTTTCAGCCCTCCTCCCAGGAATGTTGTGTGGGGAGACAAGTCAGGCCACCACATTTTGCGACCCGGTCCACGCCTCAACTACATTCAACCACTGTGCCCAAATTGAAAGGTAGCGTCCCTGTCCGCATGCACTTGTCCATTCGTAACTGGTCACATGGAACTTTAGGGCTAAGCGCTGAATTTAGGGACCGCCTCATGTTTGGGGGAAAGTGCTGGTGTGGACGGCACAGTGCGGTGGCGCAGTAGACACTCTGCCCAAAAAGGGCAGAGTGTCCCCCAGCCGGGATTCCAACATCTCCTGGGCCAGATTTCTTGAGATGAGGCCGTTGAAGCCTTGGGCATGTGGGTGGGTTGCGCTGTACTTTAGCATGAAATGAAAGGCTTGGGAGATGGGGAGTTGCTGGGAAGAGGCGCATGATGGCGCGGGCAAAAGGAGAAATGGCAGGAAAAGGTGAGGATAAGGGTGAACTCCCCAAAGTGTCAGAGGCAGATGTGGAGGTGTCCTGGCTGCTGGTCTGGACTGCAGCGCCAGCCCTGTCAACAGTGGAAGAGGCAGTGGCCGCCAGGCCAAACGACGATTATCCTGCGCTTGCTCTCACCCACTGAGCCCAGGGCTTGCCTTCCAAATGATGGCACCCGCAAGAGGTGGTGAGATTCCTCTCCGCAGATCTCCAAACCATCTTGGACTTGCAAATTGCACTAAATTTGTCATGTAACTGACATGTATATGATGAGTCTATCCATTGTCTGTTCATTTTGGTGAAAGTCAGCCTGTCAGCTGACAGACAGCTGTGCTTGTCAGTGATGATGTCACCGGCTGCTTGTACCCCCAGTTTTTGCTGCTTAGCTTGCCTCCACATCCACACTGCTTTTGCCCCTACACATCACCCCTATCCATGCCTGTGCCTCTAGCCATAAGTCTGCCACCCATGGAAACTCATGGTGCAGAAAGTGAGGGAGCTGACTCTGAGGAACCCTTGGGTTTTGTAGCTGGTACTCCATCAAAGGTCTCTGCTGCTCACACACCCTGCTGAACATACGGTATCTAGGGTTAGAGCGTGTGGTGACCTCGCACAACAGTAGGTGCTTCAGGCAGATGTAGGCCTTGCTGGAGTGTATTGCGGCTAGCTCCAGGTACTGTAGACTTGGGAAAGTGGGTGTCCAAGTGTCGCACTTTCACCCTTAGCTCAGCTAATTTGGGGTATGTTTTTAAAAATCATTGCACCACTACATTGAACATGTGGGCCAGGCATGGAACGTGTTGGAGGCTGGCAAGCTCCAGAGCCCTCCAACAAGCTAAAAAACCTGGCCCCAGGGGCAGCGGGGATAAACAAATTGCCATCTCATCCAGGATGGCATCCCTGACCTCAGAGGCAGTGTGCTGTCCGTCTCCCAAGCTGATGAGCTTCAGCCCAGCCTGCTGACGTCTCCCCACACCAGTGTTGCAGCGTTTTCAGCTCGTAGCTAGGGTCAATCTAACAGCGGAGGAGGAGGAGGGTGGTGTTTCAGCCCTCCTCCCAGGAATGTTTTGTGGGGAAACAAGTCAGGAAAATTCTTGAAACGGGAGAGTTTTGCATCTTTGCCCTTGCTGCCTATGGACATCCCTTTGTCTCTAGCCACCATTTTCCCTGCTTTGCTTGCCTCCACATCCACACTGCTTTTGCCCCTAGACATCACCCCAGTCCATGCCTTAGCTTGTACCCCCAGTTTTTCCTGCTTAGCTTGCCTCCACATCCACACTGCTTTTGCCCCTAGACATCACCCTAGTCCATGCCTTAGCTTGTACCCCCAGTTTTTCCTGCTTAGCTTGCCTCCACATCCACACTGCTTTTGCCCCTAGACATCACCCCAGTCCATGCCTTAGCTTGTACCCCCAGTTTTTCCTGCTTAGCTTGCCTCCACATCCACACTGCTTTTGCCCCTAGACATCATCCCTATCCATGCCTCTTCCCCTAGCCATAACTCTGCCACCCCTGGAAACTCATGGTGCAGAAACTTTGGTTGCTGACTTTGAGGAACCCTTGGGTTTTGTAGATGGAACTCCATCAAAGGTCTGTGCAGCTCACACACCCTGCTCAAGATATGGTATTGTAGGGTTTCAGCGTGTGTGAATGACGGACAACAGCCTGTGTTTGGACAGATGTAGGCCTTGCTAGAGTGTTTTTAGGCTAGCAGCGACTCCTGTGCACTTGCAAAAGTGGGCGCACAAGCGCCGCATTTTCAACAGTAGCTTCGGTACATTTGGGTATGTTTTTAAAAAACTTTGCACCACTAGGTTAGACGTGGGCCAAACATGGAACGTGTTGGAGGCTGGCAAGCTCCAGAGCCGCTACCAGGTTCCAGCCATTATCACAGGCGTAAAAATGCCAGGCCCCAGGTGTAGCAGGGAAAAAAAAATGCCATCTCAGCCAGGATGGCATCCCTGACCTCGGAGGCACTGTGCTGTCTGTCCCCCAAGCTGATGAGCTTCAACACCGCCTGCTGACGTCTCCCCACACCAGTGTTTTAGCGTTTGCCGCTAGTAGCTGTGGTGGAGGTTGCAGCGTCGTAGGGTTTCAGTCTACTCCTGCCATGAATTTTGGCCTGGGAGAGGAGATAGGCCACCCCAGTTTGCACCCGGGGAACAGACTCCACCACATTCACCCTGCCTGTCATTAAAGATAAGCACTGCAGCATCCCTGACCACAGGCGCTTGTCCAAGTGTCGGTGGTCAAGTGGACCTTGCAGCAAAGCGCGGAACTAAGGGCCCACCTGATGTTGAGTGACACGTGCTGGTGCAAGGCGGGGACGCCACACCGGGAGAAGTTGAGACGGCTAGGGACGGCATAGTGAGGTGCCACAGTTGCCATCAGGTCCGGGAAGGCGGGAGTTTCAACAAGCCGGAACGCCAACCTCTCCTGGGCCAGCAGTTTAGCGATGTTGGCGTTCTAGGCTTGCGTGGGTGGGTGGTTAGCGGTGTATTTCTGCAGGCGCTCCAATGTCTGAGAGATGGTGGGTTGTTGTAAAGAAGCGCTGATGGTGCCTTTGATGGTGCAGGAGAAGGAGATAAGACAGAAACAGGGGAGGATGAGGGAGAAGTCAACAAAGTGGCGGAGGCAGATGAAGTGATGTCCTGGCTCGTCCTCTGGAGTGCATCGCCAGCACTGTGAGCAGAGGCAGTGGCATGAACGGCGGGCGACGTTTGTCCTGCCGTTGCTGCCTGCCACTGATTCCATTGCTTGGATTCCAAATGACGGTGCATTGAAGTGGTGGACAGGTTGCTCTTCTCAGGGCCCCTACTCGATTTCGAGAGGCAAATTGTGTAGACGACACTATATCTGTCCTCGGCGCATTCCTTGAAAAAACTCTACACCTTCAAGAAACGTGCCCTCGATGGGGGAGTTTTTCTGGGCTGGGTACAAAAGGGAACATCTTCGGACATTCCGGGTCTGGCCTGGCTTCGGCAAAGCAGCTGACCTCTGCCTCTGGACATGTCTCTGCCTCTAGCTACCCTTTTTGGTGCTGCACCTGCCTCAACATCCACACTACTTTCCCAGCTTGACATCTGCCTTGTCCAGGTGGGGTCGGTGTCCTCGTCGTCCACCACCTCCTCTTCCAACTCCTGTCTCGCCTCCTCCTCCTGCACAATGCGCATGTCAACTGGCTGCCCTGACAGCAACTGCGTCTCATCGTCGTCGATGAGGGTGGGTTGCTGGTCATCCGCCACCAAATCGACCGGAGATGGAATGGAGGAGACTCTAGTGTTTGAGCATCTGGACACAGATACTCGTCTGTTAGGTCCGTGGAATCGCGAAATGGAGGGGCAGGTTGCGGTACAGTCAAAGGAAGGGAGAACAGCTCTGGGGAGCAGGGACAGTTGGGGTTATTGTTCTGGGAAGATTGGGAATTTTGGGTGGAAGGAGGACAAGACTGTTGGGTAAGAGGAGGTAGAGGCTGACTGGCTGGTGGACAATGTGCTTTAAGCGTTATCCGACAGCCATTGCAAGACCTGTTCCTGGTTCTCGGGCCTACTAATCTTTGTACCATTCAGCCTAGTTAATGTGGAACTTTTGTGCAAAGCGCAGAACTTAGGGCCCGCCTGATGTTAAGGGACACACGCTGGTACAAGGCTCAACTCACCCTAAGTGCCAAAAACACTGCTGGTGCAAGGCTCTACTCATGCCAAGGGCCGCAATCTCTGCTGGTAGCTCAGCTTAAGGTCATGTAACTTTGTTTGGAAGGGCTCATGTTAAGGGCTAGAAAAGTGAATTTTGGAAGGTCTTACCACATCACACACACACACACACACACACTCAAAATGACCGTTAAGGGTGAGGGCTTTTGGAATTCCCATTGCCTATTCCATTTGTGGTTGTCATGGGGAACGTGATTTAAAGGGGTGGTTGTTACTGTTTGTTGAGCTTAAATTGGGGTTTGTGTCCATCCATTTGGGGAGTAAAGAAGGTTTCCAGGTATTTTCCCACTTTGATAGAGGTTTTTTTGAATGTGGAAAGTGTGTAGTTGTTAGGCAGTGATGTTGGGGTAATAGAGGGTCTTTGGTGTGTTAGATGCCCCCAGACATGCTTCCCCTGCTGTCCCAGTGTCATTCCAGAGGTGTTGGCATCATTTCCTGGGGTGTCATAGTGGACTTGGTGACCCTCCAGACACGGATTTGGGTTTCCCCCTTAACGAGTATCTGTTCCCCATAGACTATAATGGGGTTCGAAACCCGTTCGAACACACGAACATTGAGCGGCTGTTCGAATCGAATTTCGAACCTCGAACATTTTAGTGTTCGCTCATCTCTAATACATACTGCAATCATACACATAATACACATGTGATTTACATATTATGCACAGGATATACATATAATACACACATAATTTACATTCTACACACATCATACACACATATTATATGCGCATCATAAACACGTTATACACATTATATACGCGTGATATACAGTACATATTATACATGCATCATATACACATATTATTCACGCATTATACACACATCATACACATATTTACCATATACACATTAGACACAAATCATATACACACGATATACATACTATATACACATTATACACATAATATTCATATTCAAGACATCACACACATTAAACACACATTATACACACAGGATAAACATATTATACACAATCTACACATGTCAAATACATATTACGCACAATAAACGTACATCGGAAACACTTTATACACACATTGCAAAGATATTATATTATACACAAATCGTACACAGATTATACACATCATACACATACTGTATATACACAATATACACAGTATACACACATCACTTACATATTATATACATATTACACACACATACACATAGTTTGCCTTATTTCTTGACTTTGTACATTCCATATTGTTTTGTTCCTATATTTTTACCTACCATCACTACTCGCTGACTGTCTCCACATCTGGTTCAACATCTGGTTCAACGACTTTCTGGCCCAGATGTGAAAATTATGTGAGGACAGGGAAAAGTTTCTACTCACCTCTCCCGCGCCCTACCACAGCTCCCCGGCCCCCACACTGGACTCCTGTTCCAGATCTCCAGTAATGTACCCCCTGTAGCTGCCATTCACCGGCCTGAGTGATCCCGTACAAGGTGGTCGGACACTGCATGACAGCAGAGGTTTTGTTTCTAGTACAGTGGGGCCTGGGGCAGGTGTGTACGGTTTCTTTTTTTATTTTAACCCCCTCTTTGCTCCTCCATTTATTTATTTTCACATCTGAACTAGAAAGAGCTTTTAAAATACTGATGCAAAATACTGCAGTGTGAATGAGGCTCGAGTGCTACATAATTCATTTCTCATCCCATCGCCATGGTTCGCCCTATATAGCATCTTTGATTTCATTATCTTGCCTAATTTGCATTTGCCCAGTAAGGAAAGAGTTAACAGGAGGAGTAAACGACGTGTCAAACAACAAGTTCATTGTTAAAACAGTGATAATGACAGATGTGCGGATGTGATGTGCACCGGGATAATTGGGAGTATCTGGAGACTCGGAGGAAGGATGTTTGGGTAACACTGACGTGTCTGAAGTTAGCGGAACATGACAGATGATTATCTTATGTGTCACTTAAAGGGTTAAGCACGCACTCAGCGCCTGCAGCAAGACAAAGGCAGGCCGCAAGTAGATTGTGATCGGTAAAGACCCCGCTCCATTAGGGCTGACACTGGCCGCCCCTCTGGACAAGAAACCTGACAACACCAAATCATCCCTCTGGCCCTTTAAATGTGAGTGTTGTCTGTTGTGATGGGTCCTTTGTAGCATCTCATACAACAGGCGCTGGTATATCGCCATACACTGTGATGTATCCATAGAGAATCCTGCACACTATATGGTCCAATTATATACATATATATGTAGAAAGTTCTGTCACCCAATATCATATTCGCCATTTTCATGAACATTCTTAATTAAATATATGAATGAGGTCGCCTGTTTGATCAAATGTATATAACAAAGAACATCTAATTTACACATTATATTAGGTGATTAACAATATTAGTAGTGTCTTTTGGATTTCCATTTCCATATGTGCGGAGTGCTGCTGAAATTTTATCTATCTATCTATCTATCTATCTATCTATCTATCTCCTATCTATCTATCCTCATATCCATCCATCTATCCATCTATCTCATAGACTGTAAGCTCTTGCGAGCAGGGCCCTCAGTCCCAGTGTGTGAAATGACTTTCTTTGTTATGTATATTTCTGTCTGTATTTGAACCCTACAAATTGTACAGCGCTGCAGATTATGTTGGCGCTGTATAAATAAAATTTATTATTATCTATCCTCATATCCACCCATCTATCTCTTATCTATCTATCTATCTATCTATCTATCTATCTATCTATTCTCATATCCATCTATCTATCTATCTATCTATCTATCTATCTATCTCCTATCTATCTATCTATCTATCTATCTATCTATCTATCTATCTATCTATCTATCTATTTATCTATCCATCCATCCATCTATCCTCATATCCATCCATCTATCCATCTATCTCATAGATTGTAAGCTCTTGCGAGCAGGGCCCCCAGTCCCAGTGTGTGAAATGACTTTCTTTGTTATGTATATTTCTGTCTGTATTTGAACCCTACATATTGTACAGCGCTGCAGAATATGTTGGCGCTATATAAATAAAATGTATTATTATTATCTATCCTCATATCTATCTATCTATCTATCTATCTATCTATCTATCTATCTATCTATCTATCTATCTATCGTATCTATCCTCATATCCATCCATCTATCCATCTATGACTCTATCTACCTCATATCTATCTTATCATTGTGTTCTGCAGTCAGTGCTGGACGGACTGATGGAAAGTTCTTCACCCCGTGTCAGATAATCAAACGTTTCCGTTCAATTTTAGTTTCTTCCAGAAGTCTCTTCTGTCTATATTTTTGTCTTTCAGTACAAGTTTGGTGACAACCAGCATGGCACCAATAACCGCCACCACTGGGGGCATCACCCAGCTTTCCTGTATTTACAATGAATACACAAATACCTCCTAAATAACAAGGTGGATGTGCCTTTCAGGCCTACAGGAAAGTTGGGTGACAGCCTATTGCTCATCACTTCACTGTTCCTAAGGTTGCTATAAGAGAACGCCTCAGTTTTTGGATTTTCAGTAACACAGGATTGTATTGCTAGGACGATATCATTACAATATGGCGGTGTCCACATCGGATTTTGCGCCCTGCGGCTGGTGAAGCACTCCTCGTCTTTATCTTGGCTCTGCATACGCTGTTGCCGTCCTATCTGTGTCCTGTAATATTGACTCGGCGACTCTTCCACATCCGCACAGATGCTATCAGCTGATGATAAATTGGCGCGAGCTACTTATATAATTGATCTGGAGTCCCGTTGCCCTCGGCATCCTTTCTCGCTGACATTTTGAAGGACTATATCTCTGTCTTTCTCTCTCAAGGAAAAAAAAAATGAAATGCAGATTAAAATGGCGCGATTTGAGCGCCGATCGTCCGGAGAATGTGCGGCATTAATCCGAGAAATGTTTCCAATTTGTAACCAAGTGACTAATAAATAGCAGCCATGTTGACGGTATGCCAGCGGCTCGCTGACGGACTAAATCACTCACTTTCCGAGCAATTAGCGAGCAATAAAACCGTCTCCAGGAGACGTGGGTGCCGTATCTCATCTCCCGCAGCGCGGCTGTCATATACAGGGGGTTATGACACTTAAAGGGAACTGCTCACCAAGCTTGAGGCATGGGGTGCAAAATGTCTGGTGCCTCTCTGATATCCCCTGATAAAGTTACACAGTGACTGTATCATCTCAGCTTGTTTATTATTGATATCAGTTTCTGGGAAAGCTGAGTGACAATTAGCATTGGAGGTTTCACCCAACTTTCCTGGAGGTGGGAATGGCAAATGTGTCTAGTTATGCAGCTGAGATTTCAGATTAAGGAATATTAAAAACATGGTAACCTTCTCACAGAAATAGCACCTCTCCTGTCCATAGGTTGTATCTGGTATTGCAGTTCATTCACTTTAAAGGGGTGTTCTGGGACATGTCCTGTCTATAGGATAGGTCAAAAATATGTGATCAGGGGGGTTTGACACCTGGGACCCCCTCAGATCAGCTGGTTGAAGAGGCCGCTGTGTTGAGATGAGCAGTGAATACGAAGTACAGCGCTGTGAATTTTATAGTGGCTGTGAATGGTATTGCAGCTCAGTCCCATTCATGTGACCAATGAATATGACATCATCTGCACTTGTGAACACCACAAATTCTACAAATAGCTGATCGATGGGGGTCCCAGGTGTCAGACCCCCTCCAATCACATATTGATGACCCAAGGAAGTTCCAGAAAACTCCTTTATTAGAGTTGAGCTGCAATACCAAACTCAACCTATGGACAGGTGTGGCACTGTTTCTGGCCTGTTTTGTCTTATCCTTTAAAAGGGTTTTAGGGGATTTGATATTGATGACCTATCGACAAGTCTGAATGGCATACAGGTTATAATAAGCAATCCCCTCCTCTATCTTTGGTTTGGACTGCTTTGCTTAAATGGCAATCTTCACTGCAGTTATGGAGTTCTATTCATGAACCGGGAAGCTCAGGATAAACATTCAGGTTCCTCATGGGTGAGTAGGTGTTATGGTGAAACTGCAGGATGTCACAAAAAAGGAAAAGATGGGGAAACAAATAGGGATGTAATTCTGCATCTCCTCTGGTGGCCGCTGTTCAATTCTTGGCCATAGAAAGTGAAACTTCACGTACAAAAGAGATTAACAAAGAAAATCCTGAAATGAAGAAAGAAGCCGCCATTAAATCCATCACCTCCGAGCATTAAGTGTAATAAAGTCACCGGGACGGAACGCGGTTTATTATATTTGTACAAGAGTAATAAATAGGAAAGTTTTATTCAGAGGCTCTAACGGGAGAGAAATGCGCAAAACTTATACAATGTACCAGGTATGACATCCTCGCTGAGTGACACAATGGAAAATACCACTACAGGTGCCACAAGTACAAGTACCTCCACCAGTGCCCCTACCAGTAGCACCAATACCATACTAGTATAAGTACCACCCCAAAACAAGTCCCACAAATACCACTAATAGTGCCCCTACAAGTACAGGCAGCATTAGTAGAGATACCACACCAGTGCCCCCACCAGTATAGATAACGCCAGTACATGTAGTACAAGTATCACCACCAATACCAATACAACTACCACCACTGCCTTTGCCAGTACAAATACCCCCACCAGTCCAAGTATCACCAGTAGCATAAATACTACAAGTACCACCACCAGTGCACCCACCAATACAAGTACCACAAGTATAACTACTGGGGCTCCAACCAGTATAAGTACCGTTATCAGTGCCCCTACCAGTAAAAGTACCACCACCAGTGTCCAACCTGTGCCCCCGCCAGTAAAACTAAAACCACCCGTTCCCCCTCCAGTACAGGTACCATACGTATAACCATTAGTAATAGAGATGAGCGAACAGTGAAATATTCGAGATTCGTTTCGAGTAGAGCCTCAATATTTAACAACTCGATTGAATATCGAATCCCATTATAGCAAGGATGAGCCTGCTGCAGAACCAGCGTTGATTTGGCACAGGCTCGTCCTTGCTAGTCGGGAGTGTTGGCAGCTTGCTGTTACAAAGGAGCTTACTTTTTCTCATAGGAATGAATAGACCAGCGTTGATTGGCCAGTGTACAGCATTCCACCAACCAACACTGGTTCTGCCAGAGGCTCGTCTGTGAGGAGGTGGAGTCTAAGATCGGACCACAGCAGTCTCCATTGTGGTCTGATTTTAGACTCCGCCTCCTCACAGACAAGCCTCCGGCAGGACCAGCGTGGATTGGTCAAATGCTGTACACTGGCCAATCAACGCTGGTCAAATCATTCCTATGAGAAAGAGAGACAGCTCCCTCATAACAGCAAGCTGCCAGCTCTACCGACTAGCCTGCAGCAAATCAATGCTGGTTCTGCAGCAGGCTCGTCCTTGCTAGTCAGGAGAGCTGGTAGCTCGCTGTTATGAGGGAGCTGACTCTCTTTCTCATAGGAATGAATTGACCAGCATTGACAGAACCCATTTGCAAATGTTTAATTTCCCTACAGCGCCACCACAGGGAAAAATGAAACATTACACCAGGGGTCCTCAAACTTTTTAAACAGTGGGCTGGAGGCAGAGCAGGTCGCACAGACATCAGGAGCGGTGCCCTCCAATAGGTAAAGTGAAGTGCGCTTCATGGCCTGGCCCGAGCTCCCCAGGAGCTTCATTATAAATGCACGCCTGCTGGCATTGTCGGCGGGGCCAGACAGAAGTGCTTGGCAGGCCGAATGTGGCCCGCA
This sequence comes from Leptodactylus fuscus, assembly GCF_031893055.1. Lineage (NCBI taxonomy): Eukaryota > Metazoa > Chordata > Amphibia > Anura > Leptodactylidae > Leptodactylus > Leptodactylus fuscus. Next base: position 19,464,099 of record NC_134271.1, on the reverse strand, counting down.
GGCCGCAGTTTGAGGACCCCTGCATTACACGTTTGTTATTAAAACCAAAGGGCTATCCATATAACTTATGGACATGTCAGGTCCTCCAGAGCAAGGGACAATCTTTGTGGCCGCTCTTCCCTCTATTATCTGTATTATACGTTTAACATTAACCCTTGGTAAGGACATCTTGAGGACACTTTAAGGACCAGCTGCCCAGAGGAAAGATTCAGCACCTTGGACAGATCCAGAATCTATCATTCACATACATCAGCCATTAGACCTGCTTTGTCCCATCCTAATCCCGCACACTATAGGACCCTCATACCCTGCCCTTTAAATAATGCAGCCACATCCATCCCAATGAAATAGCCGCCATATGTTCCACTAAGTGGAGGACATCTATATATACTATAGAACACAAAATACATTATATACAAAAATCAATGCAGAAAGCCATTCTGGCCTCCGACTCTGGGATTTCTGTACGCGCCTGTCAGGTGTTATTTTACTGTGAAATTTTATAGAAAAGGAATAAAAGTGAAGAGAAAAAAAAACACACCAAAAAGGAAAAAGACAGACATAATAAAGGAAACCTGGTTTCTGCAAATCCTCACCAAGAGGCTTTCATGTGTCATTCCAACTTAAAGAATTTTTGTCAAGTACAACAGGTTTTCCTCGGAGTGGAAGGAGCTGCAAGAATTATCTGACCGGAGACGGATATTTCGAAGCTGTTCCACATTTATTATAATATTTTGTAGCTTGAAAAGTATAAAATCTTGGATATTTTTTGTACATGTACTCCATTCACATGCAGAGCTGTATTCAAAATTCTGATGGTTTTCCTTGGAAACAGTCAGCAGTGTGATTAACAATTGGGCTTTGCTGTTGTAACTGCTATATCAGCCCGCACATGGCTTTACTTTCTAGTGGCAGTAAATCGACAGAATTTTAAGCAGCTTTGGATGTGAATGGAGCATAAGACTTAATGTAATTATAATGTATAAAATTCTCAAATATTTCCATTACACAGTGCTCAAATACTGCCATACAGTGTTCAAAAGATACTACCACACAATGCCCAATGATTCCTCCATACAGTGCTTAAATAATAGCACTATACATGTGGTCAACGAATACAATACCAACATAAAGTGCTTAGAAATACAACCATACATTGCCCAAATATTATCACCATATAGTGATCCATTAATTCCAGTATACAGTGGCCAAATACCTCTCCTAAACAGTACTCAAATAATGCCACCATGCTGTGCTTAAATACAACCATACAGTGCTAAAACAATATCACCATATAGTGTTCAAATAACGCAATCACACATTGCTCAAACAATGCCACCATATAGTATTCACATAATACCGTCATATAGTGCTCAAATAATACAATCATATAGTGTTCGAATAATTCTATCACACTGTGCTGAAATAAAATCACCAGTGATCAAATAATGCCACCATATGGTATTAGAATAGTACCACCATACTACGCCCAGATATTGTCATCATAGTATACCAATATAAAGTGATCAAAATGACCTCCATGCAGACAATATTCTGACGACTGTGCTATGGGATTTCTAAATTATACCGCCATACAATTAAAATCTATAGAGATCATAAGCCTCAGTCCATCTGTGGCACCCCCTAGAGGACAGGATATTTGCCCTATATAGGAAGATACCAGGACAGAACCCTGCATAGGTGGATCTGACAATCTGCCCTCCCCCGAGGTTCTCGCAATGCTCTGCACAGGTTGTATATAACATGATGCAATGCACCAGGATTACTGCATACCTAATAGACAAAGGAAGCGAGTATGAATTACAGCAGATGTGTAATAAACTCTTATATAACCAGGGCTGGTAATGGAAACCACTCAGTGGGAGAGCAAAACCTCCCTGGGAGCCGTGGCATCGGAGGCGCTTTAGTATAAATAATTGGAATAACCTTCAAACTGCCACCACTATATGTTGACTTTTCACTGCTGATCTATAGAATCGCTGTGTCCGCTCCTGCTACATGACAACTTCATTATATTTTTCGATTGTAAAACTGGAAACGGCTATAGAAGAGTATGGGGGCCAATGTAAATGATATCATCTCTGCTGCTACATCAGATCCCAGTGGACATGGCACATTTACAGGCTGGCTTATTTCTGCACTGTATCCCTTGTCTTGCCTGATCTTCATCTGAATTTTAAGAATGGTCTAGGTGACGCCATAGTAGGACCCACCACTATGATGTCCATATGCCGCAAAACCGTATAAAGAATGGCTATGTTGAGGTGCAACAACCCCTTCAATGCAGAAAGAGAGGCTGTATTTTTGAGAGGTCCTTGTATTTTTGTCATCCATACCATGACCCTTATATCAATTCTGAATACCTAAGTTTCCTAAAAACAGAGAGTCCTGCACAGGTTCTTCCCACTTAATAGGAAAGGAATAGCACAGCATTCCCATAGGAACCACATGTATGGCCTTGTATCATACTGGTACTGCCCCATTAAAATGCTGATAACCTCAAGGATCATAGGGCCCCAAGAGCCCCACTGCCTAAGCTGCGATCTCTACACCACGAATATCAACTTCTCTGTAGAAAGATGGCACCTGATTATGAAGCCAACGAGAACATTTGTTGTCTTTTCCATGGTCCTTATCCCAATTCTGCATCCCTAAGTTTCCTAAAAACATGGAGTCCTGCACAGGTTCGATCCACCTAATAGCAAATGGATAGCAGGGCATCTCCATAGGAGCCACATGTATGCTCTTGTATCAGTGTCCTCCTGGCACTGCCCCATTAAAATACTGATAACCGCCAAAGATCACAGGGCCCCAATGCTGCAGCTGCAATCTCTGCACCCCCTATATCAACTCCTCTGTGTAAATTCTACTGTATTTTATCACTTTTTAGCTAAAAATCTTGTTCTTAATGGTTTGTGCCTCTAAATAAAGTGACCAAATGTCGCAAAACTATTGAAAACCCAAACCTGACACCAGAGATGTCATCGCCGACCATTAGTCTGATGATGTCGCAAGATGTTTGGGAACCCGACTACGACTACAAGATACACTCCTGAAATAATCCTAATTAGGAGTCAGAAGAAAGCAATACCCCAGTCAACCTGGAAGAAGGAGGGGCGCTGTTTCTCAAACGGAAAAAAAAAAAGCAGCCATGTATTATCTAATTCCATACAAAGAATATGTCTAACTTTGTTACAGGATGAACAGGAATGATCAGATTTGGAGCAATGAATATGCAGAATTACAATAAGCGGCGCCTCTTGAGGAACACAAAAGGTGAAATCTTCACGAGTCATGGCCTCCATTCAAGAGCCGCCTTTATATTTCTAGGCTCGCAATTGGCTGCAAATTTGTTACTTGTTAAAACCTATTAGGAAAATGAGTGTAAAGTCAGCGAGTCATTAAAGATATAAAGGTAGGAATGGAGAGTGGCGAGAAATCTGAAGAGGACGGCAATTGATTTAATGGAGTGACACATCTACAGCGCTCATCGTCACATCAAAGGCACATTAGTAAAAAGAAGCTCCTATGTGTCTGATGGTAATCTGAACACTGCCTACATGAAGAAAACATATCATACGCCGCACATCGCAGGTAATTCTCATCGGACACCTGGCGGAGCGGAGAATGAGAGTCTGTGACAGATATCACTTGTGGAAACTTAACAAAAACTGATAAGAAAAACCTTCATAGATAAAGTGTTCAGATACTGCAACCCAATGTCACGGGCCACCCTTATCCAACATGTAGGCTGCCCCCATATACAACATACACATTCCATATGTATATATAATACATATAACACATTTACATTACACACATCCCATAAACCAGTGCTGATCCTGAGTTACATCATGTATTATACTCCAGAGCTGCGCTCACTATTCTGCTGGTGCAGTCACTGTGTACTTACATTACATTACTTATCCTGTACTGATCCTGAGTTACATCCTGTATTATACTCCAGAGCTGCGCTCACTATTCTGCTGGTACAGTCACTGTGTACATACATTACATTACTTATCCTGTACTGATCCTGGGCTACATCTTGTATTATACTCCAGAGCTGCGCTCACTATTCTGCTGGTACAGTCACTGTGTACATACATTACATTACTTATCCTGTACTGATCCTGAGTTACATCCTGTATTATACTCCAGAGCTGCACTCACTATTCCGCTAGTACAGTCACTGTGTACATACATTACATTACTTATCCTGTATTATACTCCAGAGCTGCGCTCACTATTCTGCTGGTACAGTCACTGTGTACATACATCACATTACTTATCCTGTATTATACTCCAGAGCTGCACTCACTATTCTGCTGGTACAGTCACTGTGTACATACATTACATTACTTATCCTGTACTGATCCTGAGTTACATCCTGTATTATACTCCAGAGCTGCGCTCACTATTCTGCTGGTACAGTCACTGTGTACATACATTACATTACTTATCCTGTACTGATCCTGAGTTACATCCTGTATTATACTCCAGAGCTGCGCTCACTATTCTGCTGGTACAGTCACTGTGTACATACATTACATTACTTATCCTGTACAGATCCTGAGTTACATCCTGTATTATACTCCAGAGCTGCACTCACTATTCCGCTGGTACAGTCACTGTGTACATACATTACATTACTTATCCTGTATTATACTCCAGAGCTGCGCTCACTATTCTGCTGGTACAGTCACTGTGTACATACATTACATTACTTATCCTGTACAGATCCTGAGTTACATCCTGTATTATACTCCAGAGCTGCACTCACTATTCCGCTGGTACAGTCACTGTGTACATACATTACATTACTTATCCTGTATTATACTCCAGAGCTGCGCTCACTATTCTGCTGGTACAGTCACTGTGTACATACATTACATTACTTATCCTGTACTGATCCTGAGTTACATCCTGTATTATACTCCAGAGCTGCGCTCACTATTCTGCTGGTGCAGTCACTGTGTACATACATTACATTACTTATCCTGTACTGATCCTGAGTTACATCCTGTATTATACTCCAGAGCTGCACTCACTATTCTGCTGGTGCAGTCACTGTGTACATACATTACATTACTTATCCTGTACTTATCCTGAGTTACATCCTGTATTATACTCCAGAGCTGCACTCACTATTCTGCTGGTGCAGTCACTGTGTACATACATTACATTACTTATCCTGTACTGATCCTGAATTACATCCTGTATTATACTCCAGAGCTGCACTCACTATTCTGCTGATGGATTTGCTGTGCAAATGACTACAACAAACTCAGTGCAGACATTGAAAAATCAGGAGATTCTGTAAGATTTCAGCTCTGAAACCTGCAGAATTATGACTGCAACTCTGCAGTATAGCACAGGCTATAACAATACATCAGTATAACTGACTGTAATAAAACATATGAGTGTGAACAGGGGCTTTCAGACAACCACACCTGCACTGTTCCTATACTGTACCAACACTGCAGATCTTCTAACCTTCTGATTATAATTTCTGCACAAGTAAACCAGGGATACAGTTAATCCGTGCAGGTTTTATATATTCGGGGCGGAGGAGAGGGGCTCTTTTAATTTAAGGTCTGCAGATGAAGAATGAGGCGCGATCTGTACTCCTCAGACACAATCAGGATTAGGCAGAATTTGTACAATCCAGACGTTTGCATTTGCCCGATTGTCTTGATTTGAGGATTCTTAGATCCGGAGTCTTGGGTGTAATTCATTGTTGTCAGTGTGGTGTGATAAGGGACCTTCGGGGGGCGCCGGGCAGTGCAGCCATTAATACTGCACACTCTTTTCTGTCCCAATCTATGAGACGGCAGAGAGTGGCGGGCCGTTTGTCTTCCCCGCTTAGATTAGACGCCCTTCATTATGTCACTGATGACTCTATACACCAACAAAGGACATCTCCGTGTCCTGCCACCGCCGCCGCTGTATATTCATGGGCTTGTTATCTCAGGAAGAACACAAAATATCATTATACATTTTTCTCCGGTAAGCTCAATGCGGAGATTTCAATTTACCTGAGTCCGCAAGTCTCCAGCCGGCATCCTCCGCATTCAGATTACCAGAGAAATAATATTCACACTCCACAATCTGCAGCGAATGCATCCATCCTCAGTGATCCGCTGTCCCGATGTTCTTCTGTCTAGCACAAGAAGAGAAAAGTTTCTTCTGCTCCGAAACTTCAGCAAATACGGAACGTCTGAATCTGGAGAGACTTCTTAAAGAGGAACGTTCACCATGTGGGGCACATGCGGTTTAATACACCGCTAGAATCGGCTTTCCCGATCTGTGCCCCCAGTGACGAGCTATCGGTGCCGGTACCGTAGCTCTTCACTGTCAGAAGGGCGTTTTGGACAGTCAGGAATGCCCTTCTATAGCGCTGTACTGTGAGAGGGGGTGTTGCTTACCATCCAGTCATGGCGCTGAGCGGTGAGGAGGAGTACTGTCTATGGAGGAGTACTGTGAGGAGAGGGAGGGGGCGTTCCTCCCCGATCTCACAGTACAGCGCTATAGGCATTACTGTGAAGAAAGGCGTTCCTGACTGACTGTCAGAAACGCCCTTCTGACAGTGAAGAGCTACGGTACCAGGACCGTTAACTCTTCACCAGGGGCACAGAAAGGGAAAACTGATAGTACACTGAATTCAGCGCACTGTCTGTTTTCTATCGGTATATTAAACCACATGTGCCCCCGATGGTGAAAGGTCCTCTTTAAAGAGGTTTTCTGGGCAAAATGTATGCGCTATCCTTAGGACAGACCATCAGTATGAGATCTTTGGGGGTCCAAGCTTTGGGAACATCCATAGTATAGGTTATCAGTATGTGATTGGTGAGGGTCCGACATCCACAGTATAGGTTATCAGTATGTGAATGGTGGAGTCCGAGACCTGGAATATCCATAGTATAGGCTATCAATATGTGATCAGTGAGGGTCCGACATCTGGGAACACCCACTGTATAGGTTGTCAATATGTGATCATTGAGGGTCCAACACCTGGGAACATCCATAGCATGTTATCAATATGTGATTGGTGGGTTTCAGACACCCAGGACCACCCTTAGGATAGGCCAATATATGATCAGTAGTGTCTGACACCTGGGACCATCCTTTAGATAGGTTATCAATACATGATCATGGGGTCCAACAACGGTCACATGATACAGCAGCAGTTTATTCTCAATCAAGAGAGTAGGGCTGAGCTGCAATACCCAGGACAGCCACTACACAATGTATGGAGCTGTGCTTGGTATTCAATGTCCTCATTCAAACGCTGTGGCCTCTACAACCAGCCGATCTGTGTGGGTCCCATGTGTCAGACCCCCATGAATCATATATTGATGACCTATCCTACATCTCAAAGAATCACTTTAACCCCTTTTACTGATAAAGGGCTACAAATCCCCAACATAGTCATATGATAAAATTTTAATGGCCTGCAGTCACAACTAGTGGATCACATTTTGCACAATTTTGGAATATGCAGTATTTACAATAGTGTTTGGTGCAAAAATTGGTGAAAATTCTTTGATAAAAGTGAAGTTGTATCTATACAGAGAATCTGGAGCTGTGTATGAGGACACTATAGGTTATAGGATGCAATACAGCTAATGTAATAATCTTTATATGAGGGTCATGTGTCTCCAATGTCATGGTACATAATCCTGTATATTCCCTAGAGGAGATATACAGTGGATTATATAAACTCTAGCTGGATTATTTTGTTAGTTTTATGCTGGATTTTTGGGATTTTCAGATTTTTAGATGTCGGATTAATGGAATTTTTTAAGAATGGGCCATTATATGTAAAAACATTCCTATACAGAAAAAAATAGAATAAAGCGTTGTGTCGTCCCAGCGAGGGACAAGGCGCTCAGCATGGAAGCGACATCACAGGCACCCCGCTACGCATCGATCTATTGGCTAGGCTGCCAGCCCCATTAACTCCCCGAGCCATATCTTAGATATTAGAGCCATTCATGTGTCTTGTACATACGCTTCAATCAGAAGACAAGGGAACGAATCTGCAGCAGATTAAAGTAACGTTCACTACAAAAAAAACAGGGAATCCAATAGACATGAATGACAAGATGGACATGAAATGAGGGGTTAGAATCCCGCAGGGCCCCCGGGAAGACTTAATAGAGAATTCCAACTACCTAAGAAGAATTCATAGTCATTTAAAGGCACATTACTTGTGTTATATCTATACTCCAGTCACAGCTAAAGCTGCATCAATGACTGTCCTGTAGACTATGGATGTGCTCTTTTGCCATCTGAGAATCCCGTCCTAACCTTATAATGGTCATAGCTGAGGCCCAGTTCACATCTGCGTTCGGAGAGTCCGCTTGGGGACCCCTGAATGGAATACCGAACGCAAAAGCGGTTAGCTAAGAAACCACACGGACCCCATAGACAATAATGGGGACTCCCTGAACAGAATAGTGAACACACATGTGAACTGGGCCTTAGTATCAGCTACACAGGCTGCGCTCCAGATTGATACATTTTACCTGCACTGATACAATGTAACAGATTTACTATCTGTGATACATCCTCATTTCCCAGGCATAACATAAGGCGCATGTTGAGCCCCGGAGTCTCCCTTTAAATCCCATAGGACTTCTTTGTGTACATACAGTATAGCACAGCTTCTATCTCTACCCAAACCCTTCCAGTGCGGTTTGTGAAAGGTTAATTCTACAGATCTCCCATCGCTTCCGATACACGAGGCAGTCAGGAGCACTTAGGCACGAATACTATTAGAATACTAAGTGACGCCTCATCCTTCAAGGTCACCGGCATCATCTCAGAAAACTGGGGAAAATCTTCAAATCCGCCGTCGATCCCTTTAATTACGGATCGTGACATATTAATCATCTCTTGCGAGGAGTCGGGAGGTGGAATGAGAATCTCCAAGATGGAAAAGAGGAATCTGTACAGCTGCAAGAAGCGGACATGTAGGGAAACGCAGCTAAAAACACTGCAGAAAAAAAATAAAACTTTTCTAGGACTGTGTTTCCAGAATGGCGAAAAGCAAATGACAAACTCAGCTCTGCTACATCTAGACATCTCAAGAAGACATCTGATGAAAATACAGACCCTACAACGGGAACAACTGTATATTTTATTGATCCATTGGGAAAAATCTGAACTGTCCGTTACCGACAGTAGGGGGCAGCCTGAATCCAGTTCAAGTCAACAGTCATCCTATCATTGTATACAGATCAGCCCCCTAGTGGTGGTAAAAGGTCGCAGATTTCTACAAACAGAGGAATTGTCTCCCGTAAGAAAAAAAATCCGCTGCTGTAGAGTCCTGACTGTTCAGCTCACAGAGGATTGTCTAGACTGGATACAATTGTAACAGACCCTCAGCTCGGAGGAGAATTAGCAAGCGGATGCTGGATTGGGCTAATATTTACATATTTCATCCCCCGTTGATCCACAAAAACGCACCGATTTGGCGAGAGCCTCAAACCTGATGAATGGATTCTGCCATCTCTAATAACAAATCTCCTGAATATTGTGTAAACCTCCCCCGCTGTTGTAGCAGAGCCGCTCCTGTTTATAGTGATCACTATTGTAACAAGCAGCGCATCGTGACAGTCACGTTACATTGTGTTTTAGTTCTACTATATATCCATGGTAACAGCAGAACCCACAACCTTGAGGATGTGCAGTGCCTCCTTGTTAGACAGCCGCATGCTGCACGTGCCAGGCTATATCTGGGGTGGCAACCTTATATAAAATGGCTTTATGGCCGCCTACTGATACTGAAGAGAGGAGGGGGGGCAGATTTGGCTGGAACCTACACATGGACTGTGAAATGAATTTGTGCAGATCATGAGATCAGGTACTTAGGAAGATAAAGCTTCTCTCAGGGGGTCTATGGGAGGGTGTATTTAAAGGGAGTGTGTCATGAGAACCCAGCATATCACTCTAGTCTGGCAGATAGATAGGGTGGGGTTACCAGAACCCCAGACATCAGCCCGACCCTGCAGATAGATAGGTTAGGGTCATCAGAGCCCAGTATATCATCCCAGTCCTCAGATAGATAGGTTGGGGTTACTAGAACCCTGGATATCACCCCAGCCTTGCAGATAGATAGGTTAGTGTCACCAGAACCAGCATATCAGCCCAGCCCTGCAGATAGATAGGTTAGGTCATCAGAGCCAGCATATAACCCCAGCCCTGCAGCTAGATAGGTTAGTGTCACCAGGACCAGCATATCACCCCAGCCCTGCAGATAGATAGGTTAGTGTCACCAGAACCAGCATATCACTCCAGCCCTGCAGATAGGAAGACAGGAATGTGGAGGAGAGAGGGGAATCTGCATGCGGATAGATGGGTCTGGGGGAGACAGAGGAGTCTTGAATTCAATGAGTCTGGAGGGGATAGAGGATTCTAAACCGGGTACTGGATTTTAGAGGGGTCAGAGGAATCTGGCAGCAGGTTATTCCTCTCTCTCTCCTTAGAACACATGCACACATGGCTATCATTCTCTTATAAATGTATGCTTCTTAGGGGGAAGGAGAAACATTATATGTACAAGTACATTTCATAGCTATAACTGTTTATGGGAAATCTGTGTGACAACCAATACGGCCTTGATAGTTATATATTCCAGTCAGGACTCGAAGCTGGGTAAAAAAAAAACGCCTTCCATCTACGCCACATGGTCATTAAAGGGTTTAGGTGTCAAATCTGCAAGAACAAACGGCAAAAACAATCTGTTTAATGATATTTACGTCTGAAATCCAATCAGCCCCAATGTCCATGTAAATGATGGGATTACTGGAGCTGCATAGAACATGAGGGGAGGCGGGGGCCGCGCCATTCTTAATAGGACAGTTTAATTTCACAGGTATTAGTCTGGTATTTTGCGCTTCTGCTTTCATAGCCACGCGGTAAAGGGCAGGCGTGAAGCCGGCGCGGCGACTCTTCGCAGATCTGCCCTCTACATCACATAAAGATGGAAGAGAATGATAAATGGGAAACCGATAAGATCGGCTTGTGCGATGTCAAGTAGAGGTCAAGAATTATTATTTTTTCGGTTTTTAAACATGTGATATTATTAATAGACAATAGCAGTACATTTCCTATGTGGGAGGGGGGAATCATGAGAGCCCCTGCAGGATACAGCTGTAGATACGGATCTGCAATGCACTGACAGACTACAGGCTGCCATAAAGAGCCGCTGCATTTCTCCTACCCCTGCTGGGTTATTGTTAGATGTACCCATCCAATTTCCAAATGAACATTATTAAGGGATTACCTGTTGAGTAATTTTCCAGTATTATTAAACCATTCCCAACTTATTTATAATGATAAACAATCTACAGTCAGAATTCTGCTGGTTATTTTTGGAAACAGTCAGTAAGCTTGTTGACAGACAAGTTTAGCTGAGCTCTAATAATGCGAGGTAACTTCCTTACAGTAAGTGACTGTGGGGGGCCTGGTGTAAAGAACAAGACCCCACGGAACGTGTAAATTAAGAGAACAAGGTCTTTGCAGACACCACACTTTGTCATCACCTCCACCAACTTGATTTCTTTGTATCCTTTAGTAAATGCCACTTCACTGATTCCAGAGCAATTGAAGGTTTTCCTCTAGCCCTCACCATTCCCAATTAATCAACGCATTTAGTTTTGATACCTAATATCCCAACTAGACTCTCTAATGTCAAGAGGGTGTTGTCAAAACGGCCTTGCCCACTCCTGCCTGACATCACCCACTTGACATTAGGGAGTTTAGTTAGCATATCAAAACTAAGTGCACTGATTACCCGGGAACGATGGGGGCTAGAGAGAAAATTCTGTGCTGGAATCACTGGAGCAGCACTTATTAAATTATGATTTTTTTTAAAATAACATTAGCGGTGCCTGAATAGCCTTTATAAAAGCTATCCACGCATATGTGGGGCTCCTACAGCATAATTTTGCTGATAGAGCCCCTTCCCTTTAAATGTATTTATACATTTTGAAGAGGAACAACAGAGGAGCTGAACAAGACAGAGTTCTAAGAAAAGGTAATCCAGAAATGTTATTTATTGAAGAATACAGATATTTACCAAATTAGGCAGGTCAGGGATGCTGACAGGTCCTTGTTTAAAGGGCTGTTCACTATGGACAACACCTACTTATGGTAAGAGCTTTGATGGAGGAACAAATTATATCCTTGAACTCTGCAGATGACATATTATACACTGATAACTGAAGGCAGTGAGTAACTTATGGAGGTCTCCATTAGATCCTCTGCCCAAAAATGACTTTTATATAAGTAATTTCAATTTTTCTTTTTCTCCCAGGGCGGGGCTTACTTTAGGCCCCACCCATGCTTAGTGTGTAAAACCCTAAAACCTTGCATTATCATTATGAATTAGTGGCATTAGGAAGCCATTGGATACACTTCCATTGGACAATCTTATGGGAAGGTTGGGAAGTCCGCAGGTTTAGATCCAGGGGGCGGACTTCCCCTCTAAATTCTTACCTGTAAAATCAATCACAATGTAACCCCGTCTTTCTCCGTTAGTAAACTTGCTATTCTGAAATGACTTTTAGTAACACTTCATTAAATTTAATTACACACTTTCTGTTTGTGACTAAGAATATGTTCTGTGATCTCACCCGAAATGTATCAGACGACTCCACTCAGAGACAAAACCGGTACGGAGAAAATTTAAAGGGCACTTACCCCAAAACTAATAAAATTTCTATAAACAGAAAACCCTGGTTCGTCCTGTTTCAGACTAAAGAGAACTACCCTCTATCTGATGTTTTTGGATGTTTGAAGATTACTTATTACTGTAAGATAACCACTACTAGCAGAAAACACAGTGCTCATAGAGTTTGTATGATCATACACAGTTAAATTCATCTCATTCTCTAAGTGTCAGTCTTTACTGCAGATTTAGGATTCTATTCATGAACTAGGAAGCTCTAGATTATTTTTCTATTGTTTCTATCCTTTAAGAAAATTTGGGAGCATATGGGAGGGGAAGGGATAAGAAAAGTCATTCAGGTCATTTTTTTTTTAAATGACTTTCATACATGGTATATTTATATCGTGCCGGTTCTTAGGAGGCCATCTCACATTTGATAATAATGAGCAAAAATCTTAATTTCCCTTCTGGATCTGACAACGCCGTGAAGGTGTTATAGCTAAAAATATAGGCGTCAGGTGAGTCGACATCGGGGACTCCAGACCGGCTTCATTTCTACAATGTAAGACTTTATAGAACTGGTCAGAAAAAGCTCAACTGGCAATTCCATACAATATAGGGATCACTCTCATTAGTGGAAGAGACTATAGAGAGATGGGACTGCAGTCCAAGAGACCACCACTGTGGGGTTCAACCAGTCAGCAGAATGGGGCTGACTTGCAGTACCAGGCAAAGCCTTTTTTAGGGGGTGGCACTGTGACTAAATAAACACTGAGTGGACAGCAGCTCAACCCCATGTACCCCACTGATTACATTCTATCCTAAGGACAAAGTCTCAATATGTATCTAGTGTGTAGTCTGGCAACTAATAATCCAGAAAAATAATGAACTAATCCAGAATCTCGGTCTATAACAGTCCAGACAATTCCATAATTGGCCCCTTGTCCTGCACAATAACATTATGTAATCCTTTCCGGATATTTTTACACCTGCATTCATGTTAGATGCATGCTACTGGTCAAGGGGTTGTCCAAGATTTGAGAAGCATAGCTAATTACCCCCTACAACAGCGCCACTCATGTTTACAAGTTGGGTATAGTATTGCAGTACAATCCAATTGACTTCAATAGAGTGCAAGAGCACATACAATCTGCGGCACAGATTGTGTTATAAAGCAGCCATATTTTACCTATTTCTGGACAACCCCTTTAATATTGAGTGGCCTCAAACTTTTTCACCACATCCATCTACTCCAACCCTTTGCATTCTTCAAGAGGCACTATCCCGCTGATTCTGGAGCAGTTGGAATTTTTTCTCTAGCCCTCACCATTCCAAAGTAATTCCTGTTAATCAGTCACCCTACTGTCAGATGGGTGGTTCTACGGTCCACCCACCTGACACTAGGGAGCCTAATTAACATATTGGATGCTGAAACTAACAACACTGATTGCTCAGGAACGGTGAGGGCTAGCGAAAAAATTCCAACTGTGCCGAAATCAGCGCAGGGAAGCCTATTAAAGGATGCAAAGAGTTGGATTTGGTGGATGTGGCAAAAGGTCCCCTTTAAAGGGATATTCCACTACTAAAATACTGATGACACCAGGGACCTCTGTAGGTCATTTAATCAAAGCAAAATCAGTGATCTGGTCTGGTGAGTACGACCTCTGCTTCATAGACCATGATGTGACATCACATTTATCAGTCACAGGATCCATTTGCAGCTTAGGCCCCTTTCAGGTTAAAGGGGCTGAGCTGCAATACCAGACACAACCACTATAGAATGTATGGCACTGTGTTTGGTAAGAGGTGAAGAGATCACAGTGCTCATCCATTACAAGGAGATAATTTATAGGTCAATGCTGATGACAGAAGCTTATACCCGTCTACGTCCTGCTCCTCCCTGACTACTGATGCGACGACTGTCTTTGACGCGGTTATATATAGCGCCATTGTCTTCATTCGCACTAATTGTCACTAAGAAAGTGTTAATTACTCCGGAGAATGAACTGAGCCCGACAAAGATCTCACTCGTAACGACGGTCGGACTCATTATATATTCGTTAACCGTGTTCCCCCATCACCTCGCCTTACAACTATTTGTCTTCCATTTAACGCCATTACGAAATATTTCCTCTTAGTAACGCTCCTCGCATTGACTGGCTGCATCATTAGGAGGTGCTAATTATAGGCGCGAACATGGAGGCCGCCTGATGGATGCGTCTTCGGAAACATAAATTGTACAAAAAGGGAGGGAAAAAAAACGCGGGGACTAATTAGCGGGATGTATATGTATCTATAATTCTCCGGACGCATCCATGAAAAAAAAAATGACAAAACGATAAAAAGTGGAGGTATGGATAATAAAATGGAGGCCGATTAACGGCGAGGACTATGGTGTAACGAGTGCGGCGGGCGTGACGGCGGGGTGTAATTAATGCACCTTGGGCGCTCCCAGCTCATATATTGCACAGTGAGGAGCATGCAAGTTGTTAAAAGAAAACACCTGAAGTCATTACCAACGGCGTCCAATGAAATACTGCGCTCTGTCTGCTATTATAAACCGCCATGAAAAGACCGTAGGGGGGAAAATAGGAAAACACACACTGTGTAATGGATTACTCGGACGATAGGGTTCAGCTCTTAGCTCTTCTGTGTATTAATTTGTGTATCGTAACGTTTTGCTGTAGGTGTCAGTGTTTACTGTAGTTTTTGAATTCTATTCATGAAACAGGGAGACCAGCAGTACAGGCCTTGCCCATGAAATTGAACAAATAATTTATATAAAAAAAAGTGAAATTACTTTAACTTGGAATCAAATGGATGTTAAAAAAAAGTCAGAAAGTCTGTCTAAGAATGGATCGGTCCACCAGTATATCAGGGGTCCAGCGGAGGGCCAATGCTCTAATATAAAAATGGATGCAAAAAATACAGCACAGGGCTACCACGATTGGACTTTCTGTTGTAGTCAAAAACTTGCCACCAGATTCTTCAGTATTTATTGCAAGGGTTTGTTACACATTATCTATCTATCTATCTATCTATCTATCTATCTATCTATCTAATATCTATCTATCTATCTAATATCTATCTATCTATCTATCTAATATCTATCTATCTATCTCCTATCTATCTATCTATCTATCTATCTATCTCATATCTATCTATCTATCTATCTATCTATCTATCTAATATCTATCTATCTATCTATCTATCTATCTATTCATCCATTATCTATCTATCTATCTATCTATCTATCTATCTATCTATCTATCTATCTATCTATCTATCCATTATCTATCTATCTATCTATCCCATATCTATCTATCTATCTATCTATCTATCTATCTATCTATCTATCTATCTATCTCTATCTATCTCTTCCTATTTATTCCATATTTAATATTTGTGTTTGCTTACCTCATTACCATGTATCACATATTGAATAATCTGTCTTATATTCATTTGTCTCCTATCTATTTATCTATCTATCTATCTATCATCTCCTATCTATCTATCTATCTATCTATCTATCTATCTATCTATCTAATAGCTATCTATCACCTATCTCTCTCTCTCTCTCTATCATTTTCTGAAAACTGACTATAGAAGAATAGCTGTCAGGCCCAGTTCACTTCTCCTGTGGTGTCCCTATCTTTCTATATAATCATCTTTATTGCCTTTCCTTTCAGAACTTTCCACTCCATTCTTCTAGTACATTGTACACCGCACTCTGTAAACAACAGTCCCTGAAACACTGGAAATAAGGAGAGAAAAATTAATGATGGCCCCTCTGAGGAAGATGGGACTGCTCTGAGGATGAAGAGACTGCTATGAGGAAGATGGGACTGCTCTGAGGATGATTGGACTGCTATCAGGATGATGGGACTACTATGAGGATGATGGGACTGCTATGAGGATGATGGGACTGCCCTCAGGATGATGGGACTGCCATCAGGATGATGGGACTGCTATCAGGATGATGGGACTGCTCTGAGGATGATGGGACTGCTCTGAGGATGATGGGACTGCTCTGAGGATGATGGGACTGCTCTGAGGATGATGGGACTGCTCTGAGGATGATGGGACTGCTCTGAGGATGATGGGACTGCTCTGAGGATGATGGGACTGCTCTGAGGATGATGGGATTACTATCAGGATGATGGGACTGCTATCAGGATGATGGGACTGCAATGAGGATGATGGGACTGCTATCAGGATGATGGGACTGCTCTGAGGATGATGGGACTGCTATGAGGATGATGGGACTGCTATGCTATGCTGAGTTTATATTGCATAGCTATATTGCATAAGCACTCTATGGTAGTATTATGTGGGCAATATACAGTACTTTTATATAGACATATCTTACGGCACCAGTAAGTTTATTATACACTCATGTAGACACCTTATGGCTGTATTATTTAAAGTACTGCATGCAACTAATACTGCATGTAAACACTCTTTTTAACTGATATGTGTCCATGGATAGGTAATATAATATAAGAACTATATTATGTGGGTACTGTATGGAATTAGTATGTAAGGATTTTATGACAGCATGATGTGAGCACTGGGTAGTAGGTGTTCAATGTACAGCAATGTTTATGGGCACATTATGGTTGTACTATGATACTGTTAGGTGTGACAGTATTATGTAAGCACTACATGACACTTTTATATCCACTGCTGGGTACTATTATGTACGCACTGTTACGGTGTTAGGTACTGCATGGTATTATAATGTAGAGATTTTACAACAGCAAGGTGTAGTCTTTGGGTAGAATATGTTCAATGTACGGTCCATTTATATAGGCACAATAAGGTAGTAGTACGGTAGTATAAGATGTAGCAGTATTATGTAAGTAGTACATGACACTCTTTTGTATTCACTGTTTGGTACCACTATATATGCACTGTTAACGGCATTATGTGTGTACTTTATGGCAGCATTATGTACATATGACACTAATGTTATGGCAGTATTATTAGTGCATAGGTTTTTAGTCTCTCTTCCATAAACTCCCACCCCATACAGGAGACATATTGCATTAAAAGAATATGACAGGGATCCCGGTACTGACAGCGCACAGATGGCGGCTGGTAACGATCCTGTGATTTAGGATATGGCAGATGTATAGCCAAGATGTTACTATGGCAGCCAGCGTTCCTGATCAAAGAAACGGTTTTATTTACATGCGAACACGTGATAGGAGCGAGGAGGCCGGAAGCGCAGAACTTTCCATTGATGTCCTGTCTACTACAGCCCAAGAGTATCAGAGACAGATGTTCACTGTATAGTGCATTACCTGGTGCGGGAGTAGCCGGAGCTGCTCTCTAGAATGATAAACAAACCTATATGTAGCAGAGCTGAATTTGTTCTGTGGCACCTTCTAAAGCGATGGCGTCTGCTAATGTGCTATGTGCAGCTTTCCATAGGATCCAGGTAAACCTAACCATGAGCTTAATCACATTACAAAATACTGAAGCGCAAACCAATTCAGCTCTGCTACATCTGGCCTATAGTTGTAGTTCAGCTGCCACTGGAAACAGAACTAAAAATTCAGAATCAATCAAGTTTAAAGGGGAACTCCACTGTATCTGACAGAGCTGGATAACAACACATGACTAGTCAGACTTCCCCAGATGTAGTATTTCTTATATAGTATGTGGTGTAGCAAAATATGGAAGGAAGGTAGATATGAGATAGACAGACGTATAGATAGATAGATAGATAGATAGATAGATAGATAGATAGATAGATAGATAGATAGATAGATAGATAGATAGATAGGAGATAGATAGATACTGTAGATAGATAGATAGATAGATAGATAGATAGATAGATAGATAGATAGATAGATAGATAGATAGATAGATAGATAGATAGGAGATAGATAGATACTGTAGATAGATAGATAGATAGATAGATAGATAGATAGATAGATAGATAGATAGATAGATAGATAGATAGATAGATAGATAGATAGGAGATAGATAGATACTGTAGATAGATAGATAGATAGATAGATAGATAGATAGATAGATAGATAGATAGATAGGAGATAGATAGATAGATAGATAGATAGATAGATAGAAGATAGATAGGAGATAGATAGATAGATAGATAGATAGATAGATAGATAGAAGATAGATAGATAGATAGGAGATAGATAGATAGATAGATAGATAGATAGATAGATAGATAGAAGATAGATAGATAGGAGATAGATAGATAGATAGATAGATAGATAGATAGATAGATAGATAGATAGATAGAAGATAGATAGATAGATAGGAGATAGATAGATAGATAGATAGATAGATAGATAGAAGATAGATAGATAGGAGATAGATAGATAGATAGATAGATAGATAGATAGATAGATAGAAGATAGATAGATAGGAGATAGATAGATACTGTAGATAGATAGATAGATAGATAGATAGATAGATAGAAGATAGATAGATAGATAGATAGATAGATAGATAGGAGATAGATAGATAGATAGATAGATAGATAGATAGATAGATAGATAGAAGATAGATAGATAGGAGATAGATAGATAGATAGATAGATAGGAGATAGATAGATAGATAGATAGATAGATAGATAGATAGATAGATAGGAGATAGATAGATAGATAGGAGATAGATAGATAGATAGATAGATAGATAGATAGATGAGATAGAGAGATAGATAGAGAGATAGATAGATAGATAGATAGATAGATAGATAGATAGATAGATAGATAGATAGATCGATAGATAGGAGATAGATAGATAGATAGATAGATAGATAGATCGATAGATAGGAGATAGATAGATAGATAGATAGATAGGAGATAGATAGATAGATAGATAGATAGATAGATAAATAGGTGAGTATGTGACAAACTGGCAGTCCATACTACTTCCAAAATGGCTGACCAAGGCAACATCTTCCTATGTCATCTGCTGTTATAGACAGATCAGCTCTTGAGTACAAACTGCAGCTCTTACAAGTGACACACTGTGACAATAGTAATAAACGAGATATTGTGAAGCGAGGCCGTGCCCCAGTTTTCCATCACGCTCTCTATGATAATGGCGTACGTCTTCCTGCCATAAAAATCAGAAACTTTCTTTAAAAAAAAAAAAAGAAAATAAGAAAATCCTGCTGAGACATAAAAAACCTTAAATGTTCATCCTCTATAAATCAGATTTGGAACGTTCACCTATAAATATTCTGCACGGAGAAGACGCTGTAAATTATCTGGAGGTAAAGCTTTATTTATTAATTAATGAACAATACTCATACTAATAAGACTGCAGAGATAACACGGAAATATCTGCTGGATACACCGAATACAAACACGTTACAACAGCCGGATATACCATGTACATACAGCACACACAGGTGAAGTGCCTGACACACCACACACACATTACAACAGCCGGATATACCATGTACAAACAGCACACACAGGTGGAGCATCCGACACACCGCATACACATTACAACAGGCGGATGTACCATGTACAAACAGCACGCACAGGTGGAGCACCCGACACACCACACACACATTATAATAGCCAGATATATCATGTACAAACAGCACACACAGGTGGAGCGCCCGACACACCGCACATGCATTACAACAGCCGTTTACGGATATACCATGTACAAATAGCACACGCAGGTGGAGCGCCCAACACACCTCACACACATTACAACAGCCGGATACGGATATACCATGTACAAACAGCACACACAGGTGTAGCGCCCAACACACCGCACACGCATTACATCAGCCATATATATCGTATACACTACACTCAACCCTATACGGGAAGAGCAATACTGCTACAACCCAGGTATATAATTCTATATGTACAGCTGGTATAAGTTATGCATCTTCTTGTATATAGTGATATGGACCATACAGGTATAACCTGGGCTTTTTTCTCCCCTCCCCAAATTTCCAAATACATTTTCAGACCACGCTGCCTTGTCCCATGACCCATATATCAAACCTCATTCATAAGTGACATTTCACGCCACATGAAGCCTCCCCGGACACTTCTACATGTGATATCGGCTGAGACACAGCGCTCAGGATAAATACTAATGTGTCCATGTTGCGCTTTGTCAGTGTTTTAGATGCTAAACAGACATTAGAACTGTCAAGAGCGACAACTCCACATGGAAACTGACAACGACTCTGCTAAAGTCTGTGAATTGGGAAACCAAATCACTCTAAGTACTGCTTTCTCGGCCAATAAATTAATTTAACACGATGCTCTGGCTATAGACAGTGTACTGAGCAGCTGGTTATTAACTCCAAGTGCAGCAGTACAGTAAAGAGAGACTGTTTTCATCTATCGGTTTTATAACTTTTGCTTGATTCATTTTATCAAATCTCATTCACAGTGTGGGAAAAATACGAGAACATTCTACAGCAGGTACATGGATACTTACAATCTCTGTATGGAAGGGTCAAAGAAATCTCTGCTATGTGTGAACATTGTCTTAAAGAGCTTATTTGGCTCAGAAAAGTGGGAGCTTGGAAGATTGTCCAAGATTAGGAAAAGATGGCTCTGAGGCAATGTCTCCTTTTAGTACCCCTTCTGACCAATGTGTAGGACCCCTCACCCACCCAGTAGCCTGCTTCGCACTGAGGCATCACGCCCAAAACACCTGCCTCTTTCCTTTGGAGGAGTTATTCTGGTATGGCTTTAATCCCAGATCTTGTCACTAAGCTTCCTCATCTGTAGGGAGCTCCATTCCAAAAGGTGGCGCTAGAGCAGCTTTCCCTTTTCCATCAACTATTTCTGCACATACAGGAACACAACCATCCATAACCGAGACCCATTCACTTATGTGGTTGTAATACCACACACAAACTGTGGATAAATGTGGCGCTATTTAAAGCCTGCGTAACCACAGGGGGTCCTTTTTAGGGTCCTGCATTTAGAGTCTAAAACATCTGTAATGGCACCTTTCTCTTTCTAAAAGATACAGTAGGTCAATGCAAAACACCATTATCTCAATCTGGAGATCAGGCTCCACCCCTAGTGCACTTGTTGGCTGATCTGCATATACATAAAAAGGAGATTCTCTCTGCATTGCTTCATTAGTTTGTGGCGATAAAGTTATGTTTTTGTTCCTATTCGCGGTGCTATTATTGGACTGGGAGGTATTTTAGACTCCTTGTAGTTTAGATATTCACACCTATCTGGCAATGGTCCCCGATCCGCATCCTCCAGCTTACGACACAACATGAACTCAGGCATAAATCCTGAAATCTGCGACAAGTTAAAGTCACTTGTAGCCTGACCTTTCTGCTGATATTCTGGATCGGGTACAAATATTGTACAATACCAGGGAAGGGGATGGGCGGCCAGCAACTTCATGATACAGAAGAGAGCCCGACCTTCACACGTTATTATCAGATTAATGCTTTCTAAGCGACTTCTCGTGTCTAACCGCGCTGGAAGCCATTTATTTTGTAAAGGTTGAAATAAAATGTGGATGTGTCCCGTTGTGCGACTTTGTTATTTATGTTCAGGGTAGATGGAGCGCTCAAGTCGAAGGACTGACTGGAGGAATCCAATGGTGGTAAGTAAAAAAATGGAAGTCCCTCCATATCTCTAGATAAAATTACTTATCTATAGATTGGGTGACCTCTTCAAGGGTTTCTCCAAGAACTTAAATATTTTGTCAGTGTGCGAACCTTGGGGGGGGGTCTGAGCATGGGGACAACTGACGCAACAGAACAATGGGAACAGGGAGGGCTGTGGCCTTTCACTTTTGTAACAAGAGCCCCTCAGTCCAAGAAAATTTGCACAGTACTACTTGGGGTCCAAGAATAATAACCTGCTTACAAAGGTGGTCTAAAAATAAGATAGTGAAACTTGGAGTCCCAAAAAATGGTAGTCTAGGTCTTAGTATCTACAAAGGATTAGGATGTGGCACTTGAGGCTCTTTGGCAATGGCACCATGACACCTTAGGTCAAAGAAAACAACACCTTCCAATAGCCAACCCATTGTTGGGGTCATAATAGCCCCAGAGCTTATGTTGTTGTAGTTTCAAATTAAATAACAGGCCAAGATCGGCTAAAGCCAACCTTTGGCCTGGAGAACCACAAGACACAGATGGTATTGTATCAAAATGGATTCTGATTTATTATTACAGAGAGTAGCATTTATACAGACAAAAGCAGGTTGGACTTTGACATGATTGGTTATAACATAAGCTGTGGCACATGACTATTGGATAAGGTCTGCATCTCATTATTATACTCCAACCTGGGATGACCTTTCTCATGACATACAGAAGAATTTACAATATTTATGTGTAAACCAACATCTTACACTAATTCTAGATGTATATATCACAGCACGAGAGATAATGATCACATGCTATCTGTCCAGTCCGGTCTGTGGCTAAGGGTCAACTGGTTATAGAACCTGTTATGAGATTCTCACCACAAACAGATAAGGAGTTATAACCCAACCATCAACATTCCACACGCCTTATCCCCTAAAGGGGTCTCTTAAACTCTAAACAGACATCCTTATGAAGCTTATATAAGAAAAAGCTTACAAAATGGCTGACAGAATACAAGATGGAAGATGTGATCCTAACACCATTAAGGAACATTACACACAACCTCTACTGGACGTCAAACACGGTAACAAGAGATTGGAAATACAAGAAGATGGACTTCAGGTGGATGGTCCCTTTAATTGGGTCTACCAAAAATGTTAAAAAAAAAAAAATCATACCTACTGCAATTGGATAAGAGGCCTTGCTATCTCCAGGAATAAAGTGCTGAACTTGCTTGTAAGTGCAAAAAACCCATTGGTGATAACCCAAAAGTACCCTACTGTGTCTCTTTCACTCAATGTAATTTTCTTAAGTACATGACCAATAGAGCTTCAGAGCACCCTCCAAGTTATAGACATATTGAACTAGAACTAAATGGACATATTATCTTAGTTCCTCACCGTGATGAAATCTGAGACTGAGTCCTTATTTCTAGATCTCACCAAAATGGGCTTCTAAGGTCAACTAAAACATTAAATGCCCATGTCAAGAATTCAAGATTCAAGGGGTTGAAGGTGCTGTACAACGTGCAATGGCACTGGCATAGTTGTAGCAATGTGATTATGTGTCTGCTGTGAATAATATTGGTCACAGGTTGGTGCAGGGTCTGTTCCTTCATCTTTGACCACTGGTAGGTCTTCCTATTGCCACCACAGTTGGTCTCTTCGAGTCTCGAGGCAGAGATGTGACGTGAAGCTCCGAGGCACTAATGCCACCACCTATACCATAGGTGGGGGCATTCTGAAGTGTTATGTGGCACAGGAGACGTTGGGCGCCATTAGTCCTCAGACTGTTCACACTGTAGTCCCCAGGGCTCGACTGTAACCACCACCTCTGCACCCCCTACTACTACTACACCTGTCTCCATTACAGATCCACATCAGATCTTCGTACTCATAAGAAGACAATGATACATAACAACTTGTCACAGATAAGGAATGAACACGACGTGTTTTGTTACATTTCTTGGCAAACGACCTTATTTTCCCAGAAATTGCTTCTCAATAAGGACGTGAGATAGCGGCTGTAATTTCCATGTTCTTAATTAAAGATTATCTTGCAGTCGAATCTTCTCAATATCAGGCGGCTTTTCAGCAGACTTCTCTCTACTCTAAGCCATCCAGATATCTTCTCCCAATCGCAGATCACAAAGCGCCAGGGAACTCACATCCTCCTCTGATCTATGTTCAAACAGGACTTTAAAAGGCGCAGAACGGCAGTGAGATTCCCATAGACGTGTGCAGCGAGGAAGTGCTGGGTCTCATTTACATTCCGTTTCCATTAATGCATCGTGTATTAGAGGCAGGATTTATAATCAATGTATAATTCCCTAAAATACCGCCATTTAACGGGTAAAAAGCAGCGCCAAACTGTGTACATGGATGCATATAGTGCTGAAATAAAAGCGCCACACAATGTCCAAATAATACCGCAATGCAGTGTCAAAATGCAACTAAATACACATAAATAACAACAACATTTTACAGATTTTGTTCTGCATAAAGAGGTTAAATAACAGAATGATACGTATAGTGCTAAAAAAAGAACTCCATACAATGCCCAAATACTACCACAATGCAGTACTATACTACTATGAGATACTGTATAAATAACAC
This sequence comes from Leptodactylus fuscus, assembly GCF_031893055.1. Taxonomy (NCBI): domain Eukaryota; kingdom Metazoa; phylum Chordata; class Amphibia; order Anura; family Leptodactylidae; genus Leptodactylus; species Leptodactylus fuscus. The sequence goes on along the minus strand of NC_134271.1, from coordinate 19,439,195 downwards.
CACATTATAAATTTGTACTCAAGTAATACCGCCAAACAGAGGAGCAATAACAGTGGCAAATTCTGTCACACATAGAAAGCTAAAATAACAGGGGCATGTAATGCCAAAATAATACCACCAACAGTGGCTTAATTATCCTAATAACACCACTTTAACATAAGACCGCCATACTGTGCACAATATTACCACCTCCATCTAGTACTCAAATTGTAACTCCATAAATTACTTTGATGTCTTGGTTGTTCTCAGGTGTAACTGCAGCCCCTCGGCTACGCTGTGGATGGCGTAGGGGACACGGATGGCAATTTTTGTAAAAAAAACTGTATTCCCACAACATGATCTGAACTCCGGCAAAAAATGTTAAGTTTAGCGGATCTGCTCTTTAAACTTTCACATATAAAGTAATTATCGTGTACATAAAGCACCCTCCTCGCTTGTAAACATGTTGTTCTGCGGCTATTTTTAGTGACAGATCATTAAGGGTTTAATTACACATTATATCTTTTTGCCTAAGTTTATATTCTGGGATCTCTCCTGAAACTTATCAGTAACCCGAGCGGACTCCCATGCTGGCACTGTGAAGATTTAAAGGGCACTTAATCCTCATATAAATTTATCATTGAATTCAAGTCCTAGCATCATCATCTTTTATGTAATAATTTCTCAGTAATATCTGCTCCTGGGAAAGTTGGGTGAAACACAATATGGCAGCAACAACAGCTCCAATAGTTATCCACACTCCGGAAAGTTGCATCTGCTTAGATCTGCACTGATTCATTCCTGGCTGCCATATTTCTGTACAGATCTGTTTGGAGGTACACTGCTCAGGGGCGTAAGCTAGAGTGGGAAGTAGATTGCTCAGGGGTGTAGCTAGAGTAGGAAGTAGATTGCTAAGGGGTGTAGCTAGAGTGGGAAGTAGATTGCTCAGAGGCATAGCTAGAGTGGGAAGTAGATTGCTCAGAGGCATAGCTAGAGTGGGAAGTAGATTGCTCAGGGGTGTAGTTAGAGTGGGAAGTAGATTGCTCAGGGGTGTAGCTAGAGTGGGAAGTAGATTGCTCAGAGGTGTAGCTAGAGTGGGAAGTAGATTGCTCAGGGGTGTAGCTAGAGTGGGAAGTAGATTGCTCAGGGGTGTAGTTAGAGTGGGAAGTAGATTGCTCAGGGGTGTAGCTAGAGTGGGAAGTAGATTGCTCAGAGGTGTAGTTAGAGTGGGAAGTAGATTGCTTAGAGGCGTAGCTAGAGTGGGAAGTAGATTGCTCAGGGGTGTAGCTAGAGTGGGAAGTAGATTGCTCAGGGGTGTAGCTAGAGTGGGAAGTAGATTGCTCAGGGGTGTAGCTAGAGTGGGAAGTAGATTGCTCAGGGGTGTAGCTAGAGCGGGAAATAAATTGCTCATGGGTGTAGCTAGAGTGGGAAGTAGATTGCTCAGGGGTGTAGCTAGAGTGGGAAGTAGATTGCTCAGGGGTGTAGTTAGAGTGGGAAGTAGATTGCTCAGGGGTGTAGCTAGAGTGGGAAGTAGATTGCTCAGAGGTGTAGCTAGAGTGGGAAGTAGATTGCTCAGAGGCGTAGCTAGAGTGGGAAGTAGATTGCTTAGAGGCGTAGCTAGAGTGGGAAGTAGATTGCTCAGGGGTGTAGCTAGAGTGGGAAGTAGATTGCTCAGGGATGTAGCTAGAGTGGGAAGTAGATTGCTCAGGGGTGTAGCTAGAGCGGGAAATAAATTGCTCATGGGTGTAGCTAGAGTGGGAAGTAGATTGCTCAGGGGTGTAGCTAGAGTGGGAAGTAGATTGCTCAGGGGTGTAGCTAGAGTGGGAAGTAGATTGCTCAGGGGTGTAGTTAGAGTGGGAAGTAGATTGCTCAGAGGCATAGCTAGAGTGGGAAGTAGATTGCTCAGAGGCATAGCTAGAGTGGGAAGTAGATTGCTCAGGGGTGTAGTTAGAGTGGGAAGTAGATTGCTCAGGGGTGTAGCTAGAGTGGGAAGTAGATTGCTCAGAGGTGTAGTTAGAGTGGGAAGTAGATTGCTTAGAGGCGTAGCTAGAGTGGGAAGTAGATTGCTCAGGGGTGTAGCTAGAGTGGGAAGTAGATTGCTCAGGGGTGTAGCTAGAGTGGGAAGTAGATTGCTCAGGGGTGTAGCTAGAGTGGGAAGTAGATTGCTCAGGGGTGTAGCTAGAGCGGGAAATAAATTGCTCATGGGTGTAGCTAGAGTGGGAAGTAGATTGCTCAGGGGTGTAGCTAGAGTGGGAAGTAGATTGCTCAGGGGTGTAGTTAGAGTGGGAAGTAGATTGCTCAGGGGTGTAGCTAGAGTGGGAAGTAGATTGCTCAGAGGTGTAGCTAGAGTGGGAAGTAGATTGCTCAGAGGCGTAGCTAGAGTGGGAAGTAGATTGCTTAGAGGCGTAGCTAGAGTGGGAAGTAGATTGCTCAGGGGTGTAGCTAGAGTGGGAAGTAGATTGCTCAGGGATGTAGCTAGAGTGGGAAGTAGATTGCTCAGGGGTGTAGCTAGAGCGGGAAATAAATTGCTCATGGGTGTAGCTAGAGTGGGAAGTAGATTGCTCAGGGGTGTAGCTAGAGTGGGAAGTAGATTGCTCAGGGGTGTAGCTAGAGTGGGAAGTAGATTGCTCAGGGGTGTAGCTAGAGCGGGAAATAAATTGCTCAGAGGAGTAGCTAGAGTGGAAGGTACACTGTTCAGTGGATGTACACTAGTAGTTACACCTACATCTTTGTGCCTGAGAGATCCAAAAGTGCTCTCCCTTGTATTCTACTCAGGGTTCTTTATACTTCTCAGTGGCGCCACATGCAGGAACCTTATACAACCATCACCAGGACCCTGTTTAAGGTGTCCTTTAGAGAACATGGGAATAAGAAGAGATAAGCAACAGGATGTGGTTCTGGCCTGGGGTCTAAATTAAATATGCTGGGTCTGAGGTCTGAATTAGTTTAGGAATCTTCTCTAGAACCCTTAATAATTTTGGATTATGAAATCTGGGTCTGTATATATATATAGCAACACAGTACATCTCTGGAGTCACATTAGGCATTCCAATTTATCTTTGGGGCAGAGTGCATGGGAAAATTAAATATTTTAGGTCTGTTCTGGGGTATCAATTAGTTCTCTGTGGCAAGTAACAGGTGTGGGAAATATAAAAATCATACCCAAAACCACATAAAAAGGAGAGAAGTTGTCTGCACTGCGTGCCTGTGTGTGCCACATTAAGCATTGAGAACAGAAAGAGAAGAAGAAAACTATCTGAGAACCGGAGAACCAAAATTATAGAAAAATATCAACAATCTCAAGGTTACAAGTCCATCTCCAGAGATGTTCCTTTGTCCATGGTGTGAAATATAATGAAGAAGTTTACAACCCATGGCACTGTAGCTAAGGTTCCTGGATGTGGACGGGAGAGAAATATTGATGAAAGGCTGCAACGTAGGATAGTCCAGATGGTAGATAAGCATCCCCAATAAAGTTCCAAAGAAATTCAAGCAGGCTCAGGGTGCATGACTGTCTGTGGCAACTATTTGTTGACATTTGAATGAAATGAAACGCTATGGCAGGAGACACAGGAGGACCTCACTGCTGACACAGAGACATAAAAATGCTAGACTACCAAAACGTACGTAAGCCAAAATCTTTCTGGTACAATGTCTTGTGGAAATTGTCTTGTGGTACTACTATTTACCAAAACTAGAATGAGGCCTACAAAGAAAAGAACACAGTACCAACAGTCAAATATGGTGGCGGTTCAAAGATTTTTGGGGGTTGTTTTGGGTGCCTGGACTCAGTGCAAGGCATCAGGAAATCTGAAGATTACCAAAGTATTGTGGGTCTCAATGTAGGGCCAGGTGTCAGAAAGCTGGGTTTGCATCCTAGGCCATAGGGCTTCCTGTAGGACGATGAACCCAAACATACTTCAAAAAGTATCAAGAGATGGATGGAAACAAAGCTCTAAAGAGTTCTAAAGTGGCCGGTAAAGAGTCAGGATCCAAATTCCATTGAACACCTGTGGGGAGATCTTAAAATTGCTCATGCAAGAAGAGAAGGTGCCCCTCCAAATCTGAGAGACCTGGAGCAGTTTGTAGGGGAAGAGGGGTCCAAAATTCCAGTTGAGAAGTATAATAAGCTTGTTGGTTATAGGAAGTGATTGGTTTCAGTTATTTTTTTCCAAAGTGTGTTCAACCAAATATTAAGTTGAGGGTGCCAGTAATTTTGTCTGTCTCATTATTGGAGTTTTTCATTAAATCATATAATTTTTTACTTTTTTTGCGTTATCCCAACATACACAAAAGAAATAAACAAACTTTTTTCAGGGGCGCCGACACTTACAACCATGACTGCATTTCACGAGCTGGTACAAATCTCTCCAGTTTGCAGAGACAATATTTTATTTTGCGGCGAGCTATAATTAGCGCAGAGCGATGGAGGCCACAGACAATTCCTGTGTGGGAGAAATGTCGACCTGAACCAGCTCATCCAGGAGACCGCCGCCTGCTCTTGTGTTCCTACTGATTTTCTGATTGAATTAACAGGGGCTGAATTAATTAACTCGTGTAAAGGGATCGCCTTACATCATCTCATTAATATTGCCAAGTCCGAAAGTCAGTAGGAAATCCAGACACAGATGAATATCTCTAGGGTGAAGAGGGGCAAAATCACTCGGTGATAGATGAAAGTAGAAAAAAAAAAAAACTAAATCATTTTTATAATTTTTGAAGATCTTAAAGGGGTATTCCGGGACTTACATACTGATGCCATACCCTTAGGATAGGCTACCAGAGTGGGATGGGGGCCAATATCAGGAACCCTACCTATTAGTTGTTTGAAGGGACTCCGGCACAAGGGGAGGACTCTTCAATGTATACCATGCACACTGCTATACTGTATGTAACAAATCTGGTTCAAGGCTTGTACAATGGCCCTGGAGGCTCCACTGGGCACCATATGTACCCTATATGCACCCCCATAGGGAATTTGGGCTGAGTTTTACCTCTATAGCATTGTCTGCTGCAGTGACCTGATTCTAAGGCCTTATTCACACGTTAGTGTTTTGAATCAATGTCTTAAAGGTAAAACCAGAAGTGGAGACCACACAGAGATAAGATACAATGGAAAGATCTGCATGTTCTCTGCTTTCAACCTGCTCTTGGTTTTGGCTTACTAACACTGATGTGCGAATTAGGCCTAATAAAGACAGCAAAGCAATGAAAAAAGAAAAAAGTAAGCAAGGGAGGGTCAAGTGATGAAAAGAAAATAGGAAGGATGAACTGAAGATAGAAAGTAACAATGGGTGGTTGAAAAAACAAAGAGAGAAGGATGGAAGTTGTGAAGGATGGAAGGACAGATGGATGGAAGGACGGACGGACGGACGGACGGATGGATGGAAGGAAGGAAGGATGGATGGAAATAATGAAGAAAGAAAGGCTGGAAGGAAGGAAGGAAGGAAGGGTGGATGGAAGGAAGGAAGGAAGTACCAAGTGATGAAAAAAAGAAGAAAGAAGGAAGGAAGGGTGAACTCAAGGCAGAAAGTAACAAGGAAAGGGAAAGGAAAACGGAAGGGAAAGGAAAGGAAAGGTAAAAAGAAAGGGAAAGGAAAGGAAAGGAAAAAGGAAGGGAAAGGAAAGGAAAAAGGAAGGGAAAGGAAAGGAAAAAGGAAGGGAAAGGAAAAGGAAGGGAAAGGAAAGGAAAGGAAAAAAGGAAGGGAAAGGAGAGGAAAGGAAAAGAAAGGAAAAGAAAGGAAAAGGAAAGGAAAAACATGAACAAAGGAAGAAAAAGAAATGAAAGAGGAAGAAAAGGGAAGTAAAAACCAAATCAATAAAAGAAAAAGAAAGAAGGAAGGAACTAAATAGGAAAGAAATAGAAAAAGAAATAAATTAGGGAAGAAAGAGGAAACATAGAAATAGAGAGATGAAGTAAGGTGACTAGTTTGCTGTTCCCGCTTTCCTTGTAGTCAGGCAGGCTGCGCTCTCGTCCGCTCTTCCATGTGGTGCGCTCTTTATCTCGCTCTCGAGTAGATACATAAATCTCTGTATAATTGAATCACAGACTCCGGAAGAGACGCCGAAGAAGCTTCAGATTAGGATTGAGAAAGGGAAGATCATAAGGAACATCCTGATCATATCTGGCAGCACATAAATTAGTCAGCAGCCAGGAGATGTCATGGAGTCTGTGCTAATTGGGCTGCGGAGTCAATAATAGTGATGATGAGACGCAAGGCCGCTATCATCGCCTCATTGGTCAGTGTGATTGTGAGCGCGGTCAATGCAGCGGCTGCAGCATGTCACCTGGTAATGACACCATTATGTCCCTCTCCTGATAATGATGTCTTCTCTAGAGATTAGCAGCTGTGGCATGAGCATATGTGCTATATGCTATGTCCCATTTTATACTCCAGTCACATCTAAAGCTGCAGATGAAATCTTGCTGTTGCAGAGGTCCACACTATTGCACACTTGTGGTACTTGTGGAACAATATTGTCCAAGGATCATATTCCAATTATTGGCTTTTGCAACTGTACCGCCCAGTGGGCAGTAGTGTCTCTCCACCCTTTTCTCAGTTACAGATACCCCAATGGTAGTGGACCCCATACTAATAGGGCCCCTGTGCAACTGAACAAACTGCAGAGGCAATACCTCCCCACACCACCTATGAGAGATAGTATATACATCAGTACTGGTGTAGAAAAAAATAGAGCTGTTAATGGGCGTGGCTGACAACACATTGTAGTCAGATGCAAACTGATATCATGTATCAGGTGCATAAAACATGATGCAGATCTGTTCCTGGTCAGTGGGTGAACCTGTAGCCATCAGGACATTCTGGGAAATGTGGTTCAGCTGGAAAGATATATGTTGGCAATTATGTATTAAACTAACTGACAATTAGACACGAGATCTTACCACAAGTGGGTATATAAATACTTTGTCAATGCTCTCAGAGGCTTCTTTTGGGTAGTGTACCTCTCGGTAAGAGATCATTGACTACTAGACATGCCTCTACTACCTTTTGTCTAGTTGATAAACTGACAGGACGAGCATCATAGGACTGGAGAGGCAGGATGGTAGATTTGACAAACTGGCCGCTATTTGGGCATTCTGACCTAACTGCTAGGAGGTGTTGGGCGCAGTGGTTACGTGAGGGCAGGCCACGGTTTGTTTGGGATCTGATGATGGTCAGGTTGGAGTATGGAGGCCTCATGGTGCTGTGAAGTGACACACTGCCCCCTAATGGTGTGATGATGTAGGGAGCCATCACATAGGACAATTGGTCACCCCTAGTAGTGATATGAAGACACTAAAAGCTCAATGACACATACAGGATAACCTGTCACTACCCCATGTGTTGTCTCTCATGGCAGGGCGGACAATTGGGTGAGGAATAATGTACTATAAGCTGGGGTATAATAAACATGATAAATCCCATGTAGAAGCTCCTCACCGTAGACATGGCGGAGGGTGAGGGATCGTCTCCGATTCCGCTTCAGAACGCCACGTTCATCTCATAAACTGAAGAGTTGAACAAATCTTTGAGTAAAGCGTATAAGTGAGACACAGTAACTCAGGGGACAGCAGACAGATGGAGACGACAGGCAGAGCCGGGATCACAGAAAACATCACCGCCAGCGCTCAGAGCGCAAATGTATCCTCCGAGTCACCAGACATGTCTGAACTGGACCTGAATTATTGGCAATAAATAAAACAGGACAATATCACATCCACTTATAAAATTACACACTGCCATAAAACACAGCAGTGCAGTATGATGACACGTGTCCTGGCGTGTAACTCCACACTGAACACGGATCTTTTGCTTGTCCTTAAGGCACCAGCGTGGTGGAAACTTACAAAATGTACAGAATTCTTATATTACACCAAAAAGTGGCATATTTGCACCATATTTGTTTTACACCTTGCATGGCTAAGAGGGGGTGGGATGGGCATGGAGTCAATGTGCTCCAAAACTTTGGTGAAATTTGGAGTAGTGTTAGCCCAGTATCAAAATACCCTGGCAAAGCCCCTTTAGCCCCTCCCCCGGCTATACATGTGGTGTTCCTTACATTCCAGTCTTTGCCCTTACAAAGGTTTTATTTTCTGCACCAGTGATATTATTTATGTTTTTTTGGAAATTTTTAGACACTGTATGTTGACAGCGGCGTAACTACTGCCATATCAGTAGAGGCAGCTGCCACAGGGCCCGGGACATTAGAGGACCGGTGACAGCCACTACCACTGCGGTTTTTTTATTTTTTTTTAATAGGCCGTTACCGGCTTCAGTTACTCCAGCCAGTAATGGGCCCTATTTACTTACCGATCCTGGCAGGGCCGGGATCGGTAAGTGACACCGCGGGCCCCACAAACACTCATTATACTCGAGGGTCTTTTCAGACCCTCGAGTATCATGATCGGAGGCCTGGGAGAGGTAAGAAACATAAAAAACACTGTTACTTACCTTTTCACGATCCAGGCAGGCTTCAGGCCTAGTCGTCTGATGTCTCATGACCCCGGCCTGCGTCTCGGGTCATGTGACGTCTGACGTCATTGAAAATGGACTACAGCGGAAGCCGACAGCGTAAGAGCCGGGAGATAGGTGAGTAACAGAGTTTTTTTTATGTTTTTCTCCCCCCTGGGTCTCTGATTATTATACTCTGGGGTCTGAAAAGACCCCAGAGTATAATAATTGTTTATGGGTGTCCACAGTGGGGCATATTACTGTGTGCATGGGCCACTATGGGGGATAATACTGTGTGCATGGGCCACTATGGGGGATAATACTGTGTGCATGGGCCACTATGGGGGATAATACTGTGTGCAGGGGCCACAATACTGTGTGCAGGGGCCACTAAGGGACATAATAGAGCACGCAGGAATGCATAGGAGGGGGTCAGTCAAGGTCGTCGGTGTCGGTGGGGGGGGGGCATGTCAAAAGATCGCCACGGGGCCCCGCCATTCCTAGTTACAACACTGTATGTTGATATTTAGGAACTGTAAGGCATTGACAGTATTCAGGCACTATATGGCAGTAATACGTGGGCACTATATGGCACTCTTATAGAGGCTCTGTATAGTGCAAGTACTGTAAGGTGGTATTAGTTACACACAGTATGAGACTATTATTTAGGAATAGTATGGTAACGACTGTATTAAGTAACTGTACAGGAGTACTATTTCACCATGTATGAGACCTTTATAAAGGCCTTGTATGGCACTATTGTATAGGCACGGTATGGTGGTATTATTCAGTTACTATATGGAATTTTTGGAAACTCTAAAGCAATTTTATTAAGGCGTTATATGGTGGCATTGTGTAGTGATTCTATTGTATATATGCCTACATTTTATATTGTTTAGGGATGGTATTTCATCACAATTCTATAATATTGGTATAATTGTATGTTACTGCTATTTAGGCACTGTATAGTGGTATTATTACAATATGGCACCAACTGGGCACATTATACTACTATATTTGGGTACTGTGTACTGTTATAATGTAACATTATGCAAACAATAATGGCGATATTATTGAAGCAGATGGCGGTATTATTTAAGCAATATGTAATAGTATTGAAAGCCTATTCCTTCCTGCAGTATATGTTGTACTAGCCCCATACGGACCGTTCATTGCTGCTAACCATGAATGCTCAATGCCCGCACTACACATAATATAACTACATGTATGGATCGTAGATAATAATAGCTTTTATTCACATAACATAAAGCTGCCAAAGCAGAATTGTGGGTATTCAGAAGTACAATACACAAAGCCCAGCCTGAAACTAGAAAAGATCATGCGGATAAGTCCTGCATTAGCCGTAATTAAAGCGATTCTCCAGGTAGGAGGGTCACGTTCAATAAAACCTCAGGGTCTGAACAGCTACAAATAGGACTGGCATTCTGATAGTAGCTAGAATAATTATATGGGTTGTCAAAGACGCTCCCTATAGATTTTCTAGAGTTTATTACTGCAGTGCATGTCTATACAGTCTATAGAAGGGGGTAGGCTGATGCATGTGACCAGATGTCATATGTGTAGGGCCCCATAGCAAAAATACATAAAGGCTTGCTGGAGTCAATGCCATAGCAAGGACCATTCACTGCTTTTACTGTTTATATCAAAGAGTCTTCTAAATTTTTTGTGTCTTACACAGTCTGTACCATTTTTAATAAACTAGTAGTTCCAGTGTAGGTAATGGCTAGCCGAATGTCAGGGTGGTAGGAAAGGAGGAGAGGTCAGGAACAAGCCAGGGTCAGAGACAGATATCAGGCAGCTCAAGTCAAGAAAGAATATGAAGGCCGGGATAGGCTGTAGAAGGGTTGTAGATACATGCACTGACTTTATAAGTATCTAGAAGAGAATGGACAGATCCCGCCACAGCAGTAGTAAATGCAGGTGTATAGCAGCAAGGAGGAGCAACGTCTGGACAGTGCATAGATAACCTCATGGCTGAGCCTGCTGGGACAGGTAAGTGCAGACACATATATTCGGAATATTCCCCACTGCCTACATCTATTTGTCATCCTCCTAGTTAAATTCTCTGCAATATCCTCCTCTATCCCAAACCCAAGAGCAAGATGTTTCATTAGTCTGTGCGGCCACTCCTAAAGCAGAAGAAATCCTCTAATGGCCTTCTCAATATTAATGCTAAAAGCGTCAGAAGTAAATAAAAGATTAAAAGTTCCAAGAGTAGAGACCCCTTCAAGATGCTTTGCGTATATACAATGCCCTGAGGGGAGGGGGGGGGGGAGTTTGGGGAGATGTCCGACCAGTACCATGGCATGTGCTAATAGATGAGGCAGCGCTCCAAACAAAGTATTAAAGGGCCAGAAAGTGGAGAATTTAGAAGAAATATTTGTGGGGAACTAACTGATGGAACCAGTAACAGGAGAATAGGGTGCAGATGTCCCTTACTGGTAACCTTAAAGGGGAGGTCCATGGCAGATAATAGAATATGTTTAAAGTAAGAAAGCATTATTGTTTAACTCGCGCATTGCCATGACACATCACTTCCCACTTTCCCATCTCTCTCCAGTTCCAACGCTTACTTAGTTCCATCTGATCAGGCAATTCATGTGTCGCAATAGGACATGGAAGTAGAGACTAGCAATGACCCAATGAAGAAGCTTTTCTTGTTTGTTTTATATTTTTACCCAATGGACGACCCCTTTAAGCTGGGCCAAATTTTAAGACTTGCATAGGTGACCTCTGGAGTTGTCAGCCATCTTTTCCCAATGACAAAGAACTCTACATTTGCAATGACTAGGGTGTTACATGCACCATCCACTAGGGGGAGCTTAGGAGCGCACAGTTACAATCTACTTTTGCTAAAATTTGGTTACGTGCCACAGGACTGATCTGGCTTGGAGCTACTTCTGAGAGCACGGTCTACGTGGTCCCCAGTTTTCAGGGGAGTATCAGTGTTTATTATGTTTCCGCAAATGTAGCAATAACCACAGGAGTGGTAACACGGGAGTGTGGCTACAGTAAGGACTGCTGTACACATTAGCAAAACCCTTTGTAAAATGTAATCCACAACATAACCACTAGGTGGCTACCTGTAAACATACAGTATATAGCATAGTCATCTTGTGACAAAGTATCAGAAAATCATATTGTTTTGAATAGCTAGTTAGCTTGTGACCCACATCTTAGGACCTGTCCAGGCAAAAGGAAAGGTAAGAAGGGACAGATATGTATATATACAACTCCCACTGAGCTGTCTTCATTGTGCTCCACTGCAGGTTTGTTTCATTTGCATCTAGTCTAAACCCTAGATTATATATTATACTTTATGTATATATTTTATGTCTGGCGGCACGTGTGCAGACGCACCAGATCCAATGTAATGTGCAGTTTATTCTAAGAAATGATGACGTCCGTAGTAAAATCCATCACTCGCATTGCGCTCCGAGGCACCCTATCAATTGCAGGCCCTTCTCCTGTTATATTCAGCATTTCTCAGAACGGAGAGGACTGATAACCGGAAACCTGACTGCTATTCAGACTGTGAGATTTGTGAGCTCTGTAATGGGAATTGTACAGTAAATTGTGCCCAGTAAAGATAAGAAGGGTTTAATTTGCTTTTTTGCAGGATAAAAATAAGCATTTCTGAGCAGCCACATAAAAAAAAAACGCAGAGCGAGCTGAAAGGTGTGCGATAGCGGCGTGGTTTAATAGTGGGTCGCCATCATCCGTGTCATTACAGGTCCGTAATTGTGCAGCCGGACAGATTTTTAATTGAATGAGAGTAATAGTCTGCCATAATAGAATTTATAAATATAGTGGCGCACATGGGAAGCCGTTTAAAAAAAAAATCACATAAAAAAACGAAAAACAACCATCAATAATGGAAGCGTCTTAATCGGATTAACCGGCGATCGCTACAGTAACCATTTATATATCGGCCAAGGTAGTAATGGAGGCTTTGCTTTTGTCAGCGTTTGCAAGCCACTTAGTGCGGCTACATGGTGATGGGCAAAGTCGACGCGGCTTAAAGTTAATGAAGTTGTTTATCCAGAAGAAATACAGGATCGGCAAATCGTCCAATGGAATACAAAGAAGGTCTACGCGAAAGAGACTATGGAGAATACCTGTCAACTAAGTCCTGGCATGTATGGTATTACCAATCTTGTCATTTTACAACTTTGATCAACATGCTGTATGCTCCGTTCACTTCCTGGTTTTCTAGGTGAATTGGTGGGCGGGGTTTCACTTGCTGTCTCCGAGATAAAGCCAGTTCTGCTTAGCTCTCTTTATTACAGTACATGTTTGCAGTCAGTAATGAGGGATGGTTGTAAATAAATTAGCACAGTATCACTGGAAGATGCACAATATGAAGCTGATATAGCAGACTTGGATTTGATAGGTGATGAGAATCCCAAATTTACATGCTTCAGGACAAAGAGTCAGCTTGCAATAAACTCTGTTTTAGGTCTGTGCTTACATACAGAGGTAATAGACTCCCTGTCTGAGGCCTTATCAGCAAAATTCAATTAGCCAACATGATAACTGGAAGAACGGGAGATAAACAGTTCAGAAATACAAGCTACCCCCTAGCACTCAGCTCCCTCTCCCTCCTGAGAGCAGGGAGATACGTCACTTGTCCTGGGCGGAGAGATAAGATCATCCCCAGGTCCATGGTTATGGAAAAGCAGTGTAAACAATGAAGTGAATAATCTCAGATAGCGGCCAAACAAAGCAGTTTTTTAATGAAGCAGTGTATTTAGGAAAAGCCTTAAATCCACATAATTTAGCAGTATAGATAGGATCCTTGAGATGGGACAACCCTTTTAAGGGGCCAGAGTAAATCCCTTTAATCCTTACACATTCTTCAGTACAAATAATCGGACCCAACTATTTGCACCCAACTACGTGTCCAGTCTAGACCCGTCATATAGACTTCAAAGTTGGTCCAAATTTTTATACAGGTTGGGCAACATCAAGTTTTTGTCCATTGATAGTGGCATCATAACCGCACAATAGATACATGACAATGACGTTTAAGGACCCCCTAAAAACTGGTAACAATATTTATATCATAAATGGGCTTTGAAGAAGTAATTTTGGACTGAGTCAATAAACAGACAATATAACAAAAGTAACAGAAATGTAAAGGTCGGTGAAGCATTTCTCTGCGATCATTCTCAATAAGTGATTTACTCGGGGCACCCGTGATCCATGGTCTGACGATACATTAGTGGATATTCATCAATGGTACAGGGAAATACATTAATTAAAGCTGTGCGCCGAGTGTGACAGAGGGAGATAGAGAGGGTCATAAAATCTATGGATTTTATAGCGAGAAAGAGGATTCTCCTGTTGTTAAAATGAAGCCTTTTAAACTGTCAACCGAATGAAAAGCGCAGCCCTTCCCTGCCGGTAATTCATCCATTTTTTATTGTATTTTCCTCTCTGCTCCACTTAGTTTAAGGGGCCCGTCCATGTTCTAATTGGAGCAGGGAAATAGTCTACTCAAGACGCAATTGATCCAAGCCTACTGGCTTCTGAGGTGCACTTGAACCCACAGTAACAAAGTATCGACCAAGAGAGCGACGTAGGATTGATGAAAGCCGAAGATGTAACCAGATATTGTCCATAATGATGCTTCATATCCACTCATCCAAGGACCATATCTAAGTGGGTAAACCTACTCTAGTACTAGAGTCATCTCAGGAAAACAGAGTAAACCTAACGACAGAAATAGGGTCATGACTTGACCCAAATATCCCTCAGAACCCTCAACAGAAATTTCATATGTTCTTTGGTATAGTAATCACTTTAAGAAATAGTCAACTGGAGGTCTACGAGATGGTCAACACTATGAATGGTCTTCAAGATGAATGACACTTGGTTAAATGGTCATATGATTGACCAAACTGGAATATAAATGTCCCATTCACATGAGAAAATGGTTGGCCGAGTTGGTCAATATCGTTGGAGCTGGTTGATTTCTGACTCAACCAACAGATGTTTCTGTTTCTACCAACAGATATAGAGGAAGAAGTTTGGATTGGGGCCACTGCTAAAAATGCAGTCTACATGACCTTCCTGGTTCTGACCCTTTTAAACCAGTACAGGAATCTGGATTTCACCAGATCTCTTGGAGTGGTTGTGATGTTGGTAGCAGATGGCCATGCAGGCCAGGAGACAACAATGGGAAGAATGAAGGGTCAGCAAGAGAATGGTCAAATTACAGGCCAAGACAATAAAACAGGAAGACCCGAGATTGAGGTACACGAGATCTTGAAATAGTGGAGTAGTATGATTGAGCCGCAGATGCCTCCGCTTCCTCCCAAGGGAGTATATACGTCACAGACAGTGGTGGAACTACTGCCATAGCAGCAGAGGCAGCTGCCACAGGGCCCTGGACATTAGGGGCCCGGTGACAGCCACTACCGCTGTTATCATTATACTCAGGGGTGTTTTCGGACCCCTGAGTATAATGATCAGTGGCCCGAGAGAGGTAAGCAGGGTCGGCGTTAGGTCGGTGGGGGGAAAATTTGGCTATTGCCTAGGGCCCCAGCACTTGCAGGGGCCCCCTGTTGGTGGAATACTTTTCCTATTAGTATAGGGAAGGTATATGTCCGAAGCTGCAGCAACGGCTGATACACAGGAGCAGATGCAGGAGCTGCAGGTCTGGCTCCACTCAGCGCTCTCAGGACGCTTTCTCCACCCCCCACCCCTCTCCCTTTCTCTGGTTGTGGTCTGCCCACCAATGAGAGGACTGAGGAGAGCCCAGGAGGCGGGGATTATCCCTGCCGAGCTCTTGCCGTCCTGCACACAAGAGAAGGTGCAAAAGAAGCTCCAGAAAACTGAAATTAAAAAAAGAAAACACAGGTACACAGGACATACTGGGGTTACTATGCTTATTAATATCAGGCATTTGGGGTGATTAATTTTGTTTTAGTAACTCCATGTGCCTCATTAATAGCAATTAACCCTATCATGTCCCTCACGTTAACCCCTGTGTGCCTCACCATAAGAGTTACATGAGACATATGGGGGTAATAATAATGAAGATACTTTATTATTACCTCCATGTCTCTCACATATCAGTAACTCTTATGTGAGGTACAGAAGGGTTAATGTGAGGGACATGATGGTGTTAACTTCTATTAATATGAGGCACATTGAGTTACTAAATTGTAATGCACATGACCAGAATTTTTATCCACAATTGTCCTGGTATAGCGGTCAGCAGGTGACATGGCAGTATTTAGTCCTGTAGGGGCCACTGAGGGACATAATACTTTGTGCAGGGGCCACAATGGGGGATAATACTGTGTGCAGGGGCCACTATGGGGGATAATACTGTGTGCAGTTGCCACTAAGGGACATAATAGTGTGTTCAGGGGCCTCTAAGGGTCATAATACTGTGTGCAGGGGCCACTATGGGAATAATACTGTGTGTAGGGGCCACTATGAGGCATAATAGAGCACGCAGGAATGCATAGGAGGGGTCGGTTGAGATCTTCGGGGGGGCCCATGTCAAAAGCTCGCCACGGGACCCCACCATTCCTAGTTACGCCACTGGTCACAGATGTAGGGACCAAACGTAGGGACACGGTTCCTTTTCCTAACCAGACGATCTGTCTTTAGAGGAATTCCCAATTTGGTCCCTACATCTCTAAAGTACAGGCGAAGGTCTGGGCAGACAGGGTTTGTGCAAAGTCAGTGGGCCAGGCAAAGGATAGTATACATTCAGAGGTCAGGAAACATGCTGAGACCAAACACACATATCCAGCAGCCAGAGACAAAGTCAGACCTAGTAACCATCAGCAGACACTAACACCTTGGCAGGACACTAGTAAACTAGTCAACAGCTTCTGGCTCCATATCGTGCATATGGGTGCGGGAAAAGGCCCAGTACAGAATATGAAGGCTTCCTGTCTAATGGTCACAGGGTAAAAATTTAGAAAAAGAAAATGTGAACGTTTTTAAGTTTCCCATGATCAATAATAAAAATATACAAAAACATAAAAACATATATAATAAAATATATAATATATTGAGATAATAGATATAAATATAAATATATATAAATATATATATATATATATATATATATATATATACAAAATAGATTACCTTGTACAGTGAACACCGTAGCGATTAAGAAAAAAAAAAAAAAAAAAAAAAAAAAAAGCATCAACTGCCAAATCAACATTTTGATGTTTTTTGCCATTCCCACTCTCAAAAAAAATTCAAGTAAGGGTCGTC
Source organism: Leptodactylus fuscus (assembly GCF_031893055.1). Lineage (NCBI taxonomy): Eukaryota > Metazoa > Chordata > Amphibia > Anura > Leptodactylidae > Leptodactylus > Leptodactylus fuscus. The sequence goes on along the minus strand of NC_134271.1, from coordinate 19,422,495 downwards.
CCCAAATTAGTATTAATATATGTTACATCTTGTTCTACAATAAAGACGCCTTTCATGCCTCCATACACGGACACATAAAAAAGTTAACAATTTTCTTAATTTTTCAAAGTTTTGGATTTTTGGAAAGCTACTGAACCATGGCAAAAAAAATTAAACAAATTTGGTATCACTGTGACGATGCTGATCCAAAGAATATAACGAACGTGCCATTATTTACCGTATCGTCAACGCTGTGAAAGCTAAACCCGAAAGGAAATGGCGCAAATGCATTTTTTTTCTATTTCCACTCCATTCAGAATTGATTTTCTTGCCAGTATATCATATGGAACGTTAAATGATATTATTACGGAGTAAAATTTATCTCGCACAAAACAAAAATGGAAAATGACTGTGGTGGAAAAGGGTTAAAAAATAGCCGGAGCTGGTAGGGGCGGTGTAAGGGTCTCTTTAATGTAGCCGCACTCTCTGTCCCCTCCCTCAGCAGGGAAATCCCAGCACGAGCACGTGATAAGCAGATCCATATAAATAAACCTTTTCGCTATCTCTCCAGTCATCCGCCCACTGTAAAAGGTGGATACAAAGATATAAAAAGATACATACAATCAACGTAGCACTTTTCTACATAGAATGGTATAATCTCTCTTAGAAATGTTATCTCTGTTCTAACCCATTTATTATATTTCCACTCCATCCAATACACTGTAAGTGATTATCATAGGAAGGTCCTGACCCCATCTGTTCGAGTACCAAGGACAAATTGTCATAGGACTAATGAACTGTATACACGATACGGTAAAATTTTCCATGTACATTCTATAATTCCATGTTTCCACCGTCGGAAGGTAGTTTCTCACATCTTTTCCCTATGAGGTGGAAGAGTGACAGCTTACAGTTATATATAACACAGCGGTCGCTGTATAGTGCACGACGAGGCTGCACCACTTAATATTGATTTCAGATGGGTAAATAGCTACTTCAGACACATCGTATGGTTTTATCTCAAGTGGGTATCTACTGGCCATAAAAAGCTTACAATAGCCGCAGTACTAAAAAAGAGTTGTAAATGGTCGCTAAGTGATTAGAGGAAGAAAAAAAATGAACAGCATGATGACATTACGGCTTTATATGTTGCATCTAATACCGTACACAGGGGCATTAAAGGGGGCCTCTTCTTTTTACAATCCTTTAATAAAAATAAATATAACAAAAAAAAATCCCCAAAAATAAATTTATCACAGGATGTCGTGTCGACTGTAGCTCCAAGGATCAGCTGTAATCTGCTAAGGAACTTGGCAGCAAGTGCTGAACTCTCCTACAGCTCCTCCGCAGGAGAAATGAGGAATTACATAGTGTCCATTAAAATAAATAAGGAAAGGTAAGTTTTATATGTGGAATATTGGGTCCTCCAGAGAGAGATATTCACTGTAGTTAGTCTTCTCCAAATTAAGGATCCCCTTTTTCATGGACATTTGATTAAAGGGGGCCTTTTTTTTTTTTTTTTACAATCCTTTAATAAAAATAAATATAACAAAAAAAATCCCCAAAAATAAATTTATCACAGGATGTCGTGCCGACTGTAGCTCCAAGTATCAGCTGTAATCTGCTAAGGAACTTGGCAGCAAGTGCTGAACTCTCCTACAGCTCCTCCGCAGGAGAAATGAGGAATTACACAGTGTCCATTAAAATAAATAAGGAGAGGTAAGTTTTATATGTGGAATATTGGGTCCTCCAGAGAGAGAGATATTCTCTGTAGGTAGTCTTCTCCAAATTAAGGATCCCCTTTTTCATGGACATTTGATTATGGTCTCCACTGCATCTCCCCCCCACATTGAATATCACTCACCTTTTCCAGATGTCTGAGTGATAAACTATAGTTATGCTGTGAACTGAAGAGTGGAATATATAATTGAACAGTTGCGATAATTAGCCTTTCAGGAGTCTAGGAAAGCTGGATGTCAATCACACTTTAAAATTTGGGAAAGTCCAGGGGGGGACGCAGGATTTCCCAAGCGAAGAAAGGTGGTCCCAGTAGCAATATTGTGACGAAGGAAGGGGGGGGTTATATAATGTGTGTGTGCGGGGGTGTATCTCAGGAGGGTGTATTGCAGGGGAAATCCTCTCAGACACTATAGTGTCCCCAGGTCCCATATAGCATAATGCCCCCCTATATTTAACACAATATAGTTCCCTAAGATCCCACACACATCAGTGCCCCAAGACCACATACTATGGGACCCAGAGGGTGAGCAGTGAGTACGATTTTCAGTATTCACCACTCCTTGGACTCTCTGCTTCTTCTCTGGTCCTGGCAACTACCTGAGAGCGACACAGACACACAGAAGTGGTCAGAAGTCCTAAGAGTGGTAAGTACTGAGAATTGTACTCCATACTCACTCCAGGTCCTCCCACAACCATTGATTGCTTCCATCACTATTGACAGATGTGTTCATTGACTATCAGGTCACCACACTCCAATGGTGACCAGCATCAGCACCTCCGCGTGTACGCCCCCTTGTGTATGAATGGAGCATTAACTACCATCCTACCACCTTCTACTCAACTAGCTATGACGCCAGATCCTTTCCAGCCCCTAGTAATAATATTCCTAAAATTCCATCACAATCATTCATCACTTGGCCGACACTATAGCGTGGAGTTCGGTTTTCCATGAGGATGCTGTGTTCTCCTCAAACAGCTGATCATTGGAGGGGATGGGGGCAGGTATCGGACCTCACCTATCAGATATCAATGATGACCGTTCCTTAGGATCAGTCATCATTATTGCAGTCAGTCCCAGAAAACCCTTCTAAAGAATAGGTTCCTTGCCTCTATGGAAGACCAACACCTGGGGTACCTGCAAGTTTCCCTAAAAATAGTTGTGATTGGGTCACAGGTTCTTGATGCCCATGGTTGAGATTGACCACAGTCTTGGAATGCAAATTCCCAAAGTCCACTACAGATATAATTGACCATCGGCACGTAGCATTCAGTTTTAAGACAATTTATTCTCAACGAGAAGCTTATCGAGGAAATTGGAGATGTTGCCATAGTAACTAGTAAGATTCCTGTTCTCATGTTCTAACCAGTGCTCGAAAAATCATCTGCTTGTTGCAATGGGAAACATCTCCAATTTTGCTTGCATATAGATGTAGCAGAGCTGAATTTGTTACATTCACATGCATGAGGGGTCAATAGGAATAACTGTGAGCCAAACAAGCAAGGTAACCATTTAGGGTTAGGGACACGTGGAGGGGGTCCTCAGCTTTAAACAATCCCTACTAGTTGGAAGGGTCCCTGACAATAAGCTGATCGCAAAGTGTCCCCTTTAAGGAACCTCTAAGGTCAACTCTGATCTGTGTAAGTGTTCAATTTTCCTGCAGTGCCACCACAGGGGAAATGTAGCATTACACAATGTCCATTCATATCAATGGGGTGCCTTGGAAATACAGCCGAGGACAGGTCCTCCAGGGCAAAAGATTTTTTTTTTTTAAAAAAAAAAAACAACAATTCTCCACTCTTGCTAGGACATGAGACCCCACCACACTACTTAAATGGATTTACCTAATAGTGTGTTACAGACACTCCCTTTAAATTTCTTGGAACAGTCAATAAAAGCAGGAATATTGTGTACTGATATGTTCCAAACCAAAGAAACCTTTAAGGAATTGTCCAGCATTAGAAACCATGGAAGCTTTGTTTTGGAAACAGCGCCACCACTGTCCACAGGTAGAGTCTGGTATTGCAGCTCTAGTAGTGTAAATGGGGCCAAGCTGCAATACCACAACCAACTTCTGGACAGGTTTGGTGCTTTGTTTTTCTTATCTTGTACATCCCCGGTCCATTTTGCAGGCCGAATCTTAAGCATTATGTTATACAGGACTTCTATTTTAAGATAACGTGTTTTTTTTTAAGTTTTTGCCCTCTTATATTATCCCCTTACCCCTTTTAATTAAACTTCCGTTATTTGTGAACGATGGATGGACCGATCCTTTGCACAAATCCTCTTCTGACTTCAGTCATCAGGTCCGCCGAGCCTGAGATGAGAAACGCGAAGATGATATCCATCGTCTCGCCATTTAACAAGCAGGCACGGATTACAGTCATGAAATATTAAAGTAGCGGGGCAGATTCGCCCGCATCCATCTTCACTCCTAGATTACACTATGGATCTTAATTTTGGTACACCGATGGTTTTGCTATTTTTACTGCTAAGATGCTGACGTTTCCGAGACGTCATTTTTCAATCACGAAATCCAATCACAATGGGAAATCCTAATGAAAATTTAAGAATAGTTTTTACAGAAATATGTCAGGGCCAGAGGTGTAAATAGAGGACACAAGACCCTTCATGGTTCATCACATCCTGGGAGAGGTGGGCATTCACCCCTTTACATCCATCGTATCACTCATGGGTCATGGGGACCGTTCTGCATGGGAACAATGAACAGTCTCACAGACCACTGCCAGTCTGATTCAGCCATTTGATGTTCAACTTATACACAGAACCTACAACAGACTGGCACTGAGCAAGTGTCTTGGCCAATACCATATGGGTAACAGGTTCCATGGTTTGGTGAGAAAGAGAAGAGATGTCCTGAGATCTTCACAACAAAAATTCAGCCCTGCAGATAGATAGGTTAGTGTCACCAGAACCAGCATATCACCCCAGCCCTGCAGATAGATAGGTTAGTGTCACCAGAACCAGCATATCACCCCAGCCCTGCAGGTAGATAGGTTAGAATCACCAGAACCAGTATATCACCCCAGTCCTGCAGATAGATAGGTTAGTGTCAGCAGAACCACCATATCACCCCAGCCCTGCAGATAGATAGGTTATTGTCACCAGAACCAGCATATCACCCCAGCCCTGCAGATAGATAGGTTAGTGTCACCAGAACCAGCATATCACCCCAGCCCTGCAGATAGATAGGTTAGTGTCACCAGAACCAGCATATCACCCCAGTCCTGCAGATAGATAGGTTAGTGTCACCAGAACCAGAATATCACCCCAGCCCTGCAGATAGATAGGTTAGTGTCAGCAGAACCACCATATCACCCCAGCCCTGCAGATAGATAGGTTAGTGTCAGCAGAACCACCATATCACCCCAGCCCTGCAGATAGATAGGTTATTGTCACCAGAACCAGCATATCACCCCAGCCCTGCAGATAGATAGGTTAGTGTCACCAGAACCAGCATATCACCCCAGCCCTGCAGATAGATAGGTTAGTGTCACCAGAACCAGCATATCACCTCAGCCCTGCAGATAGATAGGTTAGTGTCACCAGATCCAGCATATCACCTCAGCCCTGCAGATAGATAGGTTAGTGTCACCAGAACCAACATATCACCCCAGCCCTGCAGATAGATAGGTTAGTGTCACCAGATCCAGCATATCACCCCAGCCCTGCAGATAGATAGGTTACTGTCACCAGAACCAGCATATCACCCCAGCCCTGCAGATAGATAGGTTAGTGTCACCAGAACCAGCATATCACCCCAGCCCTGCAGATAGATAGGTTATTGTCACCAGAACCAGCATATCACCCCAGCCCTGCAGATAGATAGGTTAGGGCCATCAGAACCAGCATATCACCCCAGCCCTGCAGATAGATAGGCTATAGTCACCAGAACCAGCATATCACCCCAGCCCTGCAGATAGATAGGTTAGGGCCATCAGAACCAGCATATCACCTCAGCCCTGCAGATAGATAGGTTAGTGTCACCAGATCCAGCATATCACCTCAGCCCTGCAGATAGATAAGTTAGTGTCACCAGAACCAACATATCACCCCAGCCCTGCAGATAGATAGGTTATGATCACTTGTATGTGAAGCAAATATGTATATTTTTACTTTAGGTTCTATGGAAAACCACAGTTGAGTTGTGCTGATGACCTATTCAGCTCTACTACATGGACATGCTTAGTGTTGCTATTATAGCCAAACATACTGATTTAGAAAAGTTGTATTAGTAAGTCAAACACATAATAGGAGTGACTTGATTTACTTTATCTCTTAATAGACTGTCATAGCTACAGGATTGTGATATAGCAGTGCTATCATTGTAGTACCAGAATACATTATCTACGGATAGGTAGACTATAGGTACAACCTGCTGCATATTTTAGTACATTGGTGTAGAAACATTTTAATAACAAATTCATCTCTGCTACATGTACACGATAAGGTTGTTGCATACAAGATGGTCCTTTCATATGTCACATTTCCCACCCCCAGCTGTGCCTAGCACAAAAAACAGAAGAGATCTCTGGTTACTTATTTGCTATCACACCTAATTACCAGCGGGCGCTCAGCGGCGGGCGCTCTGCTAAATGGTTTTACTGACAGATTCCTTTTCGACAATCAAGGTGTCACTTGAAAGACAGGTTTCAATTGCATGAGATTTTATCTGGTGTAATTCAGAGATGGGAGAAAAAAAAACAACAAAAAATGGCTCATTTTGTAAATTCTTGAATTTGCGGTTCGGGAAGATTAAATCTATTACGTACAGGATTATAGAGAGGTGGCAGGGGATGCAGGTGCAAAGCAGAGCATCAGGGCAGGATTGTAGGATTGCATGTAGGACAGGGTCCTGGGGGTCCTCCACAATGTGTGAAATGGAATGGCTATTAGAGATCTGTATGGCGGTATTTTAGACAATGTATGGTACAATAATATTTTATCTGTGCATAATATAGAAGTAATATTAGAGCATATTGGTAGTATTATCTGATCTCGGTGTGGAACTATTATTTGGATGCTATATAGCAGTTTTATTTTATACCTTACAGTGGCTATTGTGAGACTATTTCGAAGTATTATTTTATGGTTCTATTACCTGATCTCTGTACGGAGGTATTATCTGAGTACAATATAGCAGTTTTATTTATTATTTTAGAGTGGTATTGTCTGATCTTGACATGGAGGTATTGTTTGAAAAACATATAACAGTATCATTTGAGCATATTATGGTGGAATTATATCATATCTGTAGGACGGTATTGTCTGAGCAAAGTATGTCAGTATAATTAAAGGTGGTGCTACCTGATTTTAGCACTCTGTATTAGTGTTCTTCTAACACTATATGGCAACATTAAATGTATGATATTACTCTCATACTGCATTGGTAATAATATTGGCACAGTATATTGTAATATATTTGCAACACTGTATGGCAGTATTATTTGGGTACTATAGCGTAATATCATCTGAGCACTGTATTGCTGCTCTGTCTAAGACTAAAAAGTAAGCAATGCCGGTAAGAATTAGGTACGGTATGACGTTATTACTTGCACACTATCACGGTTTTATTATAGATATATATGGTGGCCACATTTTTAATAGTACTGCCATTAGGTGTCACTAATCTTGACAGATTCATAGCGCAATTTCTAAGTTAACATAGATGCAAAGATTTTCTCCTGTTGTGTTGTAATAACTCATTGTCATATCACTGTGTGTGGTCAAATGACAAGCTCAGCCCTGCTGCACCAGGCAAATGCGACTCTGCTACTTCCATAAGTACATGAGGGAAGAATAATAAATGGCTGTATGGCTATAATGTATACATCACTATGACGTACAGAAGAGGAATGAACAGAGGAATTATTAATCCAAGTGACTGGAGTCAAGTGAGCTCTATGAATTACATGACACTTATAATGAGCCAATTAACCTCCGTCATACGGAATTACACCGCCGCCTGCCACAATTCAATGTTCACTCCGTGATGTAGTCATACTATGGAAGAATTAAACCCCAAGCACCCAGCCATGAAAGGCACACACACTCTGCTCATGTAAAAAGCCAATTGCATTATCATTAGTTGTTTAACACAATTAAAGGGACGGTAACAATGATTAAATGGGTTAGTAAATAGAGACGTGAGGGAGAACAAAAAAAAATAGAAAGTAAACATTTGCCTGTTTGCCAGTCTGGTTCACATCTGCATTCGGTATTCCATTCGAGGAGTCCATTTGGGGACCCCCCGAACAGAATACAGAACGCATTAAAAAGCAGTGAGCAATGAAAGCACACGGACCCCATAGACTATAATGGGGTCCGTGTGTTTCCCACACAGTGTCCGCACAAATTATGCAGAGAGAAAAGTGCTGCTTCAACTACTTTTCTCTCCGCATGACTCGTGCGGATGCCGCGTAGAAACACACAGACCCCATTATAGTCTATGGGGTCTGTGTGCTTTCATTGCTCACCGCTTATTAATGCGTTTGATATTCCGTTCGGGGCGCCCCCAAGCAGACTCCCCGAACTGAATACCGAACACCGATGTGAACCAGGCCTTAGAGACAGTATGCAGTTCTCTAAATAAACCTGGGGGTCCTTCACCTACTGACGGCCCCCATGTCCCAATGAGGCTTAGTGTGGCTTGCCAACTCCAGTGAGAGAAAGTCTCTCCCTCTGTTCTTAAGGCCCAGACAACAGGTTATATCATCTATTTCTTAAACCCAACTTGTTAGGGTAAACATATTTTTAAAGAATTTTTTTTTTTTAAATTTCCATGTCACTCTCTACGGTATATTTGTAAAAAAAAATCCTATAGCCTGCCATTTTCACTCTGACCATTAAACCTAATAATAGACTGACATTTAACACAATTGTAGGAATTTTCATTGCAGCAGTCACTTCACTTGCATCACAGACAGTATTACAATAAAAGATGACGCCTCTATAGACAACACCACTGAGTCTTCCTTACATCACTACTGACTCTTTTACCAATAAACTTCTCATCGTTACCACTCATGTGTATCACACCCTACTGTACCAAGAGAGCGCACGTCCTGGTTTAATTTTTTTTAGGAATTTAATTCCCAGAAACCACAGTCTGCATTCCATTGACTCTGGTGAGTCGTGAAGCCAGTGGACGCTGCCCATCAATCTCGGATAACACAAACCGAAGTGTATGACCCACCTACCGAATCCTACGCCAAACCCAAAATACACGGCGGTTGGATTTTTCGTTTAATGGGTTCTTAAGTAGCGTGGCCACTCTTGTTCCACATTAATATCATATACAGTTTACATCACTACTGACAATAGATGATGCCACAACTTATCACATCCCCCTCCCTACACAGAGAATGTCTCTCCCATAGACCTCAATGAGTCAGCTGAAGATTATGGTTGCCTATGTCCATATCTGTGCTGTAAAGCAGATCACTATATGCTGTTAATAAAGCAACAGAGAAGTTCAGGCAAAATGGCCGCCTCAGATTGGGGAGGGACATAAGGGTCAGGGCGCAGGCATCTAATAATGCTCTTCAGTGGCCTCCAGACATGTAATAATAAAGCTGAAGGTTTCTTGCTCACCACTGTATTCAACATATCTGAGACCTAAAGACGCAGATACAATTGAATGATGATGTGCACCCCCTGGGTATCACAGCACCCCTAAGCATCGCACCACCCCTGGGTATCACACCATCCCTGGATATCACAAGCACCCCTGGGTATCACAGCACCCCTGGGTATCACGGCCCCCCTGGGTATCACAGCACCCCTGGGTATCACAGCACCCCTGGGTATCACAGCACCCCTGGGTATCGCACCACCCCTGGGTATCGCACCACCCCTGGGTATCGCACCACCCCTGGGTATCACAAGCACCCCTGGGTATCACGGCCCCCCTGGGTATCACGGCACCCCTGGGTATCACGGCACCCCTGGGTATCACGGCACCCCTGGGTATCGCACCATCCCTGGGTATCACAAGCACCCCTGGGTATCACAACACCCCTGGGTATCACGGCCCCCATGGGTATCACAGCACCCCTGGGTATCACAGCACCCCTGGGTATCACGGCCCCCCTGGGTATCACAGCACCCCTGGGTATCACAGCACCCCTGGGTATCGCACCACCCCTGGGTATCACAGCACCCCTGGGTATCACACCACCCCTGGGTATCGCACCACCCCTGGGTATCACAGCACCCCTGGGTATCACGGCCCCCCTGGGTATCACAGCACCCCTGGGTATCACAGCACCCCTGGGTATCACAGCACCCCTGGGTATCGCACCACCCCTGGGTATCGCACCACCCCTGGGTATCACAAGCACCCCTGGGTATCACGGCCCCCCTGGGTATCACGGCCCCCCTGGGTATCACAGCACCCCTGGGTATCGCACCACCCCTTGGTATCACAAGCACCCCTGGGTATCACAGCACCCCTTGGGTATCACACCACCCCTGGGTATCGCACCATCCCTGGGTATCACAGCACCCCTGGGTATCACGGCCCCCCTGGGTATCACAGCACCCCTGGGTATCGCACCACCCCTGGGTATCGCACCACCCCTGGGTATCGCACCACCCCTGGGTATCACAGCACCCCTGGGTATCACAGCACCCCTGGGTATCACAGCACCCCTGGGTATCACGGCCCCCCTGGGTATCACACCACCCCCGGGTATCACACCACCCCAGTTGGCTGCCAAAGACAGTAGAAAAGAGAGCGATGAGAAGAGAAACATATGATTGTAGGATCAGACTACACTGGGCTTGTTTGTAGTCTGTAACCATGGAAACACACTTATCCCTGTTGGAACTATGTGCATGATAATGAAGATTATTTACAAAGTTGCAGAATTGTAAATCTTAAGGTGAATTGTAGCAAATCTTTTATTTTTTCATGAAGTGTTGAAGGACCTATTAATATACCGTAATTATGCTGACTCCATCTTCTCTATGAAAGGCGAGCGATGTGAAGGCAGAATTAGAACAATAGAATGAAGGAGCTCAGCAACGGCGGCAACATGGGCTGGTTCTATGCAACAATGGTGCCTCATATATATTTGGTCTCATGCAGTAGACGCATATACAACAGCTTATTTTCCGACACCCGGTTCAGTGATACATTTCTTCTCTGACAGCTTGGTGCAGGAGGCTTTCTGGCAGGTCTGTATTGTGAAGAACGCTCCAGCCACAGAACTGTCTGCCATTAATTCTCATTAATTAGAGAATTCCCATTCTTCTGCCGCAATCATAAATAATTTCTCCGCATGAACCTATTGTGTGTTGCAGTCAATCGGCTCAGGGAAAAAAAAAATCTATTCAATCTTTATTTTCCCAATAGGACACCATTGAAAGCTTTAAAAATTAGACTTTTCTTTGGGTAATGTAAAAAAAAAAAGCACAATATAAAACACTGATAAAACAGACTGAGCTTCGCCTAGAGACATGGAGACCCCATTGTAGAAAAGCTCCTTAAGTATCGACTCAAGAAAAACATCCAAAGAGATAGAGCGGAGGTGCTAAAAATATTCATCACTGATATATTGAGAAGGTGTACAATGTGTGCAGCAAGAGGTCACAACGCCTGAAGCAAGGTCTATAGAATCATAAGTAAGTATACAGGATATCATATAGAGGGACGTTCTGCAGAATACATCATACACTGCCAAGAGGAAGGAAAACCAACTAAATGAATACAAAGGAGGGGGAGAGAAGAGAGTAATGGCGGATAGGAAGGATGGAAGGTGTAAAAGCAAGGGGGAAAGAGTAGGCTAGGGAAGGAATAGAGGATGGGAAGGAAGAGTAGGATGGATGGTGGGAAGAAGGAAGGAATGGATGGTGGGAAGAAGGAAGGAATGGAAGGTGGGAAGAAGGAAGGAATGGATGGTGGGAAGAAGGAATGGATGGTGGGAAGAAGGAAGGAATGGAAGGTGGGAAGAAGGAAGGAATGGATGGTGGGAAGAAGGAAGGAATGGATGGTGGGAAGAAGGAAGGAATGGATGGTGGGAAGAAGGAAGGAATGGATGGTGGGAAGAAGGAAGGAATGGAAGGTGGGAAGAAGGAAGGAATGGAAGGTGGGAAGAAGGAAGGAATGGATGGTGGGAAGAAGGAAGGAATGGAAAATGGGAAGGAAAAAAAAGGAGGTTAGGAAGAAAGTAACGGAGAGTGTGGAAGTAAAGAGGGTGGGAAGGAATGGAAAGTATGGTAGTTGGGGAAAAAAGAAAAAAAAATGAGGGTGGGAAGAAAGAATAGACTGGACGGTGGAAAAAAAGATGACTGGATTGTAGCAGCGAAGAAATAGAGATTAGGAAGCAAGGAATGGAGATTAGGAAGACCGGGATAGGAGGTGGCAAAGAACAGAGGGTGGGAAGGAATGGAAATTATGGTGGATGAGAAAAAAAGAAAGAAATCAAAGGAAGGATGAAAGAAGAGCCTAGGAAGTGGGAAGGGTAGCAAGGAAGAAATGGAGGCCAGGAAGAAATGGAGGCCAGGAAGGAATGGAAGGAATGAAAATTATGGTTGATGGAAAGGAATGAAAGAAATTGGTGGTGGGAAGAAGCATAGAATGGATGTGGAAAGAAAGGAAGGAATGGAGGGAGGGTGAGAAGGAAGAGAAGACTGGATGGAATGGAGGTGATAAAGAAGAAAAAAATAATAAAGGAATAAGTTGGTAAGAAGAAGGAATGGCAGATGAAAAGGAAGAAAAAATGAATGGATGTGGGAACAAAGAAGGAAGGAAGGGTCGAAAGAAGGAAAAAACTGTAGGTAGGAATGAAAATTATGGAGGCTGGGAAGGAAGAAATGGATGGTAAGTAATAAGAATGGAATTAAATGTGTGAATAAATAAAAGAATGGGGGATGGGAAGAAAGAAATTAAATGAATGTAGGGAAAGGAAAGGAATTGACAAAAAGAAAGGAATAGAGAATAGGAAAGTGGTTAAAACATGGAAGGAGAAAGAAAATTGTGGATTAAAACTGATGAATATAATGCAAGGAGGCATTGTAGGAAGGAATGGGATAATATAGAAACATGGAGGATAAGGAAGTAATATAAATAAGTATGGAGGACGGAAGGAAAGAATCAGAAAACTAAGAGAGGAATGACGATGAATGTAATGGAAGGAGGTAAGAAAAGAAGGAATGGAGAAAGAGATAACAATTTTTGGTGTAATAATAAACTCTCAGTATATAGAATGACCTGAGAAGCTTATTATTGTCACCAATTACTCGCCTGGAGTCTTCTCTACTTTTACACATCAAGGAAAATCAAATAACCAATGCAGATAACAGTGTGACACGGCCAACACCAAGACGTCTGCAAGTATAAGCCTCACAGTAACACATGGCACAGACACAAATAACGCACACGTCCTCCTGCTATTAGTGATGATGAGATGGAGCCACATTTCTGCTTCTAATGCTACAAGCTAAAAGAAAAAAAGTACAATTCTAGTTTTTGTCTCCAGGACTTGGTTACAATATCATCTTGGCGTCTGCGGTGACCTCCCCGGTAATTACACAGGTAGCGGCTAAAGTGACATATTAGACGACAGACGGTAAACAGACCTCCCAAGAAGAGATTTCTATTCCACTTCTACAAGTGTGACAAGAGCATCAACATTTCTCCCTGGGTTAACATCCAATTTATTTTTGAATTCTGCCAGCACTATCATTTTCCTCAAATATATAGATAGCCAATCATTCCGCAGAAGTATTTACCGGCGCTCGGGTCCTGACAACAGCGGACTGCGGGTAAGCGGCTGTTACCGGTAAATATAGGCATTTATTATACAAGACAAGTTTGGATTCCTACCTTCACAATAGGTCGGGTCTCCTTGAATGGGGACAAACCCGTTGCGACATTCACATGTGGCTTTTGTGATCCAGTTTCTGCATTCTGAGTTCTCTCCGCACTGATAACCATCTGCGCAAAAGTCATGTCCTGCAAAAAATGGAATATTATCACAGCGGGGTGTTCATCGGAGAAGGAAAAAGGAAACATAAAGTGAACGTTTACCCTTGGACACCATGTTATTTCTTCTGATAGACACGTATCATGATAAAGGTTTATGGTCAAGGTTCTGGCTTTCCATGCTCCTGATACGCCTGTCTGCAGATGGGTCTGTCTTCCTTTTGGAGGGGATATTCCAGACTGGCGTCTGTGATTAGGTCTGAGCTATAGGGAGTTCCTTTCCAAAAGGTGGCACTAGAGGAACACTTTGCCTTGCCCCAACAAGGAAAACTGATTTACATATTCCTGCCCCTGTATAGGCATAGACCACAGTAAAAGCCTGGCTACCTGCTGCCACCACTAGAGGGAGCTTATTGCAGAATGTTTATACATTGAAAATAAGCTCATAAACTCCCCCTAGTGGCTGTCTACTGCAGCCAGGTAGACTTTTACCCCTCCATTGCATCCTTAGGCACATTTAGGACATATATAAAGGGTAAAGCTATAGTTTATCTAGCTCAAACTTCTTGAAGGCCTTAAGCTCCAATAAATTAAAGAGGTAGTCAAGGAAATTATAGCAGAGATGGGTGTAAAATTAAGTCAAATTCACCTATACCCAATCATTGGTCTCATTGCTGGGGAAGAACTGGTGATATCACTCCCATACCTCGCTGGTTCCTTACCAGCGACTGCTAAAGCCACTGATTGGTCTCAGTGGTCATGTGAGCCTGTCCGCTTCCAGTGCACATCTAGGCCCGTGAAGAAAAATGGACTATCGGGGACAGGTATACATGACTTTTTTTTCCCTTTTTTTGCAGTATACCCTCCCAGACTACCCCTGAGATTGCTATAATTCCAGGACAATCCCTTTAATTAGACACTTGGACAAAGCATCATCCAATAAGAAGAATTGTCTTGGTAATGTCTACTCGGTTAATCTCTAATGGGCACAATTTCCTTTAACCATGTTGTTAGATTCTTCTCAATGATTTCACATGGTAGATCCAGCAGATTACTGGTCCTATCAAGGAGATCTGAAGACTGTAGTGGGAAATAATTATGCAATTTAGCTCTCCACCAGAAGGCAAAAAGCTGTCTTTCTACTGCCACCTAGAGGTGGATCATCCAGTAAAACATTGAACATGGGATATTATCACTAATAGGTTTTCATGGGGCGGATCTTGACATAAGGTGGTTAATGTCCCTAGTTTGTTTTAAAAAATAAAATACAAATAAAATAAATAAATCCTCCCACCTCCTATCCTATCCTTCCTATCCTATTCTACTAATATTATAAATGTGAAAGTTTTGTTTGTTCCTCAATCATGCAAAAACGGCTGAACGGATTTGAATGAAATTTGGCACACAGATAGATTATAACCTCGATTAACACATAGGCTACTTTTTATTCCAGTAAATGAGATGGTTTCATGACTGTTATGAATTTAAGTTCACATACTATATTGAACAGCTCTTAGCAGCTCCTTATCTCAGGTCCCAGGGCTGTTATTACTCTGTGTATACACACGCTAGCCCACAGTGTGTATACACATTTGCATATTATCTGATCTGCTCCAGTGCTGACAAAGTGACATGGGCAAAGACCGTTAATCCAAATTGGCAGTCTGCCAGTTTTAGACATGCCGGGAAAAAGAAAATCTAATTTGTCGCAAACAACAACTGCTATGGAGGTAGCCGGAAGTCACACAGTTCTCCTAAAGCGCAGCTGAGGGGGATCATCGACTCCAACAGTACACTCATTATATGGCGTCCCAGCAAGCTGTTGACATGTCGGAACAAATACGGGCACAGTGCGAGGAACGAGTTCAGCTGCAGAAACACCAGAGCATGTGGATCATCAATACCAACAACGTACTCATTATATGATGTTCCAGCAAGGTACTGAAATGCTGGTACAATCACAGGCACAGTGCAAGAAACAAGTTCAGCGGTAGGCCAGCTTGAGAGCTGCTGAAACACCGGAGCAGGCGGATCATCAACACGCTCATTATATGACGTCCCAGTGAGCTGCTGAGATGCCGAACAATCATAGACACGGTGTGAGGAACAACTTCAGCAGCAGGACAGCTTAACAGCTGCCGAAATGCCGGAGCAGGCAAACCATCGACGGCAGCAATTTGCTTAATATAGGCGGATCATCGACGCCAACAACCCGCAGACAAAGTCGTGGGTTGTGGGCAGTATACACACACATATTATATACACATATACCTTGATGATGAAAACAAATTATTTTTATTTGTTTATTTACGCCTAAAAACTTTGCAGCTGCTGAACCTACAGAAGGCAGAACATCAAAAAAAATTCCAAAAATAGTATTGCCATTTATAACTGACCTGAACGGTTTTATGGAAACTATAACAACAGACGTCAGAGACTCGGCCCCGGCTGCAGACAAGTAGCAGACTATCATAGATCAGGATGGAAACTGTAAACCGGGTGACCGTGTTCCATTAAGATAATTTTTCCTTTTATTTTCTAAGTGTTACACTTTATATTTCCATTCTCAGTATTTTTAAATGAACATTTTAGATGCTCACAAAGTTAGGGGTATTTTTTTCCATTCTGTATTTTTGCGCATAGGGATTTATTCGCGCAGTGAATCTGGTCAGCGTGTAACTAGTCAGCGCTTGTATGAAAACAACATTCCTTATTTACCAGCACGGACCAGTAGCAGAATCCAATAACCCTTGACACATCTATTGGGATTACTAGAGGCTGCAAGTGGTAATCGGGGCAGACAGATCAGAGGTTTTTTTCAGTTCTCTATTCTCATAGAGACACAAACCCTGATGGAGGGGAAGGTTTGGCGTTCAGCTTGTTCGAGGCGTTCAGCCATATCAGGGATCCACTACTTTAGTATTGATATAGAAATGAATCCCTGAATTCCATACAAGACTAAATAAAGTCATTTTACTCAAAACTCCAGAATGTCTCAGCAATATGTATGGAGTTGTATTTGGACATGACGCGACCGATGCATTTGCATAAGACCCTGGAAATCAAGGAGACCCCGCAGCATTTATTACATTGGATTAATCTAACAGCTATTTTATTAACCCATCCCTCTCCAGTCCAGGCCGCCTCCACTTTGGCCACACACAACACAAGCATCTGGACATGACAGCCTGACCTTAAGTGTCTGCATGTAGCGCATGGCACCCCCTGCAGGCCGGAGCAGAGGGTGTCTGGACAGGAACAGGAATGGTGAGTGAATATCAGTGTTACTTGTTGGAATAATCCAATAATGTTAATAAAAGGGGGCAATGTGCCTAGCAGGGGCCACAAAGGGCAGCTTTATCCTGTGTAGGGGCCTTGATAGAGTGCATTATACCATATGGGAGCCATTAAAAAGGACAGGGCACAATAGAAAGGAGATTATACTGTGTGCGGGATGATAACAGTTTATATTTTAACCTGAAAATGGGTTAGCAGTTCCAGGAAAGAGGAAGCATGTCCTAAAATTTTTCATAAAACAATTGTATTGTATTTGAATTCCAATAATGGAACTCTAGGCATAAATGGGTTAAGGGGGCTCCCAGGTAAATGGGGCCTTTGAAATGGCAAACCCACAGCTGGATGCCCATAGTCTCACCCTTGTGCAGATATTGGGGGAAAGGAGAGTCCAGGCAGGTTATATTTTGATGTCAGGGTTGATAAGCCACCATGAGAGGTGGCAAAAGCTTTCTCCACTCTCCCCATAGGAAACACATGAATGCTTGGCCAAGCCTGGGAGAATTGGGTGGTAGGATTAGACGATGGCCATCCAAATGAATAGGGGTCCTTGGATACATGGTACATGGATGGGCCGGCTCTACCAATGCAGGGGCAAGGAAGAACAATGGTCACACCAAGTATTGATGGGATTTACATTTACATTTACATTCAGGATCACGCAGTTCTGTGCAAACTGCAGAACATCTGTGGATTTTTTAATGCAATATTGCAGACATCATAGTAAAATTTCAATATAGAAAAGGTTGGGGCAGAGGAGCAAAGTCTAGAGTTGAAACTCAATGAGAATTTGGCCCAACATATGCTCTAATCATGTATTGTACAGCACATCCCCTTTAACAATAAAGGGAAGGGGTCAAATATGGAATGCAGGGTTATATTGCGCTCATTGTATAGCAATAATCTGCAATTTAAAGTCAAATACAGTAGGTGTCAAAGCCCAGTACAATAGGTTTTATGCAGATTTTTGGATTCTTAAGGGTCTGCAAAGCTTGCCATATGCAGAGTTGTAGGAACAGAGAATAGAGAGGAATGGTCCGATATTACCCAGAAATCCATTGTCTAGGAGTCTGACAGTACTGGAGATAACAACTTTGCTCATTCGCTCCATTCTATGCCTCATCCCAGCGGCCGTCTCACTGGGGCCGCCAGAGCCCGAATCCTTTTATTACCTTTCTTTGATATTTAGTGAGTTTAATCCGTCTTCCTTCCTTGACAATCTAAGGAAGCTGGTAATCCGAACCCATCGCCAAAATGCCGGGCTCATTGTGCGAAAGGCAGAAACTGCTTAACATACAAATTGAAAGCTGCTCACAATTTCAACGTTTTTTTTACTTTCCCTTTCAAAAAAAAAAAAAATCTAAAATCTAAAAAGTGGAATCCTGGGAGAGTTAACCATTTCATTTACATATTGCTTAAATGTCAATACTGCCAATGAATTATGAAGAGTCTAAGCGAAATTTAAAGAGGAATTCCATCCCATTCTTGTGAATGATTATTGTCAATTCTTCTTCACATTTTCAGTAAAAATGTAGGAGCTTATTAAAGAGTGTGTCACCAGAGCCCAGCCCTGCAGATAGATAGGTTAGGGTCACCTGAATCAAACAAGTTTTCCCCTAGTAAATCACTGCCTCCATTGCTGAATTATCGCTCTTTTTGTCAATAGGCAAATGAGCTCTTCGGAGCTTCAAGGTGATATGCTGGTTCTGGTGACACTAACCTATCTATCTGCAGGGCTGGGGTGATATGCTGTTCCTGATGATCCTAAGCCATCTACTTGCGAGGCTGAGACAATATGCTGGTTCTGATGACCCTGATCTATCTACCTGCGAGGCTGCGGTTATAAGCTAGGTTCAAGTGACAGACTCCTTTTGAAGTATTTTCTAAACTTTTTGATTGTGAGCTGAAGCATTAGCCACAGCAGAGTGTAGGGGTGATCACGACATACCTCCAAGCGGCCCCGCCTTCTTAGAAACGGAGTTCTGAATATATGGTGTTGTACATTGTACATGATACATTTCCAATCTTGCCATGTAATACATTATTATTAGTGCTTTTGCAGCTACCTCTTGGCATTGACTGAGACTACATATTGTCGTTTGATGGTTATAGGTATATCCAAGTCCTTATAGAATTTTTACCTCCCTAGCTGTCATACATAGCTTCATTCTTGACCTTTTGCTCCAAACCTCCTCCTAATCTAAATCTGCCTCATTAAAGGGGTTGGCCACTTTCAGACTACTATTGAGAGAAAAATGTTATGGTTTGTATAATAAAAAGTTGAACAATTTTCCAATATACTTTCTGTATCTATTCTGTATTTTCATGACTATGACAATTGTAGAGTCACACTGAAGGCATCAAAACTATGAAGTAACATGTGGAATTATATACTTAACAAAAAAGTGTGAAACAACTGAAAATCTGTCTTATATTCTCGGTTCTTCAAAGTAGCCACCTTTTGCTTTGATTACTGCTTTGCACACTCTTGGCATTCTCTTGATGAGCTTCAAGAGGTAGTCACCGGAAATGGTCTTCCAACAGTCTTGAAGGAGTTCCCAGAGATGCTTAGCACTTGTTGGCCCTTTTGCTTTCACTCTGCGGTCCAGCTCACCCCAAACCATCTGGAAACCCCAAACCTTTCTGCGTCACACAAAGACATGGTGGTTGGAACCAAAGATCTCAAATTTGGACTCATCAGACCAAAGCACAGATTTCCACTGGTCTAATGTCCATCCCTTGTGTTCTTTAGCCCAAACAAGTCTCTTCTGCTTGTTGCCGGTCCTTAGCAGTGGTTTTCTAGCAGATATTTTACCATGAAGGCCGGCGGCTGCACAAAGTCTCCTCTTACCAGTTGTTGTAGAGATGTGTCTGCTGCTAGAACTCTGTGTGGCATTGACCTGGTCTCTAATTTGAGCTGCTGTTAACCTGCGATTTCTGAGGCTGGTGACTCGGATGAACTTATCCTCCTTGGTCTTCCTTTCTTGGGGCGGTCCTCATGTGAGCCAGTTTCTTTGTAGCGCTTGATGGTTTTTGCAACTGCACTTGGGGACACTTTCAAAGTTTTGTCAATTTTTTGGACTGACTGACCTTCATTTCTTAAAGTAATGATGGCCACTCATTTTCCTTTACTTAGCTTCTTTTTTCTTGCCATAATACAAATTCTAACAGTCTATTCAGTAGGACTATCAGCTGTGTATCCACCTGAGTTCTGCACAACACAACTGATGGTCCCAACCCCAACTGATGGTCCCATAATCCCACTTATTAAACCTGACAGGGTACACCTGTGAAGTGAAAACCATTTCAGGTGAATACCTCATGAAGCTCATCAAGAGAATGCCAAGAGTGTGCAAAGCAGGAATCAAAGCAAAAGGTGGCTACTTTGAAGAACCGAGAATATAAGACAGATTTTCAGTTGTTTCACACTTTTTTGTTAAGTATATAATTCCACATGTGTTAATTCATAGTTTTGAAGCCTTCAGTGTGAATCTATAATTGTCATAGTCATGAAAATACAGAAAACTCTTTGAATGAGAAGGTGTGTCCAAACTTTTGGTTTGTACTGTGTGTATATTGTGCAGCTTCCTCTTGGAACTGTCACGTCATACTGATGTTTGATGGTTATAGATATTTCCAAGTCCTTCTACAATATTTGCCTCCCTAGTTTTGAAGGATAGCTCTTACGTCAAGGATAACTACTATAATCAATCCCTTCTTATCTAAATCTGTCTCATTACAACCCCCCAAAATATAAATATTTTACGTTTTTGAGGATTCTTACAAAGGACAACATTTTATTGAATCATATATATTCAATTTTACCATGTAACACAATATTCTATGCACTGGTGCAGCTTCCTCTTGGCATTGAGGGACTATATATACTATAGGTATCTAAATCCTTCTACAATTTTTAACTCCCCAGTTGACATTGATAGCTTCTTTCCCAAATTTCTGCCCCCAAATCTCCAACTATCCATCTCTTCATAGTTCAAGTAATACTACATAGCGTAGTTACCTCCCTAGTTGTCATGGATATCTCCTCTCAAATTTTTCTGTACCAAATTTTATACCATCAACCAATCCTCCACCCCATACACAACCTTAAACCTACACTCATAAAAATTCTCAACAGATCCAAAGCAGAAATATCACTTTACCTTAATCTTTATTTGTTACAAACTTGTACAAAATTGCAATTCCACAATAAATAAATTAAGCCTAAAACTAGTAATGTCATTCATTCCATAAATAACAGAAAAAAATCTCAGATTGTTACAATGAATTGTGAAGGCTTCTGATAGAAGATGTTAGAGTCCAATGTGGCTTGTCGGTAATTATTTCAATAGCCGTTTGCCATGGTGGTGGCATGTGGTGGTGACCTGGCGTTGACCACATTTAATAGGTGATCATCCGTTGTAATAAAAAAAATAATAAAAGTTGTAACAACCTGAGAACATGTTAAGTTCTTGTAAATGTCACTAGTGGATAAGTCTCTGTTGTTGGTGTAGACAAGCGGGAAGCATTTTGTGGCTCTACAGGTGATCTGGAGACTAGTAGACCCAGCATCCTATACCAGCCCCAAGGGATATTAGGAGGTGTAGTCCCATATTTTGGGAGGTGCAGATTTAGACTTTTCCACACAATGTACGGAAATCAAAAAGGTGGAAAAAAAGGGAAAAAAAAAATCATTGAATTTGAGTCCACCAGGTATCTTGGGTGGCCTAGCTGAAGGGTGACATCCAGCTGTCCGCCGCGGAGTCTGCGGTTAATTCTTCCGGTTAGTATTCTGTTTCGGGTTGTGTCTCCCCCAAGGCTTATCCGCTGGACAGAACTTCAGGATCTGTGTTGTGAAAACAGGAAATGGAGCTTGAGCCGGCTTTTATAAAGTGTATGCAAAGAATATAAGTTATAAGACAGACGGTGCGGAGGTGGCGACTGGTGAACAGGTAATGGGCAAAAAAGGCAAATGTAACCCAGAATAAGAAGAATGGCAACTGCACTGACTTTACTAACACAGGAGGTGTGAACAAATGTCTATACACAATAAAATGTGGGGACCCTGCTCCTTCCACTATGTAGCTTTGTTTTACCTGCAACAGGATCAGCACAAAATTGCTCTGAAATGCTCTGTGCTGCAGAGACCCTGCTCCTTTCACTATATAGATTTGTGTTGCCTGCCACAGGATCAGCACACAATTGCTCTGAAATGCTCTGTGCTGCTGAGGCCCTGCTACTTCCATGATGTACCTCTATGTCACCCGCCACAGGATCAGCACACTTCTGCCCTGAAATAGTCTGTGTGCTGAGGATCTTGTTCCTTCCATTATGCAACCTAGCTCTGATATCTCCACTAGACCAGCACACTCCTCTTCTGAAATACTCTGTACTGCTGAAACTCTTCTCCTCCAACTAACTCTCTGTAACCTCCCACGAGATCAGGACACATCTCTTGAAATACTCTGTGCTGCTGGAACCCTACTCCTGCCACTATGTAACCCTCTGTCTGTAACCTTACAAATGATCAGCACACTTGTCCCTTGAAATACTCTGTGCTGCTGTTTGGACCTTACGAAGAACAATGTTGATTCAATGTGCAACGTAAAAAGACATACATAAGACATCAATGTTTCACAAATAACCATCATGTAACGTTTGGGATCTTCGGAGTTACTTTGGGTTACATCCTTTTTCAAACTGTTACCTGGCACCAGTTGTCATTGGCAGCGCCCGCTAGCTGGAACATATTCGCAACACAGATTCTGATCTACTAT
Source organism: Leptodactylus fuscus (assembly GCF_031893055.1). Classification (NCBI taxonomy): domain Eukaryota; kingdom Metazoa; phylum Chordata; class Amphibia; order Anura; family Leptodactylidae; genus Leptodactylus; species Leptodactylus fuscus. The sequence continues at coordinate 19,399,757 of NC_134271.1, read as the reverse complement.
CTGCCATGTGGATCACCTCCTATATAATCCACCACTACATAGTGGATCCTCCGGGCATTTCATACAGCAAGATAAAAATGAAAAGCCTACATCCAGCAAACTATTGCTCTCAGCTATCAGCCATTGTGTTCCAGGATAAAAAAAAAAAAATTTCATGGTGTTGGCAACCAAAAAGAAGGGGCGGGGCTATGACAACCAGTTACACCTTCTCCAAATAAAGTGTGCTCTGACAACCATCCACTGTACATATCTTCTTTAAAATTTTGTTAATATTGAAGCGTTCCTCATTTGGGGACCAAAGAATGTCAAAGAACGGCTACAAAGAGTATCTTTCTGGAGGACCCAACATGTCCATGCATTACACAGCCAGCCAAATATTTCAATGGCCACCATGCAATAACTAGTTTTTCCTGTGGTGTCACTGTTGGGAAATTGATCCTGTGGTAATTTGGTATGGTGACAAAAACAACAGACAAACCTCATGAATATTCATCCATCATTAAAGAGGACCTTTGACCACTTCACAACTCTTTGCATTTTTCATTACGTCTCTGCACTGATTTTTTTCTCGCCCCCACCATTCCTGAGCAGTCATTGCTTTTAGTTTCAGTCCTCAATATGCTTAGGCTCTTTATTCCTGAGCGAATGCAGATAGTCAGAGACCTGTCCACTTGTTAGTAAGAGTCTAAATTGACATCTTGGGTGCTGAAATTACAGTACTGAGTGCTCAGGAATGGTGAGGGCTAGAGAAAAAATTCCAACTGCACCAGAATCAGTGAAGAGGAGCCTATTGAATGATACAAAGAGTTGGTGGAGATGGTGAAAGGTCCTCTAAGTGTTCCATTAGGAAGTGACAACCACTCCGGTCTCATTCTTGGGTTAGAGCTATGGTTGTCACTTCGCCATTTTTCTGCTCTGTCCTCTTTATAGTTAATATTATTCGGTATGTCTTTTTGCACAGACGCCCTACCCATCCTCTCCACGCCCGCAGACAGTATTTATTATACTTAGCAGGGGTTTTTTGTTTCCTTTAGATGATTCTTCCTAAGCTGTAATTATCCGGTGACAGATTTAGTCAGACAGTTGCTATTATAACTACATAAACTGACACGGAAAATCTTAATAAAGAGCATTATGATATAGATTGCTTTAATCTTCCCCGGAAATTTTCTCATTCCGTCCTATCGGCCACTTGTATATTTTTGTCTCTTTCAAAGTTCAACCTCTCAAATCTATAATTCTGGTGACAAGTTTGGCAGAAAACGAGATTAATCGTCTGATAAAGACACAAAAAAAGGAGAAATATAATCTTGTCGAAGCGACTCCTGGGCTCAATTACTGACGCGGAAACACAACAACAGGTAAAATAAGACTCTTAACAAAGATTAATATCACAACGGCGCAACAAAGCTGTCTGTTCATTACAAGATTTTTTTTTTCGTTCTCTCTCGTGCCCGTACAGTCAATGACGCCCATTAAATTCAGGTTGGCACGCAAGAAGCCATGTTTTAATGATCGCTGAATCAGCAGCCCTATAGAAGTGAATGGAGAAGTGGCTGCACATGCGTACAAGGGCTCTATTCACACGTAGCATTCAGGGTACACGTTCTGGTCCTCATTTCCCAGATTGCTGAGAGTCCAACACTATGGATAGGGGATAAGAGACATTGGTGCCTTACAGCAGTCTTATTGTCATAGGCAGACATAGAAGGGAGTCGTGTCATTGAGGTCTATGGGAGAGTTTACTAGACATGTTCTGTGCAGGGAGGGGAGAAGAGAAAAGTTGTGGCAACATCTATTGCCAGTAGTGATGTAATGATGGCTCAGTATTGTTATCTATAGAAGTGTTATTCTGTCTGTGATGGAAATGAGGCGACTACTGGAAAGAAAACTCTTACAGAATTCACAAGTGTCAGTCTATTATTATGGTTAGTGGCCAGAGTGAAAATTGCAGGATATATATAAAATGATTCAGAAGGTTCAAACAGCCAGACACCTTGTGACCAACTTATGGCTGGGGACTCTATTCAACAAAAACAGATTTGAGAATCTTATGAATTGTGTTTAAGTGATCCTGTACACAGTTGGAGAGTATTTGTTTTCCATTCCAGAACTATTTGCAAGTGATTTCCAAACTAGACAAGAGACCCCCTCTCTTCCAGAACTGTACAGATCAAAGAGAAAAGTCCATCCTATTGGAAACCAGTGCAAAATTTTGGGAAGGCACACAATTCTTAAAATGGAATCTATTTCTTTTTCATTCCAGTTCAATTAAGTGATTGATCAGACTAATTTCACAAACCAAAAACCCTTTAACGGGGACGTTTCACCATCTCCACCAACCCCAATTCTTTACATCATTCAATAGGCGCGCTCCACTGATTTCTGCATAGTTGGAAATTTTTCTGTAGGCCATACGGTTCCTGAGAAATCAATGTTGTGAGTCCAGTGGGCGGTCTGTTGCTGAAGTAGATAGTCTGGGCTCCGCCCACCTAATAGTAGCGAGCCTACTTAGTAAATTGGGTGCTGAAAATAACAGAAGTGATTGCTCGAAAACGGTGCGGTCTAGAAAAAAAATTCCAATTATACCAGAATCAATGGAAAATATAAATATACACTGAAGGATGCAAATAGAGTTGGGGGAAGTGGTGAAAGGCCCCCTTTAAATTCCCAAATAGTAACCTTGGAATTATTCCTGGTCCGCATATGGAAGTCTCGAGACACAGCTTCCAATGTCACCATTACCTTTTGCATGAAACAGGAGTAATGAGGTGGGGGACAATGGTGGAGGGAGGGGCTATTTTCTACACATGAAACTAATTTATGGTATAAAAGTTTGTCAAGACTATGCCCTCCTCATGAGGAGCAAAATAAATGTCACTGCTGGAGATGCAAAAACATTTCCGAAGACTCAAAAATTCTAAGTTGCCCCATCCTAGGTCACCTAAACCGCTCTGGTTTTACTACAGCTATTCGTTTCCACCAGTGTGAGGAGTTTTTGCTCCACATATAACAGATATATAAAAGTGCTGCCACAACAAAAATATAGTAAAAGAAGAAAAGACATCTCTCAAAAAACTCCTCACCTCGGCAAACAAAACAGCACTCGTTCTCCGGGAGAATTCGATCGTCTTCTGTGCAGTTCAATGGCGGACACGGCTCTGTTACCTTCTGTAAAGCTCCATTCTGTAAGCAAATAATGATATTATCTGTATTAAAAGAGCCGCGTGTGGCACATTGTGACGAGACGGAAAGGTCACACAGTCTTTAATCGACAGCTCTGCCATTCATTGCGAGAGAGGACTCCTGACTGCCGGAGGAAAGAATCAAGGCTTTACAGGTCATGTATTGGATAGCGGGGATCTTATTGTTACCCCGGGGGCTTATTTAACTTGCAGAGGTGTACAGCATGAGGGAACGGATGCATTGCAAAAGCCTAGGCCCGAAATAGACTGCTCATGACCCCACCAGAGAACTAGCTGCATCCAATACCAAGCACAACCCAAGTGTGGCGCTGTATTTTTTGGAAAAAAAAAAAAATCCCTATTTTTCCAAGGGTATATTCACACAGAGGATCTTGAGATAGCCTCCTGTCCGAATTCAGTGATGAGGACAAGGCATACTCTATGCAGGGAGGGGAAGGAGATACGTTGTGACATTATCTATGGTCAGTAGCGATGTAATGATGGCTCAATAGTGATCTCTATGGAAGTGTTATCTTCTATTGTAATTCGGTCTGTGTAAAGTAAATGAGCTGACTGCTTCAAAGAAAACCTCTACAGAACCAAATCAATAAAACTGCAGGATATAGTACTTTTTATTTTTATATTTTATCTATAGCGTAAAAAAAAATAAATTGAATAAAAGAAACTTGGTTAAAAAAATAAGTAATTTCTGGTAACACATTCCCTTTAATGCTTGGCTCTCAATGGAGCTAGCGGCTTAGTAACACAGCATGATGCACTATTTTGTTGAGTTAAATTTTTGGCTCCCCAATGAGGTCAATGAGGTCCCCAAGTATTTTTGGTGTCCTAATAGAACATGATTATACAAATACAAGAGAGTATGTGAATAAAGCCTTATCGTCACTGACACAATGTAGCAAACTATCATCAGAGAATAGAGATCTTTGCTGCTGTGTATATAGTGGGGGGGGGGAGGTGAAAAGCAGTTTGGTGGACTGCCCCATTGGTATCCACCACTTATCCATAAAGCCTTATTAATTACCATCCCCCGTAAAGTCTAAGAAAAAAAAATCCCCCAATAATCTACAGGTCTCTCATTTTAACCTTTCCGTGTAAATTTTCCAAAAGAGCAAACATTGCAATGAGATTTATGCAAATTGTGACAAGCCATTTATAACATTGTCTCCATGTGAGCAGCGGTGACATCGAATCAACCAAAAACCAAACACATTTCACGATTCTAAGCGAAGGTTAATTACAATGCACTTCAAGACGTTAACCAAGGAGCGGCCGGAAGGGAAGGACGGCCCGCCGGAGGAAACGGCACATTAATATATAACAAGGCCAGCTCTGAATTGCCTCCATTATTCGTTATTTAGAAAACCTATTTCCTGTAAATTATTAGGCCGACAGATATTTACTTGACAGGTCTGCAGAAAATTGTGTCAAATCTATAACCAGGTAATTCATGCAAAAATAAGAGCCCATGATGGAGAAAAAACACTCTCTAAGTCAGTGGTCTCCGATCTGTGGCTCTCCTGCACTTTCTAGACTAGAATTTCTTGTTGTTGTTTTTTAATGTACATTGTGAACCCCACATGGCGTTCACAATGTACATTGTTTCCCCATCAGTATGTCTTTGGAGTATGAGATGGAAATCCATGCAAACAAGGGCAGAACATACAAACTCCTTGCAGATGGTTTTTTGTCCTTGGCAGGATTTGAACTGAGGACTCCAGCGCTGCAAAGCTGCAGTGCTAACCACTGAGCCACCGTGTGGCCCCTTAGACTAGAATTTCTTGTCAGGGCATGCTGAGACTTGTAGTTTTCTGACAGCTGGAGACCACCGATTCTGATGTTCACCATCAGGCATTGAGTGGAGAGGGGCCACATTCGTCTGATTTCATTTTAAGGACCTGTCCCTGGGTGTTACTAATTTTAGGGGGTGGTCTGGGGGCTAAATAAATTAATTGAGGTCTGGCCTGGGATCTGAATAAGTTAAAAGGTCTGAGGTCTGAATGAGTGTAGGGATCTGGTCTGGGGTCTGAATTTCTGGTCTGAGTTCTGAATGGATTTAGGTGTCTGATCTGGGGTATGATTCAGTTTAGATGTTTGGTCAGAGGTCCTATTGATTTTAGAGGTCTGTGCTCTAAATAAATGTATGAGTCTGAAATGGGGTCTGATTGAGTTTAGAGGGTCTGGCCCTGCTTCTGAATGAGTCTAGGTGCCTGGTTTGGGATCTGATTAATTGTAGGAGTTGGTATGGATTTATTTTAGGGGGGTTGTTTTTAGGGGTTGATGTTAGGTCTAAATTATCTTGAAGACTAGTCTGGCATGTGAATGAGTTTAAAAGTCTGATCTGGGGTCTAAATGAATTGAGGAGTCTGAATACATTTATGGGTCTGACCTATGGTCCAAGTGTGTTATTGGGTGTAGGGTCTCATTTTCCTATGAACATATAATAAATCTTAATATAAACCGGTCTACAAAGTTTAAGAAACATTGACAATGAGAAAATTGTTGTTCAGTTTGGAATTTCACCTGTTGATCCCGGTAAGTGAATATTTGATAAAACTACCTCAGTTATATACGCCATGACCTTTAAGCAAGCACTAACAGCCCCATTCCAGATCCCGTACTGTTGCCAACAAGACAGGTGTGGGGGAGATCTACCTAATATTAGTGCTGGTGACTTCCAAGGGAAATCCCAATTTGTAAAGGTTGACATATGCTGTTACTATCCCCATAAATAAGATTATGCAGAGTCCCTTTAATTATGTTCTAGTAACATAGTTTTCAGATCTTGCTGGAATCAGATTGGACCAAAAAAAATAAATAAATGAGAAACCGTTCACTTACTTTACATTCTCTGCAGGTTGTAGTCAGGATCTTCTGACCTTCTGCCAAAACTTTTCCACCATAACTGCATTTGGCTGCAGGGCAGAGAAGATACAACAAGACGTGAGACATTACAATTTCTAACTATTTGGCTCATGGGTTTCTGCAATACACACATATCCTTGTAACATGGCATTTCTATACTCCCGTACCCAACTACAAAACGTTGTTCTCCATCACTAGACTACGCAAAATAAACTTTGCATAATGCTAAACTGTTTCTAAAGAAGGAATGAAGCCAAGAAGCTTTACAGAAGAGACTGGTCGCTGATAGTGAGGACTCCAAGCAAATGATAAAAGAAGACGATGCATCCATGTTTTTAGAGGTCCCCGATGTGTGGCTGTACAAGGAAATCTACAACTCCCTGCGATCATCTGGTTGTCAAGGCAAAGAGGCAGCTGTAATTCTGCAAGAGCTGGAAAGCCAGAGGTGGAGGGGAAAAAAAGTTCCCAAAAAGCATTGCCAAAGCATCAGTAACTTCTTCCTAAGCAGAACAAGCTAGGAATATTGAGAGAGATGCAGTTTTACATAAATGTCCCAGGAAGCATTGCAGAAGCCTTATCCCTGCTATAAGAGAACTGAGGGTGAAGGACATTTGACTAAAGTGAGCCTTCACTATAAAGCGTTAATTTCAGGACTTATATATTGATGCCTATCCTTAAGACAGGTCATTAATATCTGATCGGTGGGGATCCAACACCTGGGACCACAACAGATCAGTTAGTTGAAGAGGTTTCAGCACTCAATAGAGCATTTCAACCTTTTCACTGGATACCAAGGACAGTGCCATATATAGTGGTTGTGCCCGATATTACAACTCAGTTCCATTCACCGATCTGAGCTGATCAGTGGGGGTCCCAGGTGTCAGACCACCACCAACCCCACACTGATGACCTATCCTATGGACAGACCATCAATATGTAAGTCCCAAAAAAACATTTTCAACCCTGTATAGCCTTTATTTATACAGCTCTACAGAATGAGGATATGGTAGGCTTACTGGACACCAGACATGTCTGAACCAAGCATGCATGTTAATGCGAGCCTCAGAAGGAATAGCTGTCGACAGTTATTTAATATGTATGACCAGCCAGCACATGATCAGTCTATACATGCTTAGTTACCTATGGAGACATAAATCTGCATAGAACCTGTATGAATAACAACTATAGGCTATAGTGAGGTACCTGTAACCTCATATAGAAACCAATGGGAATTGCCATAATGCAATAAAGTCAGCAGTCCATCAGAGTGACCTATTAGGATAACCTTCCCTCCCATATGGACCATACAAAAAGGGGCTGACCAGGGAGGATCCCTTTAAAATGGTACATTCTCTGTAAAGAAAACTCCTGTGGCCATTCAATATTTAAAAAGGAACTTTTGCCACCTCAACTAACTCTTTGCATCCTTCAATGGCCACGGCTCCACTGATTCTAGCACATTTTAAATTTTTACTCTAGCCCCCACCATTTCGGAGCAATCATTTCTGTTATTTTCAGTATAATTATGCTCTCTTATGTCAGGTGGGTGGTCTCAGACTCTCTTCTCCAGCCCAGGACCACCCACCAGACAGCAGAGAACCTACCTAAAAGTACTGATTGCTTGGCAACTGTAGGGGCTAGAGAAAAAAATTCAGCTGTGCCGAAAACAGTAAACCTATTCAAGGATGCAAAGAGTTGGAGTTGGTGGAAGTGGTGAAGGGTCCCCTTTAAGAGAATACATGGGCCTGCTTCTTCCATCACCTTTCACTTCCTCACCTATGTTACAACAAGTATTGCCACCATCTGATCACTTCCTAAGGGTGTACTATTTTTTCTCCCCAACTATGTTTTCATACCCTGATAGCCCCTGGTAAGACATATTCTTCAGTCCATCTCATTGTATAATTGGAAACCTTCTTACACTGACGGCACGGTAGGATTATCAGGTGTCTGTGGCGCTCAGGAGCCTGTCATGTGTAATATCCATCTCTCACAGACTGTCTATCAGCAGGTTTGTCAGGATATGTGCCAAGCTTATTATGCCAATTATATCATAAGCACAGGTCTAGGGGTTCTCTGTCCGATATACAATCCCATTAAGATGACAACTGCTTCTCCTGGATTAGTATAAAACATGGTCCACACCGGCATTAGATAGTCCAGTCAAACATTTATAGTGTATCTATAGAGATCCCATTCACCTATTCTGGCTGGCCACACCCCCTAAAGAAGTCAAAGGATTGGTCCATCGCCATTAAAATCTACGAGAGACGGTGGGGGGGGATTTCATCTGATAGTAATTGTTGTAAGTTATCCACAACTGTTTCTACTTTAAGGAAAAAATAAGGTCATAATGGTATCCAAAAGTTGTCTTAATATATCATATTACTATACGATGTAATATAACATATTATATACCATGATACTATACTATATTGCAATATATAATATACCATATTATGATGGAGTATAATAGTATAGCAAGAGAAAATACTATGTTATGCTGAAATAGAATAATGGAACATAACATAAAATGTAATATACCATAACACTAAACATTACTGTAATATACTATAACATAACACTAAACTATGCTGCAATATAATATACCATAATACTCTATTATGATGGAGCATATTAGTATGGCATGCCATAATACTATGTTTAGCTGTATTAAAATAAAAACATAATATAATATACCGTACTACAATACTAAACTATTCTGCAATATAATATACCATAACACTATACTATACTATATATAATATCAGTGGTGTAACTACCACCATAGCAGCGGAGGTAGCTGCCACAGGGCCCAGGACATTAGGGGCCCGGCGACATCCGCTACCGCTGCTATCATTATACTCGGGGGGTCTTTTCGGACCCCCGAGTATAATGATCGGTGGACCGCGAGAGGTAAGAAACATAAAAAACACTGTTACTTACCTCTCCATGATCCAGCCAGGCCTCCTTCCTGACGTCCTTTCTGATGTCTCTGACGTCACATGAACCCGGCCTGCGTCCCGGGTCATGTGACATTCGACGTCATTGAACAAGGACAGCAGCGCAGAAGGAAGCGGAGAAGACCGCGTAGGAGCTGGGGGACAGGTAAGTAACAGTAGTTTTTTATGTTTTTATTCCCCCGGGTCTCTTATACTCTGAGGTCTGAAAAGACCCCAGAGTATAATAATTGTTTATGGGTGTCCACAGTGGGAGATAGTACTGTGTGCAGGGGCAACTATGGGGGATAATACTGTGTGCAGGGGCCACTATAGGGGATAATACTGTGTGCAGGGGCCACTACGGGGTATAATACTGTGTGCAGGGGCCACTAAGGGACATAATACTGTATGGAGGGGCCACTATGGGGCATAATACTGTGTGCAGGGGCAACTATGGGGGATAATACTGTGTGCAGGGACCACTATGGGGGGATAATACTGTTTGCAGGGGTCACTAAGGGACATAATACTGTATGGAGGGGCCATTATTGAGGATAATACTGTGTGCAGGGGCCACTAAGGGAGATAATACTGTGTGCAGGGGCCCACTATGGGGGATAATACTGTGTGCAGGGGCCACTATGGGGGGATAATACTGTTTGCAGGGGCCACTAAGGGACATAATACTGTGTGCAGGGGCCACTATGGGGGGATAATACTGTGTGCAGGGGCCACTATGGGACATAATACTGTATGGAGGGGCCACTATTGGGGATAATACGGTGTGCAGGGGCCACTATGGGGGATAATATTGTGTTAAGGGGCCACAATAGAACGTGCAGAAATGTGTAGGAGCGGGTCAGTCGAGGTCTTCGGCGTCGCTGTCGGTTGGGGGGGGGGGCATGTCAAAAGCTCGCCACGGGGTCCCCGCCATTCCTAGTTACGCCACTGATAATAGTACAACATGCCAAAGTACTACGCTAAAATAAAATATAACATAAAAATTTTTTATATACCATTACACTAAACTATGCTGCAATATAATATACTAGAACAAGTCATAACACTATGTTATAACATAATAAAAAAAATCTAATACACCATAACATAAAACTATGTTGAAATATAATATACTAGTACACTAAACTATACTGCAGTATATTAATATGCCATAATACTATACTATGCTGCAATATACCGTAATAGTATAATATGCCATAATACTATAGCACGATGTAATAAAATCATACAACATACCATAATACTATATTATGCTGCAATATAACAGTATAACATACCATAATACCACACTATACTGCAATATAATATACCATAATATAATACTATTAATATCATATGCCATAGTACTACACTAACTTACAATACACCGTAAGCGTAACCCATGGTGTGATATAATAAACCATGACAAACCATAGAAAACCTACGTTGCCATACAATATATCAAACTATTATGCCCTGCTGCATTACAGTAGACTATGTACCATACTTTAATAATATACCGTGCGGAAATAGAATACAATGTACCATAATACAATGCAGTCCTGCAATAATAATGCACCCTATTATTATCCTAAGCTGCAATACAAAAGAACAATATACCATTATACTATACTGTGCTGGTATATAATACAATAACCTAATACTTTCATATAATAATATCATTAAATATTCATGCATCGCTGCCTCTGTATGTGGGTCATATACTGTATGGATACATTAAAATGTATGAATCACGCCATTCAATACTCTTAAAGGGATATCCACGTCACAAAACCCCTTTTAGATTAGGGGTCCATTATCTAGCAACATGTGAAGGGAAAGAAACCTGACAACAGGTAGTCACCTAAAAAGTAGAATTGACACCTGTCACTATAAAGGTAGCAGCTTGTCTGTAAACACATGGGCTTCAGGAGCATGGAGGGTATCTACTCTCCAAAATAGGTGACATTCAGCCTAGGCGAAAGGTGCGATTAGTTTCCCCTTTAAATATACCTAAATCACCAGAGCGGCTTGTTGGCACCCCCTCTGGCAACCAGCTCATGCTCTAGTAGCCCTCTACTACTAGAATAATGCATATATACATATATATCTCGTATTATGGACATCCCCTTTAAGGTTAGTGTGTTCCCGATTCGCTCAGCAGACAATAATCCGCCAATTTCAGCAGATATTTTTTAAAACAACTTACTTAACAAATTCTCGGCGCTTTAATTTTCACAGACCATAAAAAAACTATTATTATATATTGAGGTCTGCGATACATTTATACAATTACCGGATCATTTTATTTGCTAGTTCATTCATGCGGGAATGTCACGGGGAATTTAATGTTGCTGAGCTGGCAGATATTCACCGGAGGAAAAAAAAAATTATATAGGTAAAAAAAAAAAAAAAAACTCAGGAACCGAGTGGAAATATTAACATATTACACAAAAAATAGCACACTAAAATCTATAAAAATATACAAGAAGCACAACAAAAATTTCAAATAACATGAAAAATAGAATATAAAAAAATATACCGGTATTATAAAAATAATACAAAAAATTGACAGAAAAAAAATTGAAAAAATACAACACAAAATATAATAAAAAAGGATATATATATATATATATATATATATATATAGATCACACAAGAAACGGAACATAAAAAAAGAAGAAAAAAATTGAAAAAAATCCAACACGAAATATAATAAAAAAGGAAATATATTAAAAAAATATCACACAAGAAACGGAACATAAAAAAAGAAGAAAAAAAAAATCCAACTTGAAATATAGGAACGATACCTCACAATAAATATACCAGAATATTACCAGAGAAATACAACAAAAATATCAGAAAATAAATATAAATATATATCACATAAGATATATAAGAAAAATATCACAATATAACAGGAGAAAAATATCACACAAGAAATATACCAAATATATCACACAAGAAATAGCCCATTATAAACCAATGTGTCGTGCCATGATTATACATGAATTTTTACCTCAGCAAAGCGTCTAAAATGATAAAATACCTAGCTGTATTCTATCAAAATGGCCGCCGTTTTACCTCAGTGAATAGTTTGTCAGCCAGTACTCCTATGCTCCTGAAACAAGTGGGTAAAATGGCTGCCCTTGAAGCCCTCGCCCCTTACATGGATTCTAACGCTGCTCTTCTATCCCTCTTTCCTATGCTTCTGAATGACGAGTGACAACCAAAATAGCCGCTCTTATACCCAAATTCATAGGGGAAGATATAGTAAGACAGTGTTAAAGCAAAGCTGTATTAGTTGCCCATAGAAACCAATCAAAGAACAGCTTTCATTTTGTATTCTGCTCCTGAAAGATGAAAGCATCATTGTGATTGGTTGCTGTGAGCAACTAAGAAAACCTTGATTAAAAACCTAGACTATTTTAGTCTGCCCCCTAGTGTGTCACCTTGTATTACTGTTCTCTTGAAGGACAGGTGATTAAACAATATGGCTGCCTGTATGCCCTAATATACACTCACCGGCCACTTTATTAGGTACACCATGCTAGTAACGGGTTGGACCCCCTTTTGCCTTCAGAACTGCCTCAATTCTTCATGGCATAGATACAACAAGGTGCTGGAAGCATTCCTCAGAGATTTTGGTCCATATTGACATGATGGCATCACACAGTTGCCGCAGATTTGTCGGCTGCACATCCATGATGCGAATCTCCCGTTCCACCACATCCCAAAGATGCTCTATTGGATTGAGATCTGGTGACTGTGGAGGCCATTGGAGTACAGTGAACTCATTGTCATGTTCAAGAAACCAGTCTGAGATGATTCCAGCTTTATGACATGGCATTGCATTATCCTGCTGAAAGTAGCCATCAGATGTTGGGTACATTGTGGTCATAAAGGGATGGACATGGTCAGCAACAATACTCAGGTAGGCTTTGGCGTTGCAACGATGCTCAATTGGTACCAAGGGGCCCAAAGAGTGCCAAGAAAATATTCCCCACACCATGACACCACCACCACCAGCCTGAACCGTTGATACAAGGCAGGATGGATCCATGCTTTCATGTTGTTGGCGCCAAATTCTGACCCTACCATCCGAATGTCGCAGCAGAAATCGAGACTCATCAGACCAGGCAACGTTTTTCCAATCTTCAATTGTCCAATTTCGATGAGCTTGTGCAAATTGTAGCCTCAGTTTCCTGTTCTTAGCTGAAAGGAGTGGCATCCGGTGTGGTCTTCTGCTGCTGTAGCCCATCTGTAGCCTCAAAGTTCGACGTACTGTGCGTTCAGAGATGCTCTTCTGGCTACCTTGGTTGTAACGGGTGGCTATTTGAGTCACTGTTGCCTTTCTATCAGCTCGAACCAGTCTGGCCATTCTCCTCTGACCTCTGGCATCAACAACGCATTTCCGCCCACAGAACTGCCGCTCACTGGATGTTTTTTCTTTTTCGGACCATTCTCTGTAAACCCTAGAGATGGTTGTGCGTGAAAATCCCAGTAGATCAGCAGTTTCTGAAATACTCAGACTAGCCCTTCTGGCACCAACAACCATGCCACGTTCAAAGGCACTCAAATCACCTTTCTTCCCCATACTGATGCTCGGTTTGAACTGCAGGAGATTGTCTTGACCATGTCTACATGCCTAAATGCACTGAGTTGCCGCCATGTGATTGGCTGATTAGAAATTAAGTGTTAACAAGCAGTTGGACAGGTGTACCTAATAAAGTGGCCGGTGAGTGTATATAGTTACTCATCCAGTACTCCTATATGGTTGTCCTATGCTCCTGAATGACGGATGGCAACCAAAATTGCCGACATTAAACCCTAATATTAGCTTATTTTCCACTTTAGATATTGAATGCTCCTCAATGATGGCTGAAAACCAAAATGGCTGCTTATATCTAAATTCATAGTTTGTCCCCTTGTATTACTGTTCTCCTGAATGACTGGAAATAAACCAATATGGCCGCCATTAGACCCTCCATACGGGTTTTTCTCCCAGCTTTAGTTTTGAAAACCAATATGGCCACCAGTATACCCCAATATATCAACTACTGAATTATCGTTGATCAATAAATTAGGCCGCCATTATAATTAACTTATTGCTCCAATGCTTCTGAATGACAGGTGACAATATGGTCGCCATCAAACCTCTAGACAAAGATTGCCACAAAGCTTTACAGAACTCCTAAATAATACTTGACAACCAATATGGCGGGCATTACTACCTTCTACATGGGTTGTCACTAGATTTCCAAAGCTCATAAAAGGTGGGTAAAAAAAAACAATGACCAATGTCTTTATACCCCCCCCCCCCCCCTTCCAACATGGATGGTCACCCAATTGTTCTATGTTCCTGAACGATGACTGGCAACCAATATGGCCACTAAAACACCATCTTACATGGATTGTGACCCAACTTTTCTAAACCTCTGAAAGTTTCAATTGTCTAATTAGATAAAGATAGGACAGTGGAAAATGTATCTCACAGGGAATATTGAAAGACGTTCATAGGAACCTAAGGGGAGGAAGGATGACTGAACTTCCGCAGTACAATGAGGCATCATCAGCCCGACTGCAGAGTCCACAATATCTAATCCTCTGCATTACATAAGGAAGGATGGCTGACTAAAGAATCTGCAACATGTAATCATGTTTCTGACGCCCTTAGGGAAGGATCACAGACTACACAATGTCCAACATACAATGCAGCCTGTGAAGCATAGAAATCCAGATGATGGATGATCAAACAAGCAGAATGTTATCTCCAATAAGGACTCCGAGGAAGGAAGATTGAAAGTGGCATGTAAAACATGTCCTGCTTGTAATGTGCCCAGCCACACAAATAGGCCCAACCACTGAAAGAAAAGACATTTGTACATATTGATGTTCCCTTTATCTTCATAGAATATTTAGGGATCCATTTTGTCTTCCACTTAAAAGGAGAACTAAAGTCACTGATACAAACATAAAAACCGCTGTAAGCATTCCTGAGCCATAAACACAGCCCATGAAGGCTATAATTATTATCACACTGCCCCGTGTACAAGAATATAACTACTATAATATTGTCTTCTATGTACAAAAATATAAATACTATAATACTGCCCCATGTACAATACAACTTCTATAATACTGCTCCTACGGTATGTACAAGAATATACCTACTATAATACTGCCTCCTATGTACAAAAATATAACTACTATAATACTACTCCTATGTACAAGAATATAACTACTATAATACTGCTCCTATGTACAAGAATATAACTACTATAATACTGCTCCTATGTACAAGAATATAAATACTATAATACTACCCCCTATGTACAAGAATATAACTACTATAATACTGCCGCTATGTACAAGAATATGACTACTATAATACTGCCTATGTACAAGAATATAACTACTATAATACTGCTCCTATGTACAAGAATATAACTACTATAATACTGCTCCTATGTACAAGAATATAACTACTATAATACTACACTGTTGGGAAGGTAGCTTGGTAGCAGCAGTGGTGCAGACCCAACCAGACACAAATCTTGGAGCAAACCAGTTTATTTAAAAAAATAAATAAATAAAAAGTAAACAAAAACAAAAAAAAAAATCAGCAAAATATATAAACCTTTACATCAAACACAAAAAAAGTTGAGCAAAATAAAATACAGCCTTAACTTCAGGTAAAACGATGCGAAACAAAATCCTGCTCGTCTGAGCTCTAAACTAAACAGTAATAATAAGCTAACTATACATGTGGCTTACTAGCAGCCTCACAAACAAACCAATAAGCACGATACAGTCTCACCGGACTCAACGAGTAACAGGACAGACCCAGACGCCTCCTCTCAGTCACTGGATCTGCCCTGAAGTGCAGGCTCTTCAGCCTTTTATGGGCCACTAATGAGCCTATGACCTTCACCTGAGCTGAAGTCTACTCCAGACCTGCACTGGACCACATAGGTCAGAAACCTGGGGCTGATATAGCGGGACTCCAGCACTCTGCCAGTCACCTTCTCACAACACGTATATAACTATAATAACACTCCTATAGAGGATAAGGAGATAACACATGACTTACGTCTGCAGATCTTGCAGCATTGACCAGGAATATGGACGGGTAAATATTCTGGAGAACAGTTGACAGGGGGACATAACATATGTCTGCATTCAATGGCGCCATTCTAGAGGAAAGAAAAACAAATAAAAAATTTTTCAGTCTGATAATACAATAACATGGGGGTTCCAGGGCTTCTATCTTCCTGTGACTATATATAATTCTCTGGCACAGCTCTATATACTTCCACTTTTCCCTTTTTATCTCTAATTTCGGTACTTTCCTCTTTTCGCCTAGGACATTCTGTTTTATATCTACATGTGTGACTGTAATGAGAAACGCTTTTCCCTACAGTTCCTTCCATTGTATTTCATAGTTGAGCCCCTTAGTAATGCCATTTTGTCGATGTCTTTATAGGAGGATTCAGCGGGCTGCCAACCACCAGTCGATACGATGAATTCCTGGAAATTCTCCATTTCTCAAGGATATAATTATTACAAATACTACCATACAGTTCGGGGGAGGGGAAGGCTTCTAACACACAATGGCTTCTAATTTCCCTCTGCACTTACAACATGCTGCTTAAGACTTGGAATACCTCAAAGCGGCCATGAAAGGTTTAGCTACTTCCAAAATGTAGTGATGAGGAGGCTGGGGATCATCTCACCTTACATGTACAGTTCCTGCAGTGGTCGTCGTCTACCCAGGAGTCTCTGTCCCTGTAGACTACACCTTGGACCTGACAAGTCTTCTCACAATGACAATTCTCCAGCTGGCTCAGTCTCGTCTCTGCATAGTTTAGCTGTAAGATATAAACATCAATGATGTCATTGAAGGAAGAAGAGTTTTATATATGTGATGCAACAATATACATGCAACAACAGTTCCTGCGTTGTCACGTGTCACATTAGGTATAACTTTATTTTTTAATTTTCTGCAAGTTCCAGTACATAAAGGAATATGCAAGATCATCAAGACAGAGACTGGAGGCAAAACACAACCCATGGACAGGAGGTAATTGGCCAACCAAGACCCAAAGACTAGAAGAAAACCACTACCCCAAGAGACCCTGAAAGACAGAAGGCAAACCACAACCCCGAGATGGGAGACAAAAATCACAACCGCAAAACGGCAGGTCAAAACCATGACCCCAAGTTGGGAGGCAAAAACTAAGATCACAAGATGGAAGGCAAACACCGCGACCCTAAGACGAGTGGCAAAAACCACAAACTACAGACAGGAGGCAAAAACCACAACTCAGAGAGAAATACCTCATCCCATTTTGGTCCCCATGAGACTCTGAAAGACAGAAGGCAAACCAAAAGCCTGAAATGGGAGGCAAAAATCACAAGCCTGAAATGGGAGGCAAAAATCACAATCCCAAAACGGGAGGCAAAAACCATGACCCCAAGTTGGGAGGCAAAAACCAAGACCCCAAAAACCACAACCTAGAGACAGGATGCAAAAATCATAACTCAGAAACAAATACCTCAACCCATTTTGGTCAAACTATTTGTAAGCCCACCTGTGGCAAGTTCTAAAAACCAAAATGTCCTCCATCATCTGATCAATACTTTCACCAGATTGGAAAACCCCAATGACCTTCATCATCTGATTGGTGCTGTCACCAGATCAGAAAGCCCCAATGACCTCCATCATCTGATCGGCGCTGTCACTAGATCGGAAAGCCCCAATGACCTCCATCATCTGATCGGTGTGGTCACCAGATCGGAAAGCCTCAATGACCTCCATCATCTGATCGGAAAGCCCCAATGACCTCCATCATCTGATTGGCGCGGTCACTAGATCGGAAAGCCCCAATGACCTCCATCATCTGATCGGCGCTGTGACTAGATCGGAAAGCCCCAATGACCTCCATCATCTGATCGGCGCTGTGACTAGATCGGAAAGCCCCAATGACCTCCATCATCTGATCAGTGCTGTCACCAGATCAGAAAGCCCCAATGACCTCCATCATCTGATCGGCGCTGTCACCAGATCGGAAAGCCCCAATGACCTCCACCATCTGAACGGCGTTGTATCAGCCCTTTTAGTTTTGATACAAATTAGAATCTTCTAGCTAAGTGGGTGGTAACACTGTGGTTTCTCTGGGGGTGGAGTCTGTGTGTGCAGCATATGGTGCAGTGTTACCGCCCACTTGGCTAGTGTATCCTAATTTACATTAACAATAACAGGGCTTATATCTTTGGAATGACTGAACAGATCAGGGTAAACAAAACACCAAACTGCTCAGGTGAAGGCGCCGATCAGATGATCTGTGTCACTAGACGTCTCACATCTGGTGATGGCCGATCTTTAATTCCCAGACTATAAACTCCGAGAGAAGGCAAATCATATCCCAGGGTTAAAAAACCCCAAAACCACCTAGAGATGGCAAAAATGATCTACGGAGGGAAATAAATACAACCTACATAGGGGGAAACTTGAACTACAGTGGGGTACATATTATACTAATTGCGTCGTGGGTGATTATGTCATCATGATTTGGATTCTTCCACGTATACCTTTACCCATCATCTAGAATATCTGGATTTCCGGATTCTCAATGACTAGTCTGTGCCTATGAGACAGCCGCAACGGTCTCTGTATGAAGCAGCTGCAGTGTAATATGTTCCCGCTATGACCGGGGACGTTTATCTTCTCCATCACTTATCAGCCACAGATCGATAGCTGAACATGATCTGGTGTTTCAGCCAAGAGATTCATTCTAAATTAAAATGCGGCCATGGGGGAGCGGCGGGTTATCGTGAAATCTCTGTCCGCAGAATAAATGAAGCTTCTCATTGTAGAATGGAAACATTTATACAGATAATTGCAGACAGGGAGCGCTATTGATAAATGATTAATCCGTCAATACCTCCCAGATCTCTAGGACACAAATATAAAATGCCACTCCAAGCCATGGATAATTTAGGAGGAACGAGGAAAGGATCGATATCGAGAGAGAACATTCCCCGACGAAGAGGGTCGCAGCCGTCATTACCAATCTGTCCTTAATGTGAATTATAACTCCAAAATACAACGGATTATTAATCAAACCCAACAAATAACCTTCAAAGACTTCAACGTTACAAACCAAAAAAATATGCTGCTGCAAGTTTTTGAAGAATTGCATGGTAAGTAGTGAGGATGATCAGAATAGGGGGGCGCTGTTGTATTGGAAATTATGGAAATGAGTAGTAATTTCCATAGCAGTGGTAGAAAGTGGTACTGCAGGTTACATGGTCTGTGGTCTAAAACCTATAGCTACCTACAATTATAAAAGACTACAACTCTCAGCATGCCCCAGCAAGGGAACAATAACGGACCCCATTATAGTCAAAGGGGGTTCCTCGGGATCAGTTTTAACCCTTCATGGCAGGATGTAACAGCGCAGATGTGAACGTGCCCTTATTGGAGCTCCCGTAGTGTTATTATACACAGTCTATTGAATTTTTGTTATCCGTTCCCCTCCTATTAAAGGGTTCCTATCTAATGACTCTTGACCTCTATCTACAGGATTTTGGAATCCCAATGTCAACAACAATCACAGGAAGAGGGGTCCTTGAGTACCCCATGTGAATGGAGTGGTAGTGTGCATGCTCAGCCGCTGCTTCCATGGGAAATCCAGACCCATAGAAATAGATGTAGTGGTGGCTGAGCATGCACACTATCACTCTATTCACATTGGGCACCCAAAATAGTGGAAAACTCCTTAAAAAGGGTTTTACAGACTAAATAATGGATGATCTAGGTCACCAATTAAACATCGGCAGGGGAACAGCACCCAGGTCCCCTATCGATCAGCGTTTAGGTGAGAGCCTCAGCCACTTTAGTACTTACAGAGGACAGCGCTTTACATTGTATAGTGGTTGTGATTGGTATTGCAGCTCAGTCCATTCACTTGATAAATGGAGAATCACTGACAAAACTCCAACAGACCGGAGACGCGACATTATGGTTAAATGTGTCGTTGCAGAAAACCGCCAGCATTAAACCTGTAGGTAATGGCGATATTTTATTGCCAGGACCCTGCAGAGCTGCTATAAACCCTGGATTATCCTGCACATCTGTACCGTAATCCCGTAGATATGCCAATTAAAAAGACATGATAGGGATGATCTCATAAAATATCACACTAGAACCTGAGGACATCTCATATGGCTTAGATACAGCAACTCAGCAGACAGTATCAGGCATAGTAGGCTCAAACAATGTCACTGTGTCATACATAATAAGATTAGATACACAGCTCAGCAGATTGCAGTATCACACAATAGGCTTAGATACACCAACTAAGCGGACAGTATCAGATATGATAGGTTTAAATACACCAACTAGACCATATTAGCTATGGTGGGCTTAGATACACCAACTAAGCAGAGAGCATTATCTATGACAGGCTTAGACAGTATCTGATATGATAGACTTAGTTACACCAACCAGGCAGGCAGTATTAGAGGATAGATTTAGATACGCAAATTCAGCAGACTGTAGTGTGTGATAGGTACTGTCTGTTGAGCTGGGATATCTAAACCTAAGTGATATAATTAGATACACCAGCTCACATGAGTGGATTAGATACATCGGTAATAGTTTTGGTGATGTAGCACACTTGATAGCATTAGCAGACAAGCTCACGTCTCATAGGTTGTAAGTAAGGAGACTCGGCAGATGTATCACACAAGAAAAGCTTAGATACAAAGACTCAGAAAACAGGGTTAGCTACACTGTCTTAGTAGACAATAATACACATGATAGGATTAGATACAGCAGATGTATCACACAATATAGACTTCGCTATGACAGGGTTAGCTATACTGACTCCACAGACCATATCACACAGGATAGCCTTAGATACACCAGCACTGACCGGCATCACACACAATAGTAACAGAGTAACCAACTCATAATAGGACGGTAGATTAGATACATGGGTTCAGCATAAGAAGCTTAGATATATGAACTCAGCAGACATTATCACACATTAGAGAATTAGACACAGTGGCTGAGCGGACAGTATCACACATGATAAGATTAGATACATAGTATAGTGAGCTTACATGCATGAACATTAGCACATAGGATAGAATTAGATACAGCAGCTAAACAGATTGTATCACAAATAACAGGCTTAGATATACAGACTCAGCAGACGCAAGATAGTATTAGATACAGCGGCTCTGAGGACAGCAGGATTAGATACACAGACACGGCAGACAAATGCAGGATAGCATTAGATACAGCAGCTTGAGGTTTTGCTACATAGTCCTGATCTATACTTCCATTTTCCATCTAAGCCTGAGGCCCCACGTTGCGGAAACACAACTTTTATTGCAGATTTTGCTGTGTTTTTTTTTTTTTTAGCCAAATCAAGGAGTGTCTACAAAAGGAATGGAAAAGATATAGCAAGTTGTTATACTTCTACCACCTGGTCAATCCTCTCCTGACTTTGGCAATGTGGAGCCTCAGCCTATATCAGGCATGTGCTGCTCCTGGAAATTAGAAGTTGTCATGACCCCGCCTTCTCATTTGCTCCTCCCATTTTCTCCATACACCACACACTTTCTTACCTTAGCTGTCAGCTTCGCCAGCAGCTCCTGTAAATCCATGATGCCTTGTACAAGACTCAGGAAATCGCTGCAGGTCGGGCAAGCTCCATAAAACAAGACGAGAGAAAGCGCGTGAGAAGCTCGTATTATACAGACAGCGGAGACATTTACATGTAAATGAGGATATTAAGTGGCGTCGCGCTAATAACAACATCTCCATCAATGAGGGACAAGTGCACAATATCATCGACTTCTCAAGGAAACAAACGTATCTGAGCATCAATCAGGGAGACGCTCAGGGCCAGGGTGATACATTGTGACGCCACCACAGACAAGCGACACTCTATGCATCTTCACCATCATGCCTGAGATAATACAATTTATCGCCTTGTAGCAAGCCGCGTATCGAGAAGCCTGTGTGTTACATACAGATGTAGCAGAGCTGAAATTGTTACTTCACTGGTTACTAGAGATGAGCGAACAGATTGGAAAGGAGTCTGGTTCATTAGAAATTTCCTTGAACTTTGGGGCTTGGCTGAACCTGAAATTTTTTGGGGTTCACTCGTCAGCTATGAATTCTTCTTATACTCTGGAGTCTCTTCAGACCCCAGGGTATAATAAGCAGAGCCACAATAAACTGGTGCTTACTTTTCCTCAGTAGGGTTCGGAAAAGATCGGATTCCAATCGGCGAACAAGAAAATTTCGCAATCGGAATTCCGAACATGATCTTTTTAGGTGGGATCGAGATTGGTGATTATTTCCCACAATGCTTTGCTACTGGCCAAGCATTGTGGGAAAAGCTAACAATGTTATTCTGAGCGGAGTGTATACTCAGTGTGAAGGCTCGCTGCGGTTCCATAGGAATGAATGGAAGCAGGCGGCACACAGCCTTAACCCCTTGCGTGCCGGCCGCGTCCATTCATTCTAATGGGACACTAGCTAACATCTCTAGTAGCTACTTACCTGCAGAGATGGCTGGTCCGGTGCCCGGTGTTCTCGGTCTTCTTCGCCTCGCTGCCCCCGCCTCCCAGGTTAGTGTTAAAGAGCTAGGAAGAAGGCGGGGCTTGTGGCTTAGGAGAGTGTGGGCGGGTACAGGGCAGGGAGACGTGACATCTCCCCTCCCAGTACCCGCCCACACTCTCCTAACCCGCCCACACTCTCCTAACCTGGGAGGCAGGGGGCAGCGAGGCAAAGAAGAACGAGAAAACCGGGCATCGGACCAGCCATCTCTGCAGGTAAGTGGACACCAGGGGGACTAAGTAGCCAGAGGATTAATAAAAAATCCTCTGGCTACTTAGTGATTAACAAAAATCACTACACAGCATGGATTCTAACAATTAAAGCGTTCAATTGTTAGATTTCATGCTCTATAGTGAATAGGATTGTTTTTAAAGTCTGATCTCCGATTAGTAAAAAAAATCCCATTGACTTACATTGGGATCAGAATTGGGATCGAGATCGGGTTTGAATGAAAAATGATCGGAAATCGGATTTCAAAATCGATCCTGAAAAGTCAAGATCGGCTCAACCCTATTCCTCACCTCTCCTGGGTGTGGTGTCTGTTCCTGGCTTCTTGGATGAAGTCCGCGGCCCCCGGGGGACTGCTGTGGTCTGTGATTGGACTTCCACAATCATGTGAGGCACCTTTAAGATCAGGACACTTGCAACAAAGCAATACAATGCCAAGGTACCCCACAGGACCCCTGAGGCCCAATCACACGCCTTAGCAATCGTCTGGGGCCACTGAAGTCACCCAAGAGGCCAGAACAGTCCAGAAGACACATGCAAAGGAGCAGCCCACATTGTGAAGGCCTTCACTTATTATACTCTGGGATCTAAAGAGACCCTACAGTATAAGAAGGTCACATCTAGTATGTTGCAACAAATGCTGCAATGTTTGCCCATAGCTATGAAACGGGTCAGAAACAAGAAACCCTTTTGAGTAGATTTACTAATACAATTTTGGGACACATTGTTTAAGCCACACCCCTTTTCTATCAAACCACACCCATTGCCGTTTACCTTAATAAGCAAGGTGCGAAAGGTTTAGGAAGCACTCAATAAATGAAATGCAAGGTAGGCAGGGGCATAGCTATAGGCGGGCAAATTACTACCAGGCCCTAGAGTCTCAGGGGGTACAAAGGTCTCTATAATGTAAGACATCAGATGGTATTTGGGGTCCCCCGATACATATTATGCACTGGGGTCCAGGCAGGCACGCCATTTTTTGGTGTACATCTGCCCCATGGAGGGAAACTCCGCTCTGCTGCATCTGCACAGTGACAGGACCAGACAGGTGCCAGATTACGAGATATTCGGGATTGATGCCGCAGCATTATAATGTCTGCTAAGAACAGCTTCCACTTACTGCGATTGAGGTTTGGACACTGTGTTAGGTATCCGCTCGGCATGAAGATGAGTTTCACGTCCTGAATCACTCCCTGGGGGGAAAAGAGGCAGAGAATTTGCGGTCAATGACAAAACTTACATGTAATGCGGATCAATCGCTCAGCTGCCTTCAGAACAGGATTTTGGAAGCGGAGAAGTTTGTAGGTCACATAACACACAGAGCCAGCAAAACGGGTGGCAAAACGGGCAAACGTACCAAATCAATGTCCTTGCTAAATACCGTATATGATGCCAAAACTGGCACATGATCTAAGCCATGGAGGACACTGACATTATACACATGTGATAGAATCAGGACTGGATATTACAGGGTTTCCTCTGAATTATACTTTGTATTACACAGTTTTCAAGATCTCTGCTTGCTGACAGGGAACGGGAACATTCAGGTTTATATCCAGATGATGAAAACCTGTATAGACCTCAACAATACGCACAGGTGATGGTTTGCTACAATTGTACAAAACCGAGAGTAACCGGGGAAGGCAACCTTTGGCACTCCAGCGGTTTTTACAACTGCAACTCCCTGCACGTATAATTGGTACTCCCACAGAAATGAATGGAGCATGCTGGGAATTGTAGTTTCAAAGGTTGCTGATCCTGACCGCCTTTCTGATCCTGACCACCTGACGCCATCGTAGCGTAAAATTGTAAAATCGGCGTACTACGAGTCCATCTTTTCCATCTAACACTTTCAGATGAAAATAACAGATACTCGGCGGACCCCTTTATAGTCAATGGGGTAGGTTACGCTCCATAGGTGTTCACTATTTTAGTGACCCGTTTGTCCATTCATCTAATCC
The DNA here is from genome assembly GCF_031893055.1 of Leptodactylus fuscus. Lineage (NCBI taxonomy): Eukaryota > Metazoa > Chordata > Amphibia > Anura > Leptodactylidae > Leptodactylus > Leptodactylus fuscus. The sequence goes on along the minus strand of NC_134271.1, from coordinate 19,374,916 downwards.
TCTGATGGACCAGAACAATGGAAACTGTGACATAAATGTGACCCTAGCATACAAAGATCAGCAGCACAAATCTCTCTCCTATCCTGACCGTGTGTTACAATGTATCAGTGCAGGTAACATGAATCACATGACTGTAGAATACACCAATAAACTATAACAATTATGATTCAGGCTGGAAGATAATAAGTCATTTCCTGGAAAAATCAATAGTCACGTTATTAAAACCTGTAGCCGAAAATATTAGAAAGCAAAATTACCGAGAATGAGAACTGGGAACCAGGAGAATATAAAGAGCGAGAGAAGAGAAGACGGGGATATCTGATCTAATACTAATGGATCCACATATCATATGCAGAATATATGTAACAGAGGCCAGCTTACTTATATAGCACCAACATATTCTGCAAAGCTGTACAGAGATGGGCATTGTTCACATCAGGCTGTCCCCAAGAGCTCACAATCTAATTTGGATCACTGAGATATGGATGTTCAAGTTTTATTGCAGGTTATCTGTGAGGGTCCAACAAAATATCCTAAATATACAAAGAGGTCACGGTGCTCATGTCATCAGGCTTATGCGTCACATGGTACAGCAGCAGATCAGTCCAAATTAAGTGAATGCGGCTGAGCTACAACACTAAGCACAGTCTTTATAAAACGTAGGACTCTGAACGTGGCATTGAGTTGATCGGTGAGGGTCCTGGGTGTCAGATCACCATCGATCACATATTGGTGGAACAAGGAGAGGGCATTAATATATAACCCCTTTAATTGGAAGTCAATTATACTTATCACATTTTTAAGATCTCCCATTAATATTAATAAACGGAAACAGTCAAGTGTCGCCAACGTGATGCAGATGGCATGTTAAGTGTGAGCCTCATGAGATTAATTTCACAAGGTTCGTCCGCCTGTTTCATTTTGGACTATAAAGTCCTTCTATTATATTCTGGGGTCTGGTCATGCCCTATAGTATAATAAGCATTGGTTTGAGGGAAGTGTGGAAAAATAACAGACTGATATTCACCTTTCGTCACCTCTCCTGGGATCCCTTGTAGCATCGGATCCTCCATTGGGAGTCCTCTTTATTAATGTTCTGGCCTTCTTGGTGACATCATGGGTACTGGATGACTGGTGGGGCCTGCAATTGGGTCTCACTGGTCACATGGTGCATGTTGACATCATGGTGCTATAACACAAGCTTCATGACACCACACTTACCACTGAGGCCCAATTACAGGCCTCAACGATGACCCTGGGGTCTGTAATGTCACTCAGGAGGCCAGAAGATGACCGAAGAGGAGTCCAGTGGAGGGCCATAGGCTTCAAGGGAGCTCAGGAGAGGTGAGGGATGCTGAGTATCAGTATTTCTGGTGTCCACCCCTCCCCTGGGCCTCTACCTATTATACTCTGGGTATAATAGGTGAACACCGAGAGTATGGGATTTGGTCAAAACCTAAATTTTTGCAAAAATTTGTAACAATCTCGTTTCAATCTGCTCTGCTCATCTTTAGTTACTGAGCGTCAGAGCCCAGGACATCGGCCATGACATGTCCACGTGCTTGAAAATAGCAAAGAACTGAAATGCAAAGTAGACCGATGCAATATATTTCATATACATTAGAAATCCTCTCTACAGACAAGGTTCAGGCCTCAGCATTCATTGTGTAATCTGGGAAGGTGCTGATGCCTGCAGCACTGAGTGTTAACCGTTTCATTAAGCGAGCAGGTTGCAGAATTCCTCACGCCCCGCCGCTGTATAATGAGAGCAAGAAACTCATTTTCAGAAATGCAAGGCAAACAGATGTGTAAATAAAATATGTACATGCCACATGACTGGGAGCTTTGGTAATGGAGGCGCGCTCCGCTGCAATGTATTCATTCTCGGCAACATGAGAAAATAATTAACACAAGCTCCATCCATTTATTTGGGAATCAAATATTGATAAGGAAAGCGCCATGAAATAAAACTGCGGAAACTGCTGGAAGGCGGGATTATTTATGCCCCGTTCCAGCTTCATTAGTGATTTTACAAGCTATGCCGGCTGGCGGGATATGTGGCCGTCATATTAAAGGGGAACGCTGCCCGTAGTCTTGTAATGAGGATTACACACAATCCTTTGACAGCTGCTTTTATAGCCACCGTAGCATGACTGTTATAAAAACAATGGGAGTGAATGCCCGTATACACAAGCTCAGCTTTTATTATTCAGGAGCAGAATACACATTGAAAGCTGCGCTAGGCCAGACACCGATGAGTTGGGCCTGCAGTACTACCTGAGGGTAAGGGTAGTAATTCCCCCAGGGCACTTCCAGTTGGAGAGGGGACCTTTCTACTCTGAGCTGGTGTGACGATATTCAAAAGCGCCCTGATGGTAAGGCAATGGTGCAGTGAAACAGGTTTAACTTTATTTCAGCAATTGAACAGTGAAACAAGCGGCTTCCAAATGGGAGTTGTAGTCTCCCAATATTCATCTCCCCCAGCCTTTGTCTTGAAGGGATGACCAGTGATGTTTAGGCTCGAGTGCCATACTCCACTCCTCAGCTTCCTCCAGCAGCAGATACTGGAGGCTGTACTCCAAGGTGGTCCTGGCAGGGGTCTGGTTACCTTGTAGAACAGGGGTAGGGAACCTTTGGCTCTCCAGCTGCTGTGAAACTACAACTCCCAGCATGCTCCTTTCACTTCCATGGGAGTTCCCAGAACAGCAGAGCCAGTATGCATGCTGGGAGTTGTAGTTTTGCAACAGCTGGAGAGCCGTACGTTCCCTACCCCTGTTGTAGAAGGTGCCAGGATAACACTTTCTGTCACAGGATCCGCTACTCCTGGTACAATGCTCAAAGGTTAGACAATTTGTCTCCCTGTCTCAGGGCTGTCTTTGGAAAAGCCTTGGGCTTCAATTCTTCCTCCTCAGGGGTTGGATAGGAAACACTAGGCCTCAGTGTACAGTGCTGGCAAGCAATGGCTCCGCTGCCAACTACTCAAACTCCCGCACGTAAAACTGAGACAGTAACGGTCCAACTAGAGACCCAAATCTCCCAGACCCTGCCCAATGGCTGTGCTAGGCCAGAGCTGTACCAAGTGTAGGGATAAAATAATGGGGAAACTAACAGGGAATTTACAATACGGAGAGCTACAAACACAATACACTTAACTTAAAACATATTCACAGGACATACAAACACATCCGGAAGTGCAGATACAAAGACAACCTCTTTCTATTTCAAAGGCCACATTTGCCATGTGCAATTTGGGGAGATTTGGAAACATGGAAGATTAATGGAGGCCACAGTGGTCAGCAGCTTCTCTCGTGCTGCACCTTTCCTCTAGAATTCTCTCCCTCTCTAAAGCATTCCCGGCTTCCCTGCTTTACAGCTGAGGTCAGCATATCGTCTGATTTCTCCTCTAATGTACAGACCTTCCCGCCAGTATTACTGCTCATTTCTCAGCTTCCTCAGTGCCTTATTTCTTCTTCTTCGGAGCAGGAGTTTACTCGTACATTTCATATTATCTATTTAAGTACTTTGATTTATGTAATTGTTGGCATTAACCTGTAAGTCATCACGGCAGGAGATTCTATTACTTTATAAGTAATTAGTTACCGTAACGATAGAGCCGTTCCATCAAAGAGATTTATGACATTGTCTTCAACGCCTACTAAGTAACAGCCGCTATTATTATATAGTATCAGTCCAGACAGAACAGGATTATGGACGTGCAAACAAAGGGAGAGATTTCTTGCAAACATGTATATAAATCTAAGCATGGGGACTCTACTCTTCAGCAGTTTTTAACTGGAATTGAACTGGAACCAATTAAAGGGATTTTGTCACTAGAACCAGGTAGATCACCACAGGCCTCTAGATAGAAGAGTTAGGGTTACTGGGACCACCATATTTCCCCCAGCCCTGCAGATATGAAGGGTTCTTGTGAGCCTAATCTATTTATCCACAGTGCTGGGGTGATATCCTGGTAATGGTGACTCTAACCTATAATGGGTTCCTGTGACTCTAACCTATCTATCTGCAGGGCTGGGGTGATATGCTGGGTCTGGTGACACTAACCTATCTATCTGCAGGGCTGGGGTGATATGCTGGGTCTGGTGACACTAACCTATCTATCTGCAGGACTGGGGTGATATGCTGGGTCTGGTGACACTAACCTATCTATCTGCAGGGCTGGGGTGATATGTTGGGTTCTGGTGATACTAAGCTACCACCTCAGACCCACAGATAGGTAGGTTAATACCACCACAACCAGCATATCACTCCAGCCCTGCAGATAGATAGGTTAGTGCAGGGGTAGGGAACGTACGGCTCTCCAGCTGTTGTAAAACTACAACTCCCAGCATGCATACTTACTCTGCTGTTCTTGGAACTCCCATGGAAGTGAATTGAGCATGATGGGAGTTGTAGTTTCACAGCAGCTGGAGAGCCAAAGGTTCCCTATCCCTGGGTTAGTGTCACCAGTCCCAGCATATCACTCCAGCCCTGCAGATAGGTTAGTGTCACCAGAACCAGCATATCACCCCAGCCCTGCAGATTGATAGGTTAGTGTCACTAGTCCCAGCATATCACTTCAGCCCTGCAGATAGATAGGTTAGGGACCCTAACCCGTTTTCGTCTTGTGAATGGCTACCTCTGATGGTGAGAGATCAGCGTTTTTGTCATTCTGCAGATAAGTTATTTAGAGCAACAAGAAAGGTTTCCCTCTAAAGAGATAAGGGGCAATTGGCAAAAACAATGATATTTCAGTAACTGAGGAAACAATTCACAAGGGGAAAATATGGCTCAATTCAGGTGACCCTAACCTATCTATCTGCTGGACTGGGTTGACATGTTGGGTTCTGGTGACACTAACCTATCTATCTGCTGGACTGGGTTGACATGCTAGGGATACATTCCTTTAAGCAAAGCTACAAACCCAAAAGGCAGCTGCTTCAAGAACGTCTGTCATATGATGGCCACTTTCATCTCCACAGGGAAAGTTCTCCTACTGGTTTCATTGGAAAGGAATCTGGAGACATTTTCCATTCTGGATCAGTTTTGAGGGATTGCGGATACATGTGATAGAATTGTTACAGATTTTTTATTATATTATTTTTATTATTATTATCTTATCATAACTCAAAATACTAAAATATTCTTGTAGTAAATGTAAAAAAAAAAAAGAGCTTTGCTTTTCAATATGCGCAGATCAGAAGGCGGATGTAGAGCTGTAGGTAATGGGGACGCGGCAGGGTATCGGCGGCTGCCTTAATGCACGTTTTGATTCCATCTACCCTGAGACATTACGTGGGGGGTTTGCTCAGCTGTTTGGCAAAAAGCTGCTGTAGAACAAAGCCGCAGAAAATATTTCATCTCATACTGAAACCTCCAGACTTTCCGTGCACACATTCCGCCTCCTTTTATGAAAAAGATAAGGTAAACTAAAAATGACGGAAGAAAGCAAAAAATATAAACAAAAACAAATCGGCTCCTTCTACTGTGATGTGGAGAAAGAGCGTTCATTGGGGCCCAAGAAATTGTCCCGTCTTTTAGGAGATAGGAAATTTATGCCTGTAATACAAAGGGATTTCTTCCATTGCTGTGACTGAGCCCACATTGTGTCTGATTCCTGATTATTCTATGGAAAATAGAAACCTCCTGCCTGGTGCAGAAACACTAAAACAAATTGTCTTAAAATACACAGAGAGGTCCTGCTGGGGATGTAAATACCTCGCTGGGGGGGGCGGATGGTTTATGAACTGGTTCAGTGCCAGATGGGTATGGGGAATTAGAAGAAAGTCACAGAATACAGGCTGGAGGTAGGTAGGTCCTGTCTATCTAGACAGGATAGATTCATAGGGAATGGATAGAAAGATAGATAGATAGATAGATAGATAGATAGATAGATAGATAGATAGATAGATAGATAGATAGATAGCTTCACACCCATGTATATAACATCCATATTCTTATGAATATTTATAGAACATAGTCACAATAAATCCAATGACCCTGAGCTCTCCGTCATTCGAGTCCACTGGGGGACCTGAATGACAGAGAGCCCATCCACAAAAACAGCAGCTACCCACGGACATCCACAGACCCCGAAGACTATAATGGGGATTCTTGGGTTTACAGCTTTTTTTTATACTAAAGGAATAGAAAAGTCCTCTGTGCAGGGCTTTTCTCTATGCCGATTTTTTGGTGGATTCTGCATCAGGCTCACAACTCTGATGCAGATGTGAACCTAGCCAGAGATAGATAGATAGATAGATAGATAGATAGATAGATAGATAGGAGATAGATAGATAGATAGATAGATAGATAGATAGATAGATAGATAGATAGAGAGATACAAGATAGATAGATAGATAGATAGATAGATAGATGATAGATAGGAGAGATAGATAGATAGATAGATAGATAGATAGATAGATAGATAGATAGATAGAGAGATACAAGATAGATAGATAGATAGATAGATAGATAGATAGATAGATAGATAGATAGGAGATAGATAGATAGATAGATAGATAGATAGATAGATAGATAGATAGAGAGATACGAGATAGATAGATAGATAGATAGATAGATAGATATTCCAAAATAGAAAAATTATCACAATATCAGATATGGAGAGATGTAAACAAGTAGAAGTGATATTTATGGGAGATAGAGTCTGTGTTTGTGTAATCTAAGACCCCAGCGCCCCGTACACCATGCAGCTTTCACTTCTACCTGGACATACACTGTACACTATATACAGAGGCTGTGCACTGGATGGACCAGATGTCTGAATCGTTTATTCTTCATACTTGCTTTTTATTCCCATTAAGTCACATTTTTCTCGATCAGCGGCGGAGTATCGGTGAGTATCCAGCTGCTTCCAACCTACTAATGAGTCCACATATTCATTTGTGGAGTTCAGTAACCATACCCGACTGCGCCAGGCATAAAATAAAAGATTTAAGTGTATGGGGGAGGGGGGAAACAAGGCGATTTGTTTGATACTTTGTGACGATTGACATATGCTCGCCATCTGTGGACTACGAAAGCAGACGAGATAAAATAACAGATGCAGTCTATAAAATATATCATCAATTTCGTTCTGTCCCGATAACTCATTCGTTTTAGCAGACATGACGGGCAGAGACGAAAGGCGACGGGGGGCTGATGCATCAAGCGGACGGGCTGCAAAGACGACTTTCTTATGTATTTAAAAATAACTGGCGTGCTCCTGAGCTCTGCCATTCGGGCTGTCTCATCAAAGATGACTCCATTTCACATCGTCTCCGCTTGGTCGGAATTTTCTTCTTCTCTAACTGGTGGCGGAGTAATCGTTTATGTACTGAATACATTACGAGGGAAATTGAGTGAGTAGTCGACCATGTTGATTATGGAAATTCATGACAATTTCACCAGGAATATTACCGTCACATGGGCAATTTTCTCAAATGAATAATGTTTTTGATGTGAAGGACTCTTTAGATCTCGCCTCGCTGCTTCGGTAGGGGCGGGCGGAGAGCCTTATTTTTGAAAATGATTTTATATGGAGCGTAATGAATAGGACGGACTCCGAAGTCTCCTCTATCCTTGTTAACCTGACGAAATGAACAATTGGAGACAGAGTCTTAGACAATAGAAGGAAGTCTTAGAGGAAACGTCGAGGAATGATACTTTAGGACAGTCATGGATAGACGATTGAGTGTCAAGAAGTCAATGTTTCTATCGACATGCTGAAAGACTTCGATGCTAAGATGGAGATAAGTGGTTACCAAATTGTGGTCCTGATCTTTGAAGTAATTCAAGGATCAAAAAGGATAAAAATCAGAAGATGAGGAAATAATGGAGGACACTTGGGCTTTCCCTGTAAAATTTAGATCCTTGAGGATTCATAGATGGTGGGATTACCTACCAAAATCTAGGTCTACAAGAAACCTGAAGCAGAGACTTCCAGCCTGAAGTTTTATAGTGGTGGCCATCCACCTGAAAGCTATAGGGAATGAGTATCTAATCACCAGGACCTCCTCCAGTCACACGAACAGGGGTTTGTAGGGCCTCCATGCGAATAGAAGTGTGGTACACATGCGTGACTGACCAATAAGTCTTATAGGGCTGAAGGAGTAAATTGACTGATGCTCCATCACACCAGGAACTCGCGATCTCGTGATTGGTTGAGGTCCCAGTGGTCAGGCCTTTGAGAAGTAGAGATGGCCATCAACCGAACCAGTGCTTGTGTATGGCCAACCTTAGATAATTGTTGGACAAGAGCTATTCAACCCAGTGTCCTCAAACACAAGCTAATACCGAGGGGAGAATATAACGGTGCCAGACTATTAGATGGTGGTCCCACCAAAAGAAATACCATCAACTATTAATCCATGTTTCAAAAAATTGAAGAAGAAAAGGACATCAACCACATGTAAGGAGACAATCCCTAAAGTCAGGAACCTCTTTGAAGGACCTGAAGACCACCCACAAACTCTGGAATTCCTATTATATTGGCAGAGGTTGACGATGATGATCAACATTTGACCAGAAAACGACAAGGCCTGACTACTTGAGCAACTCTTTATTGTATTGGGGGACATTTTGCTAAAATTGTAGTGAAAAAACCCTTAACAAGCCTTACCTTAAAGAATCCATGTTTCCGATTTCGTTGTCCAAGCCATAAACTGCTTCCCGGGGACAGGTTGCTCTCCGGAGGATCAATCACTCGCTCATAAATCCTACAAAACAAAAAAAAATTAAGGAAAATTTTAAACATATTTTGTTTATCGAAAAAGGTTAGCCAAGCGAGCGCCACATGTAGGAACCCATTGCTGTTGACTGAGATGTTCTACCTTATAATAAAGCCATCTGTGCTGCTGGTTAGAACTTCGCGGTGAGAACGCGCTTATCGCGGCACCAAACACACATTTCATTAATCTGCTCTTACCAGGTTGGATTTTTTTGTAACTAAAACAATGAAATGTTGAGATTTCCGCTCTCTTTACATTTCTATTAATGGTGGGAAACCTGACACATGGAGCGGAACAAAATCACAGAGTACGGCATTAATTAAATTCCAGCATCACAAAAGGATTAAAGAGGATAAAAAACAAAAACACAACAATCTTATATCTACATCCACTAAATCTCGGCCCCTCGAGCAGAATCACCAGCACTGCATGAACACCTTAAAATATATATATACAGCGGCTTGCAAAATTATCCATACCCCTTGATCTTTTTCACATTTGGTCACCATAGGTCTGGTTCACATCTGTGTTCGGTATTCTGTTTGGGGAGTCCGCTTGGGGAAGGGAATACTGAACGCATTAAAAAGCGTGCAGCTGAAAAACCACACGGACCCCATAGACTGTAATGGGGTCCGTGTGTTTTCCACGTCCTGTCTGCAGGAAACGTGCAGAGACCTGCTGCTTGAAGTACTTTTCTCTCCGCATGATTCGTGCGGACACCTCAATATTCTTGTACATAGGGAGCAGTATTATAGTAGTTATATTCTTGTACATAGGAGCAGTATTATAGTAGTTATATTCTTGTACATAGGGGGCAGTATTATAGTAGTTATATTCTTGTACATAGGAGTAGTATTATAGTAGTTATATTCTTGTAGATAGGGGGCAGTATTATAGTAATTATATTCTTGTACATAGGGGGAAGTATTATAGTAGTTATATTCTTGTACATAGGAGTAGTATTATAGTAGTTATATTCTTGTAGATAGGGGGCAGTATTATAGTAATTATATTCTTGTACATAGGGGGAAGTATTATAGTAGTTATATTCTTGTACATAGGGAGCAGTATTATAGTAGTTATATTCTTGTACATAGGAGCAGTATTATAGTAGTTATATTCTTGTATATAGTAGGTAGTATTATAGTAGTTATAGTCTTGTACATAGGAGCAGTATTATAGTAGTTATATTCTTGTACATAGGAGCAGTATTATAGTAGTTATATTCTTGTACATAGGGGGCAGTATTATAGTAGTTAATAACTACTATAATACTGCCCCCTATGTACAAGAATATAACTACTATAATACTGCTCCTATGTACAAGAATATAACTACTAGTTATATTCTTGTACATACGAGCAGTATTATAGTAGTTATATTCTTGTACATAGGAGGCAGTATTATAGTAGTTATATTCTTGTACATAGGGGGCAGTATTATAGTAGTTATATTCTTGTACATAGGAGGCAGTATTATAGTAGTTATATTCTTGTACATAGGAGCAGTATTATAGTAGTTATATTATTGTATATAGTAGGTAGTATTATAGTAGTTATAGTCTTGTACATAGGAGCAGTATTATAGTAGTTAATTTCTTGTACATAGGGGCAGTATTATAGTAGTTATATTCTTGTATATAGTAGGTAGTATTATAGTAGTTATATTCCTGTACATAGGAGCAGTATTCTAGTAGTAATATTCCTAAACATATAAGTAGTATTATAGTAGTTATATTCTTGCATATAGGAGCAGTATTATAGTAGTTATATTCTTGTACATAGGGGGCAGTATTACAGTAATTATATTCTTATATAAGGGCAGTATTATAGAAGTGATAATCAGTATTACAGTATAATTGGGCAGTAGCTTTGTCATATGTGTGACTAATTGGTTTTGGTCACAACTTTTGGTCTTAGTCACTATAGTTACACCTTCTTTCGCCTATCCTTTTGGCTGTATATAAAGTACATTACTTAACACAGGCTGAGGATAAGTGCAGGACACATAGAATACAAAATTTGGACACCATCCATAGACCTGATGGGGTGACATTCACAGTTACTGCACCATTCATGTTACTGCATTTGCTCCTTTTGCACTTTTCAGTGATTTGCAAAGAATTTTTTCCCTTCCAAGTCTGACACCCTTTGAACCAGATACAATATGACTGTGGCAGATGCGGAGAGCTGGATCCTGACAGATATGTGTCACTGCTGACATGTCAGCTCCCAGTCATCTCCATATTTTATTCAGCCGGTGCCTTCAGCCCCAAGAAGGGGAAGTGATAAAGCTGACAGGGAGGGTGACATGTCTGCCGTCTCCAGGCCACGGCACAGCTGAGTACGGTAGATTAAAATGTCTGGGGAACAGTTTTGTGAATGCGATCTGTGTGTGATGTACCGAGCCTTAAGTGTTGGTGAAGTCGCGAGAGTCACTTCCCAGAAGTCGTAATAAAGTTTTATTCATGGCTATTTTTGTTCTTCTGGTCGCTTCCATATCCTAAAATTCACTGTTTTTGTTCCACACTTGAACACAATGTACAGTAATCTTTATGTTTTATTCACATAATACGAAGACGTCCATATTTTATACTCTAGTCACATCCAGAGCTGCATTCAGAATTCTGCTGTTTTCCATCTGGGATCTGTCAGGGGTATGCTGACATGACAATTGAGTTAGGTTATGGACTAGATTTGCATTTTATTCCCCCAACTCCCCCCAACTCCTCCAATACCTTCCCCCACATTAGAAGACATCCAGACTTTTCTAAATTCATTACCCAGGAGGCATTGGTGGTTCATTGATGGCAAATCAAACCAATTTGTATCCGTGTTGCCACCACCAAACCACCTATGACATCATGGCTGCCCTAGGTAAGACAGAAGGGGGGGTAATGCGGTAGTCACTAATTTGAGGGATACAGTAGTCGTCACTAGTTTGGGTGGTATACTAGTTGGCACTATAGTGGGGTACTGCACATTTGCTAACAGTCCTGTATTTGCCAGGATTGTTCCAAATTTTCAGTAAATGCCAGAAAATGTGACTTGTTGTGAAAAGGGGCGGGTTTCCGTGCAGGGTGTGGGCGGACCCAGGGGCAAAATGTAAAATGTCCCAGTTTCAACCAAGGAGAAGTTGATACATATTGTACGGTGGCCACCATTAGTCTGGGGGCGCCATACTTGTCAACTCTCCGGAAACGTCCAGGAGGACGGCCGCAGGAAGGGGTGAATTATGGGAGTATCAGAAGAGTAAACCAATTTATGTGTGCAACCAATCGCAACGCAGTTTTGCTTTTAGATTGTTTTAATAAATCTAGTTGTATGTGGCGGCCACGTTACAAAAAAAAGGGGTGTGACTAGCGCATGTCATGCCCACGGCAGAAAATGGGGTGTGAAACGTAATGAAAGAGGGCGTATCTTCACTTGAGGGGGTGTGGCTTCACTTAAGGGGGCGTGGTCATTAAAAATCTTTGCACAGTTCGGCTCCCGGGACTAAGCACAAAAGTTTGCTAGTATGTGGAAGGCCGAGGCTACCATTGTTGTGTTGAAGAATACTATATTGGGGGTATTTAAGGGTGTGGTCTATATTTTAAGGGGTGGGGAATGTTTCCAAAACTTACAGAGGGAGATTTAGGCAAATTGTCTACATTGCCATAGCAACCCATTAAAGGGCAGCTTTCACTTTTCAAGGGCAGTGTATAAAATGAAAGCCGCGTTGTGATTGCTTACTATGGGCAACACGGATTTTCTTATAGTTCGTCTTTATCGTAAGTTTTCGAAAGCAGGCAAGTAAAGTATAAGGTCTCGCTCCCCTGACAAAATGGCTGCCTCCTCGTCTCCTATGCAAGGAAACTTCGCTAGAAGGTATATTTCGAGTTTCAAACTTTATTCGTCTTTCATAATCGGAGCAAAAAAAAAAAAATCACAGTTATTCATAATATGCATCAAAGCAAAACTGAAGATCCTGCAATGTCATCATTTTCACCCATATGGGTCAATAATTTCCGGGAAATTTCACCTCTCGATCCATAATACACAAACATCAAAGCCGAAGGAAACAGAGAAATATTGAATTTGGATTTATTCTGCTTAGTTAACAGGCCTCGGTGTGCTGCGGGGCAGGGCGAGCGCTGCAAAGATTACTAAGTTACATTAACCCTTGACACCATTCAATCGCTACTAGAGGCGGCAGATCACCCGATACAGAAGACTAGAGGGTGAGATTTACCACGTATGAAGAGGGGGGCTAATTTAGGCAAGCTCTTTTCGGAAGGCTCCCCCCTCCCCTGATCTTACGGAAAGCTATTACTAAATGACAAACCCAGCCTTGTCCAGGATTAGAAAAAGATGGCTGCTTTCTTCCAAAAACAGCACCACACTTCTGCACAGGTGGGATGTGATATTGCATCCCAGCCACATTCACTTAAACAAAGCTAAGTAGAAACACCAAATACCACCCACAGACATGGGTGGCGCTATTTTTGAGACAAAAGCAACCCTTATTTTTAAGGTCTCATTCACAGGACAGTATTATAGTTAATATGTTCCTCTTTTTAAGCCAAAACTAGGACATACCAGGGATTACTATAGCTTTATGACTTGTACCTTGTCCATGGTCTGTACTCACTCCTGGTTTGGCGTACAAATACTGATCAGAAGACTGTCGTATACATTAGGTCTTGTATCAAAAACAGCGCCACCCCTGTCCGTGGATTGTATCTGGTACTGCAACTCAACTCAAAATTTCTCACCCAACCTGTGGTACTCTTTTTGGAAGAAAGTATCCTTGTTTTTGTAAGGGCAGTTTCATACCTGCGCCCAGTCTCCGCTTTCGGGTTTCCGTCTTCTGTCGAGAGAAACTGGACAGGAGACGGAAGCTCGGCGGACAATTTTGAAACGTATTCACTTGAATGGGTTTGCAAAGTGACCGCCTGTGAGCGTCTTGTGCCAGTCTGTGTTTTTGTTTTTTTTTTAACTACACACAAAGTCGGACAAGCAGGACTTTGTATCTGGTTAAAAAAAATTTTTTGCTAAAAATCGGTTTTGCTGCAGAGACCAGAAGATGCTCACGGGAGGTCACTTTGCAAACCCATTCAAGTTGAAAGCGGAGACTGGGTGCAGGTGTGAACCTGCCCTAAGACCTCATTTAGGGGCATGAGGTCAAAAACTGGAGTCGAAAATTTCTAAATTTTGTCCCCTATTCATTTGTGATTTTTTTTTTCCTTTAGATATTTTAAAATTTGCTTCTTACTTCTTCGATTATTTTATATCTTCAATTTAAAAAAAGGCAAAACTATTGCGAAAACTTATTTTATTAAGAAGTGCTGGAGTTTTTGCTAAGAACATTGGCAAGACCTCCAAGTGTGTAGAACCTGAGAATGCCTGGTGCAGTTTTTGGAAGAAATCCATCATTTTCTAAGGGCTCATTCAAGGTCATATAAATGTCAAAAAGTTGACAGAGAATATGCAAAGAAAAAAAAATTCAAGTCATTGGAGAAATTTTTTTTTTTTTTTAGATTTTTTTTGCACTTTATTATTTTATATCTTAATTTAAAAACCGACAAACTCTATTTACAAAGTTATTTCCTTGAGATCTTGAGTTTTTGTGACATTTGCTAATAATATCGGCGAGACATCCGGTGTCTAGAACCTTCTCCTTTCCGATGCGGAGGGAGATACGGCTGATTATTTCATGAGCGCACGGCAAGTCGACTATCAGACATACCTTGTCTCCATTTCCAGAATCTTAATTTACCCAAACAAAGGACAACCTTCCCTCCCGAGAAATTTACCATTCCATGCGAGACTGAAAACAAAGTCAGATTTGCTCCCTCTCCTCATTTTCAAGCAGTGCACCATCTGCCACACGTAGGAGCTGCGCGCAGATAACTCGAGTAGAGAGGTTCCGGTGCGGCTCTATTCTCATTTTATTTATTTATCCGACTTATATAAAAGTTTCATTACGGATGCTACCGAAGACCAGACCTGTCAATCTTCAGTCTGCAAGGCTGGAAAAAATAAAATATTACAAAGAAATCCTATAAAACGATCCCTATGGCCCTGGAGGAGGTAACGGAAATGACCTGGGCTGGGTCGTCCACTTTACACTGCTCAAAAATTTCCTGGAGACCATCAGCAGGAATGAGTCATCATAGTCTGTCACTGTTGGTCAATTTTCGGCTTGTCCTGTGTACCCTGGACGAGCGGGTCAACAGTGACTTTATTATTATTAGAGGGTGGGGGTACAACGGCAAGTAACATCTCTATTATAAAACGGGAGGCCGATAATTCGGGATCCACAAGCGTTGATCAGAACGGCTCCTCCTCCCTCCTCCCTCTCGCAGCACAGCAAACTCTCCCATAGAAGTGAATGAGACATTTGCTGACATTTCTTTATGTCCAGATGCCTGCTATAAAGCAAATCTATGTGTTCATAGCTCAGACAAGATGGCTACCCCTTGATCCTCCATTACCGAGATCCCCGACAACAACTTTCTGTAGTCAGTGGGGGAGGGTTTCATGAGGTATTATCAAAATGAAGACAACCCCATAAATTAGACTCTCACCCAAAGAACTTAATAGAGATACAGGTTTCCTAGAATTTATGGGATACCAGGAGGTTTAGGGTCACCCCCTGTGTCCATGTGACGTCCTGTGACTGTATTAGACATGGTCCACATCAAAGCAAGGTGAGGGATCCATTTAGGAGAGACATATTTATCACGACTTGGACTACACTGAGGTGGAGGGTGTGTTAGCGGGGCCCCCAACAGACCACCCAACCAATATGCCAGTAGCTGAGGCAGCGCCCCCTACTGGATCCTCGTCAAATAACAATAACAATGCATCATCACCTTGAAAGAGAGTACCAACATTTCCCGAACTGATGCCACATGACATCATGCCCTATACTCCAGTCACCACCAGAGCTGCATTTAGAACTTTGCTGACTGCTTTTAATTATCAATCATTGCGATCTAGAATGATGATGCCATACAGCAGGGATCCTTAAACTTTTCAAACAGGGGGCCAGTTCACTATCCCTTAAACCACTGGAGGGCCGAAATATAGTTTAAAAAAAAATGTAAGATTATATGCTCCACCGTAGCTCCCCTCACAGTATTATACGCTCCACAGGACGCCCCGCCACACACACAGTATTATATGCTCCTCAGTACACCTCCACACAATATTATATGCTCATCAGTACGCCCCCACACAGTCTGCTCCTCAAAGCCTCCCACTGTATTATATACTCCTCAGTACCCCCCACACACTGTATTATATACTCCTCAGTACCCCCCCACACACTGTATTATATGCTCCTCAGTACCCCCCACTGTATTATATGTTCCTCAGTACCCCCCACCGTATTATATGCTCTTAAGTACCCCCCCCCCCTGCATTATATACTTCTCAGTACCCCCCACTGTATTAGAGACTCCTCAGTACCCCCCCCACTGTATAATATACTCCTCAGTACCCCCCACTGTATTAGAGACTCCTCAGTACCCCCCCACTGTATAATATACTCCTCAGTACCCCCCACTGTATTATATACTACTCAGTACCCCTCCACTGTATTATATACTCCTCAGTACCCCCCCACTGTATTATATACTCCTCAGTACCCCCCCCACTGTATTATATACTCCTCAGTACCCCCCCACACACACTGTATTATATGCTCCTAAATACAACACACACACTACCATACTTACCCATGAAGAGCCGCCACCGCGCGTCCTCCTCCTTCAGACTGCAAGAGTGATGACATCATCAGGTGCAGAGGTCACTCTCTGCAGTCAGTTTAGGCCGCAGCCTGAACTGAAAGCAGCAATCCGCTAACTATCAGGGAATCGGATTCCCCATTAGTGAGCGATCCAAGTGATGGTGCACGGGCCACAGATTGTAGCTTGAGGACCCCTGCCATACAGTCTTGTACTAGAGGGTATGAGGTAATGTCCTTGCTGACCCCTGGTGTAGTGTCTGGTATATACCTTACATCTCTGTACAGCAGGTGGCAGCATAGAAAACTCTGAATGCAGCTTTGGATGTGATTGGAGTATAGATGAATAAGTAATGAACAGTGTAAAGCTGATTTTTCTTCAGGAATAAAGGGTATTTATGGAATATTGTTGTAGACGGAACAGGAGCTATATAAAAAGAAGAAGGGGCCCCTAGGGTGCTAGGTGTGACTGCAGGCCCCCTCCCCACGGCCAGCAGATACACAGCCGCAGTCAGTGAGGTCCTATATGGTGGGGCTACAGACAAGACAATCACGGCGGATTGAAGCCATAATCACTTCGCTGAGATCTTAAGCAAGTGCCTGCAAGCATCACTGAGAATGTCGAAGAAAGAGAAATTGAAAAGTCACAGAAACTCATATCCCAACCGAGCTCGCAGCACGAGCGGCGCACAAAACCCATCTACATATAAAACAAATCCGAGCAGGAGCCCTCTGGGAGGCCGGCGATGAAGGTGGCGGAGAAGCTACCGGGAACAAAGCGCAACACAAATCCTGAATTCATGATTACTTCAGACCAAGAAAAATAATCTGAGCTCTACCAAACAACTCTCCTGAAATCCTCTGCACTGCAGTGATAGTATCAGGATCATAAGCTACAGACTGCTTTAGAGGACATCTCGCCTTCTTCAGGGTGGGGATAGCCTTTAACCATGCACAAGGATTTACTAGGCTTGTGATCGGAGTTTCACAATGGAGATGTAGCAGAGCTGATTTGGCGATGAGATTTTATCGCACTTGGTCATTTGCGTATCATGAAATGCGGTGAGTTTGGCTGCTGAGAAAGAAAATGCAAACTAAGTTGTAAAAGATGTAAAAACGTAGAAAAGTTACCAAATGATACAATTGAAAGAAGTTATAATGTATCACATTTGCCAAAAGACAAACTCAGCATTGCTACATTTGTACAAAACTTCTTCACTTATATATTGTCTACAATGGATTTTGTGATAACACAATTCATTTTGTCGGCACACAATTGTGTCATCAAACCAATTTTCGAGCACAAAATACAGCTTGGATCCCTACAAGCAGTGTGGGATCGAGATTCCTTTGGTAGCAGATACAATTATTCCGGGAGGCCACCATCGCACCCTTTCAATTTGGGTGCCTTAGGATGGACCATTGTATTAAGGTATGGGCCACACTGGAGATCCACTAATATTTTTGTTGGCCATTCCCGGCACAGTCAATAAGGAGTTCAAGAATTGGGAACCCTGGCAGCATGGTGGCTATGTGGTTAGCACTACAGCGCTGGAGCCCTGGGTTCGAATCCTGCCAAGGACAACATCTGCAAGGAGTTTGTATGTTCTCCTCGTGTTTGTGTGGGTTTCCTCCCATACGCCAAAGGCATACTGATAGAGAGCCCTGGATTTCAGTTGGAGATAGGGGGTCTGTATCGAAAGTAATAGGGACTGGTTGACCCGTAGGAATAGTCTTAAGAAAGGCTATTCATCTCCTACCTTTAGATGTCTTCTCTGCCCCGCCGTTCGGTATATAATCTTGTTTTCGCCGGTATGCAAATGAATTCTCTCGCAGCACTGGGAGCGGGCCCCAGCGCTCAAACAACACTGGTGGTATCCCCAATGCTGCGACAGAACTCTCCAGCGTCGCCTCAATCTTCTTCAGGAATGACTTCTTCACACGTCTTTTTTCAGCACAGGCGGTGAAAATTGTAGGTCTCGGGCCAAGCCGACTGCGCATGCCCGCGGCCACAAAAAAACGATTGCTTACTTACTGTGTAAGCAACCATTTTTCTTGTGGCCGCGGGCATGCGCAGTTGTCTCTGCCCGTGGCCTACAAGTTTCTCCGCCTGCGCCGGAAGAAGATTCGTGAAGAGGACGTTCCTGAAGAAGATGGAGGCGACGCTGGAGAGTTCTCTCGCAGCATTGCAGACACCCCCAGTGCTGTTTGAGCATTGGGGCCCACCCCCAGTGCTGCGAGAGAACTCATTTGCTTACCGGCAAATACCAGGATTTCTACGGAACAGCGGCACGGAGAAGACCTCTAAAGGTAGGAGAAGAATAGCTTTTCTTAAGGCTATTCCTACGTGTCAACCAGAAAAAAAAAGTGTTATGGTAGAATCCCTTTAAATATCACCCACAATGGACCGTCAAAAGAGCCCGAATGTCTACCGACCTGCCACGCAACTGTCCATTCCCAGCAAGGGTTAAGATCAAAGTGATTCTGTGCCTAATAATTCATTTATGTTCTATGTTTCCGCTCCTCAAAAGAAAACCAATTTTCCTTGTGTAAATTTAGAGACGTTCCCGTTATCTCCGCCGTCTGCCGCTCCGAATGAAAACCCAATTTAGATAACAGCTCCAGCATTTGCTGCAGGACTCGGTTCCACAACTCGTCGCCGGTCGCCGCCATCACGGTCGCTCCAACTTCTTTATGTAAAAAGAGAAAAAAAAAAGAAAAAAGTTTGTGTTTTAATCTGAAAAATGGGATTTGGCAAAGAGCGGGCGCACCGGAATATTAAAGAGCGGAGAACGCTGCGCTCAGCAAGTTCAATTATTGAAGCCTCCAGCTCGGATGTTGGGATTTAGCATCCGAGTCGTGATAAGAAGAAAAAAAAATTCATTTGCTGTAAATTTTATTATCAAACGTGAAAAAAAAAAAAAAAAAAAAAAAACGCGAGGGTTTTATCAGTCGCACTTCACGTTCAGACGCGTCCTGGGCCCTTTAAGGATTTCAGCTCTCGAGGATAAGGAAAAAAAAATTGATTAGTTAATTAAAAGCCGCCACTCCACAGACGCAAGGTACAAAGCGCGGCCCGTAAGAAGTATTAACCCTGCGAGCGCTGCTGCTCTTTTAAGTGCAACAGGCATCTTGTGCTTTATGTTAATCTCAAAAAAGTGAGAATAATTTGCATAAATTATTTGTTGCGGCCCAGCGGCGAAATTAAAACTCGTATTTAAAGGAAAGCAGAGAATTAAGATACAGGCTTAAAGACGCTTATGAGCTAAATAAACTCTGCGGGGCCATAATGTTCTTTAAGAATATATCGCACGATAGGATTAGATACAGGCTTAGATACACACGTTACAGACAGGCTGAGATACACAGTCAGGAGACTGCGTCGCATGGTAGATTTAAATACACCGGTTCTGACTACAATATCGCACATGAAAGAATTGGATACACAGCGTAGCAGACAGTATCACACATGACTGGCTTAGATACAACAGCTATGCACTTAGGGAGACAGTATCACACAAGATAAGATTAGATACAAAAGTTCAGCAGACAGTATCATGCATGAGAGGATTAGGTACACCGCTCAGCAGACAGTATCACACATGAGAGGATTAGATACACTGCTGAGCAGACAGTATCACACATGAGGATAAGATACACCGCTCAGCAGACAGTATCACACATGACAGATTAGATACACACCTTAGCACATAATATTACAAATCAGGATTGGACTGTATCACACATGAGAGGATTAGATATATCAGTTTAGCAGATAGTATCACACATGACAGATTGGATATGGCGGCTCAGCAGACAGTATCACACGATAGGCTGAGATATACCAGGTAAAAAGTCAGTATCATAGGTCACAGGTCATACGCGTGATTTGCGTTCACTCTACAGAATATGAGCAGCTTCTCGCCATTGTCTTAGAGCAGGGGTAGGGAACCTTCGGATCTCCAGCTACTGTGAAACTACAACTCCCATCATGCTCCATTCACTTCCATGGGAATTCCAAGAACAGCACAGCAAGTATGCATGCTGGGAGTTGTAGTTTTGCAACAGCTGGAGAGCTGAAGGTTGCTTGCCCCCATGTTAGAGGAAACTTTTTGTACTCTGAGTGATATATACAAAGGTTGGGCAGCTACAGGTTTGACATCACTTTATAATATTGGCAAGCACTGGGGACATGCTGGGAGTTGTAGTTTTGGAATAGCCAGAGGGCCATAGGTTCTGAAACATTGGCTAGTTGTTTCAGCTCCTTAGATCTGTGACTTCTCAATCCAGGAGGAGGACGCCTTGTGTTTTGTGGTCAGCCTTCATAGCTAATCCCTCTACACCTGTCCTCCAGCTGCTGCTGGGACTTGTAGTTATGGAACAGCTGGAGAGCCACAGGTTGGAGCTCATATTCTCTATTCCCAGCCAAATGTCACAGTGAATGTTTCTGGGTCCCAGAATAACATGAAGAGCGGAGTAGTGAGTGCGGGGGGAGTTCATGTACCGTCCTTGCCCACGCCACAGATTATAGTAGTTTGTGGATTTAATTGGATTCATCATAAGCTTTGATTCCCATCTCTGTTGGATTCCAACAAGAACAAAGTCATCTACAAATCAACATGTCATGGCAGCGGGAAGCAAAACCAACATTGAGGCAAAGGTGTGTAGGAAATCACTGAGGTGCGCATGGAATGGGGCTATGTACCTCGAAGAAAGGAGCGAACAGAGCAAAGACGGGCCATACACACCCAAGGAAGGAGCGGTCACACCTAAGAGGGGGCCGTACACATCCAAGGAAGGAGCAAACACACCTAAGAGGGGGCCGTACACACCCAAGGAAAGAGCGAACACACCTAAGAGGGGGCCGTATACACCCAAGAAAGGAGCGAACACACCTAAGAGGGGGCCGTACACGCCCAAGGAAGGAGGGAACACACCTAAGAGGGGGCCGTACACACCCAAGGAAAGAGCGAACACACGTAAGAGGGGGCCGTATACACCCAAGAAAGGAGCGAACACACCTAAGAGGGGGCCGTACACACCCAAGGAAAGAGCGAACACACGTAAGATGGGGCTGTACACACCCAAGGAAAGAGCGAACACACCTAAGAGAGGGCCGTATACCCAAGTAAGGAGCAAATTCACCTAAGAGGGGGCCGTACACACTCAAGAAAGGAGCGGTCACACCTACGAAGGAGGCCATACACCCAAGTAAGGAGCAAACTCACCTAAGAGGGGGCCATACACACTCAAGGAAGGAGCGAACACACCTAAGAGGGGGGCCAGACACACCCAACAAAGGAGTGAACAAATCTAAGAAGTGGGCTGTACACACCCAAGAAAAGAGTAGGTGAACCTAAAAGAGAATTGTGTACACCCAAGAAGGTCCGTATACACCTACCAGGTGGGCATGTGCCCCAAAGAGGCGGCCAGGTGAACACACAACAGGAGTGGGTATACCTAAGAGCGAGCTATGTACACCCAAGAAAGGAGCAGCTACACCTAAGAAGTACTGTGTGCTCCTAAGATGGTGCTTTATTTGTACACCCAACAAAGGAGCCATGTGCACCTAAGAGGAGCCATGTGCACCTAAGAGGAGCCTTGTGCACCTAAGAGGCGACTGTGTATAACCCAAAATAAGGGCAGGATAACTCTATGAGGAGTCATGTGTACCTATGAGTAGGAAAATCTTAAGAAGCGGCCATGAAAACCTAAGAGGAGGCCAAGAAAACCCAAGAAACAGGAGGAAAATCTAAAAGGGAGCCATTTATATCCAAGAGGAGGCTATACACAACCGTTAGCAGCTTAAAGGGGGCCGTGTGCAGCTAAAAGGGGGCCACGTACAGGGAAGAAAAGGATTGTCAGTAAAAACATTTCCTTTGCAACATAAAAAAACTGCATTTTCTTCAATGAGCAACCTCAGCCTGTCACTTCCTAGCCATCTAGTGATGGTCCACGCTTGGTTGGCATGAACGCTGGTGCCCAGAACTGTCCACAGAGCCTTGTTCCCATTATGTCCATCTATGACTGGATTTGCTTTAGCAGCAGCTGCCTGACGCTGGTTGTTTCAGTTAAGATTTCTGTAATGTGCTGCCGCTGCTCTCCTTGGGGCCTGACTCTGACCCTTATTTCTACACCCCATGATATTTTAGTCACAATTTGTTTTAATTTATGTTTTCAGATGAAGCGTGAAATCTTTCCCTGCCATGTAAATGAAGCAGCTCTTTCTGCAGCCGGACACAGGTGCCTGAAGAAATGAAACAATTTTACTTATTAATAATTAAAGACCAATGAATAAGAAAGTAAATGAGATTTCACGTTCATTCTGGAATTACACACAGCTCTGCAGCTCTTACATAAGCATATGTCTTAAAGGTGTTGTCCTGGATTAAAGGGCCTACCTCTTCTGGCATGACGTATTGGGGTGTTCTAAGGTAATAGAGGAGGGGTCCGAAGGTGGGGGAGGAGGGGATTCCATCTATTAAGACTCTATATAGCAAGTCTATTCTGCCTCCAGTGAACACTACATGGGAGAGGAAGTTTATAGCAAATTTTCCAATATATTATGCCTAGTTATCTATATGTTCATCCTGATCTTACTGATTCATGAATTGAATTGCAAAACTGCAGAGAATGACACATACACAGACAAAAAGGGACGAGAGAGGCAGGAGTTCACAAAAACCACATGAACGTATTCTGCACCTCAATGGCTATTAAAGATATATCATATCATATATTAATTTGACTGCAATACCATACATCACCATATGGTGTGCTGTAGGAAAAACACTCATTCAGAGCTCTGTGGTGCAATACTCTATAGTGACATCTAGTGGTGAAAACTATTAGTGCGGGTTACAAATGATGTATAATGTGTATCCTAAGCAGATATAAGAACGTGTTGACCTGTATACATATATTTTTGGACCTGTGACTCCACTGACTATAAAAAGTTGGCATCTGGCAATTGTGCATCAAGCACAAGAAGGTCCTATGGCCAGTCATCCATATATATAACAAACCAAATCATAAAGCCCATGGAAAATGCGGCAGTAAAATAAAGCCTGAAATACAAAATACCAAAAATGATGAAGTTTCCCTTCCTATCAAAAACCTCCCCATGAAGCAAATGGCGCATCACAGGAGGAAGGACCCTGTTTGTGCCTGACATCTACTAGAAACTTCCATGAGATAACTATGACTGCAGTCAATCTGAACCTCATAGAGACAAAGCAAAAAAAGTTTAACCTGATTTCTAAGAGCTCAAATTGGGAGTTGGGGCGCAGCGGAGAACATCAAAAACTTCTGTCTTTGTGAGTATAAACAACATGCATTATTCGCTCTGTTCATAATGGAACATGCCCTCCAGGACCGCTGAGAGGTATTAATGCATATGTTCAAGAGGAGTGGAATACAGATTATTACAATTCTGGGTTGCTGTGGGAGGTGGAAGAGTTCTGTGCAAGGTAGACCGCGCAAAACAATGACATTATATGTGGAATAAAGTATAATGTATGCTCCGAGCTGCATTCAGACTGTTATAATATACACTACCCGACACAAACACAGTTAGAGCATGCAAAACATGGGCCTCTAACAGCAGGAAATAATTGCTTTTTGCAAGGAAGTACAACAGGACGCGTTATTTGTGTCCAATGAGGGCTTGCAATAATCATTTCCACCAGTAGCTGCCACTACAGAGGTTTCGTCGCTCTACACAGCTCTGAATGAAAGTGTTTCTTTACAGCACACCAAATGGCTGAACTAGGTATTGCGATTTTTACCCCACAAGAAATTTCAAACTTACTTTTATCATTTTCTTTGATTTCCCCAGTGCTTTTAACACTATTCAGCCATAGCTGGTGAGGGACAAGCTGGACCTTGGAGTGGACTATCACCTGTCCAACTGGATCCTTGACTACCTCACAAATCGACCTCAGTATGTGAGCCCGAAGCGGTGTATCAGAGACCATGATCTGTAATACGGGGGCACCACAAGGTACAGTTCTTGCCCCTTTCCTCTTCACACTGTACACTGCTAATTTTAGGCACAACTCATCTAGCTATTACTTACAAAAGTACTCCGATGACTCTGTTATAGTAGTCCTCATCACTGATCGAGACGATGGGGAATACAGAGACTTAAACCGGGACTTTGTGGAATCATATAAGAGGAACTACCTCAGGATTGATGCTTGGAAGACCAAGAAGATGGTGGAATTCAATAAGTGGAGAAGTGCTCCGAATCCTGTGGAAATCCAGGGGATGGGCATTGAGATAGTCAGGACCTATAAGTACCTGCTCCTCAATAATAAGCTGGACTGGGCCGATCACCTGGAGGCGCTGCACAGAAAAGGCCACAGCAGACTCTACCTGCTCAGGAGGCTGAGGGCCTTCGGAGTCCAGGGGACACTTCTTAGGGCCTTCTTCAACTCTATAGTAGTAGCAGCCATATTCTTCGGTGTGGCCTGCTGGGGGACTAGTATACCTGCTAGGGACATAAATAGACTTGACAGGCTGGTTAGAAAGGCCAGCTCTGTCCTCGAGAGCCCCCTGGACACAGTACAGGTGGTGGGTGACAGAAGGATACTGTCCGTGGTGGGATCCATGCTGGAGAACAACTCCCATTCCATGAATGAGACTGCGATAACACTGGGCAGTACTGTCAGTGACCGACTGCTTCACCCAAAGTGTGAGAAGCAGCGCTATCGGAGATCCTTCCTCCCAAACACGGTCAGGCTGTATATTGAACATTAGGCTAAGAAAAGATCACTCCGCACAGAGAACTAAATGATCCTGAAGTCTTTCTTTTTCTTCTTAGTTGCTAGGACTCCTTGTATCTTCTCCATCTGCTATTCTGAGCTTGTATGTGTTCTTTCTTGTAATATATTACTGTATTATCCATGCTGCTGTAACACACTGAATTTCTCCATGGTGGGATTATTAAAGGCTTATCTTATCTTATAATATAATGTAAAATACAAAGAAATAAAAAAGGGTTTCAAAATATTTCGCCAAATTGTCTAAATATACTAGCCATAAAACAAACAAAAAAAAAACACAGAGGTAACATGCAAGGCATAAACCTATAACATCAGGAAATAATTGCTTTTTGCAAGTAAATACAACAGGATGTCTTATTTGTGCTAATCAAGGGCTTGCAAAAATAATTTCTACCAGTAGGTGCCACTATAGAGTGTTGCACAGCAAAAGTCTGAAGGAAAGCATTTCACTACAGCACACCATAAGGCCAAGCTAGGTACTGCAATTTTACCCTCAAAAATAATATAAGCCCAAAAAAAATTCTACAAAAATATCAAACATCCTTTTATAATGTAATATAAGATCCATGATTATATTTAGAAAACATATTCAAAATTTTACTCTGCTTCACAGTCTCACTAAGGGGCTTCAGTCCACTGTTTATTTCTGCTTTATCCAGGTTTAATGACTTTTATTCTTAAAGCGATGGACTGTAACAGTGCGATAAGTATTTGTATTCCTCCTGACTGCTAACTGATTTTTTTTTTCCACACTGACTTTATTAAAGTTGATTTTTCTATTATTTTGATTTCTGGCACCATAGCAATGGCCACAGTAGGTGATGGATGACAAGTTTCTATAGCAACTGCCACTTGGCATCTGATTGATGGAAAAGGGCGGCATATAAGTAATACAAGGCTGCAAGAAGAAGATAATAAATACACGGAAGAGGTGAGGCACCATTCTAGCAGGCGAAAAATGGGGCCACAGTAGTGTCCAATGGCAAGATCATGACCCATCCAATTACTATAAAGTGTCATGAGAGCAGGGAAGAAGACAGAGGACAACAAAGGGTAGCGAAAAACTAAATAGAACCTTGCCATGCGTTTCTAAATATAATAAGCTCTTTAACCCTACACCATAAATTATTTTTACTAAAATATTGCTCATATGTATAAGAATATAACTACTATAATACTGCTCCTATGTACAAGAATATAACTGCTATAATACTGCCTCCTATGTACAAGAATATAACTACTATAATACTGCCCCCTATGTGCAAGAATATAACTACTATAATACTGCCCTCTATATACAAGAATATAACTACTATAATACTGCCCCCTATATACAAGAATATAACTACTATAATACTGCCTTCTATATACAAGAATATAACTACTATAATACTGCTCCTATGTACAAGAATATAACTACTATAATACTGCTCCTATGTACAAGAATATAACTACTATAATACTACTCCTATGTACAAGAATATAACTACTATAATACTGCCCCTATGTACAAGAATATACCTACTATAATACTGCTCCTATGTACAAGAATATACTATAATACTGCTCCTATGTACAAGAATATAACTACTATAATACTACTCCTATGTACAAGAATATAACTACTATAATACTACTCCAAAGTACAAGAATATAACTACTATAATACTGCTCCTATGTACAAGAATATAACTACTATAATACTGCTCCTATGTACAAGAATATAACTACTATAATACTGCTCCTATGTACAAGAATATAACTACTATAATACTGCTCCTATGTACAAGAATATAACTACTATAATACTACTCCTATGTACAAGAATATAACTACTACAATACTGCCCCTATGTACAAGAATATACCTACTATAATACTGCTCCTATGTACAAGAATATAACTACTATAATACTACTCCTATGTACAAGAATATAACTACTATAATACTGCCCCCTATGACTACTATAATACTGCTCCCATGTACAAGAATATACTATAATACTGCTCCTATGTACAAGAATATAACTACTATAATACTACTCCTATGTACAGGAATATAACTACTATAATACTGCTATATACAAAAATATAACTACTATAATACTGCTCCTATGTACAAGAATATCACTACTATAATACTGCTCCTATGTACAAGAATATAACTACTATAACACTAGCTCCTATGTAAAAGAATATAACTACTATAATACTACTCCTATGTACAAGAATATAACTACTATAATACTACTCCTATGTACAAGAATATAACTACTATAATACTGCCCCCTATATACAAGAATATAACTACTATAATACTACTCCTATGTAAAAGAATATAACTACTATAATACTACTCCTATGTACAAGAATATAACTACTATAATACTGCCCCCTATATACAAGAATATAACTACTATAATACTGCCTTCTATGTACAAGAATATAACTACTATAATACTGCTCCTATGTACAAGAATATAACTACTATAATACTGCTCCTATGTACAAGAATATAACTACTATAATACTACTCCTATGTACAAGAATATAACTACTATAATACTGCTCCTATGTACAAGAATATAACTACTATAATACTGCTCCTATGTACAAGAATATAACTACTATAATACTGCCTCCTATATACAAGAATATAACTACCATAATACTGCTCCTATGTACAAGAATATAACTACTATAATACTGCCTCCTATATACAAGAATATAACTACTATAATACTGCTCCTATGTACAAGAATATAACTACTATAATACTGCTCCTATGTACAAGAATATACTATAATACTGCTCCTATATACAAGAATATAACTACTATAATACTACTCCTATGTAAAAGAATATAACTACTATAATACTGCTCCTATGTACAAGAATATAACTACTATAATACTACTCCTATGTACAAGAATATAACTACTATAATACTGCCCCTATGTACAAGAATATACCTACTATAATACTGCTCCTATGTACAAGAATATACTATAATACTGCTCCTATGTACAAGAATATAACTACTATAATACTACTCCTATGTACAAGAATATAACTACTATAATACTACTCCAAAGTACAAGAATATAACTACTATAATACTGCTCCTATGTACAAGAATATAACTACTATACTACTATAATACTACCTCCTATGTACAAGAATATAACTACTATAATACTACTCCTATGTACAAGAATATAACTACTATAATACTGCTCCTATGTACAAGAATATAACTACTATAATACTACTCCTATGTACAAGAATATAACTACTACAATACTGCCCCTATGTACAAGAATATACCTACTATAATACTGCTCCTATGTACAAGAATATAACTACTATAATACTACTCCTATGTACAAGAATATAACTACTATAATACTGCCCCCTATGTACAAGGATATGACTACTATAATACTGCTCCTATGTACAAGAATATACTATAATACTGCTCCTATGTACAAGAATATCACTACTATAATACTGCTCCTATGTACAAGAATATAACTACTATAACACTAGCTCCTATGTAAAAGAATATAACTACTATAATACTGCTCCTAAATACAAGAATATAACTGCTGTAATACTGTCCTATAAACAATAATATAACAACTATAATACTGCTCCTATGTACAAGAATATAACAACTATAATACTGCTCCTATGTACAAGAATATAACTACTATGCTACTGAAATTTCAGTAACACAGACCTTCCTTTTGATATCAGACAATCCTTTTCATCTTTATGTTTTGCTCCATATTACGGTTTATAGTGCACTCCGTCTACATCTCGCTCTCGGAGTCGCCGCCTCCCACCAGGTGAAGAATAATAATAATAATAACAACAACAACATCCAGAAACTTATTTTTCCTTGAAGCCTCCGCAATAATTCATTATTAAAGATCTATGATGAAAGCGGCAAACATTGCGACTCCTCTCAGGTCAGGTTTAGACGACGCCAGGAAAATCGCATTGTAAATATTTAGCATAACTTTTACATCAAACAGCCCAATCATAATCTCAGATCCTGTCGGAATTTTATTACATAATTGACATATAAATTGCAGCATTTTTTCCCAAAAGTTGGACAGTTTTATAAAGCGCGGTGATGTGCTCCGGGCAACAAAGTTAAATGGAGCTGAATAATGTTCCGCTTCTCCAGCTCGAATGCTTTATATTGTGTCTTCCTTAAATGTCAAGGAGCAATAAATAGCCGTCAAATTCGCAGGTTGGCGCAGTAATGTAAATGTGCACAGGTGGTGTATGTTCTCATCACAACATGTCTATTGTGTCCGTAATGTCTGCAGACAGTTGGAGTAAAGCGGCGCCTGCAGTCTGAATCACCTCACCTGCTCTAAAAATGCTACAAATGGGACCAAGGAACTTGTGTTAACCCCTTACTAGCACCGCACTGCAATATTTATCATTCTACAATATGGCACACAAGAATACAGACCAAAGTACATGAATCCATATAGGTGGTTCTAACACAGACAGAAGGACATGCGCCCAAACGGTAGGTCAAGACATACAAGAATATAGACAGAAGGACGTGCATCCAAACAGGAGGTTATGACACAAGGATACAGACAGAAGGACATGTGCCCAAACGGTAGGTCATGACACATAAGAACATAGGCATTCACAGAAGAACATACAGTCCTATGAAAAAGTTTGGGCACCCCTATTAATCTTAATCATTTTTAGTTCTAAATATTTTGGTGTTTGCAACAGCCATTTCAGTTTGATATATCTAATAACTGATGGACACAGTAATATTTCAGGACTGAAATGAGGTTTATTGTACTAACAGAAAATGTGCAATATGTATTAAACCAAAATTTGAGCGGTGCAAAAGTATGGGCACCTCAACAGAAAAGTGACATTAATATTTAGTAGATCCTCCTTTTGCAAAGATAACAGCCTCTAGTCGCTTCCTGTAGCTTTTAATAAGTTCCTGGATCCTGGATGAAGGGATTTTGGACCATTCCTCTTTACAAAACAATTCAAGTTCAGTTCAGTTTGATGGTGGCCGAGCATGGACAGCCCGCTTCAAATCATCCCACAGATGTTCAATGATATTCAGGTCTGGGGACTGAGATGGCCATTCCAGAACATTGTAATTGTTCCTCTGCATGAATTCCTGAGTCGATTTGGAGCGGTGTTTTGGATCATTGTCTTGCTGAAATATCCATCCCCGGCGTAACTTCAACTTCGTCACTGATTCTTGAACATTATTCTCAAGAATCTGCTGATACTGAGTGGAATCCATGCGACCCTCAACTTTAACAAGATTCCTGGGACCGACATTGGCCACACAAACCCAAAGCATGATGGAACCTCCACCAAATTTTACAGTGGGTAGCAAGTGTTTTTCTTGGAATGCTGTTTTTTTGGACGCCATGCATAACGCCTTTTTGTATAACCAAACAACTCAATCTTTGTTTCATCAGTCCACAGGACCTTCTTCCAAAATGAAGCTGCCTTGTCCAAATGTGCTTTTTCATACCTCAGGCGACTCTGTTTGTGGCGTGCTTGCAGAAACGGCTTCTTTCTCATCACTCTCCCATACAGCTTCTCCTTGTGCACAGTGCGCTGTATTGTTGACCGATGCACAGTGACACCATCTGCAGCAAGATGATGCTACAGCTCTTTGGAAGTGGTCTGTGGATTGTCCTTGACTCTTCTCACCATTCTTCTTCTCTGCCTTTCTGATATTTTTCTTGGCCTGCCACTTCTGGGCTTAACAAGAACTGTCCCTGTGCTCTTCCATTTCCTTACTATGTTCCTCACAGTGCAAACTGACAGGTTAAATCTCTGAGACAACGTTTTGTATCTTTCCCCTGAACAACTATGTTGAACACTCTTTGTTTTCAGATCATTTGAGAGCGGGCTGTCCATGCTTGGGGACCATCAAACCTAACTGAACTTGAATTGTTTTGTAAAGAGGAATGGTCCAAAATACCTTCATCCAGGATCCAGGAACTTATTAAAAGCTACAGGAAGCGACTAGAGGCTGTTATCTTTGCAAAAGGAGGATCTACTAAATATTAATGTCACTTTTCTGTTGAGGTTCCCATACTTTTGCACCGGTCAAATTTTGGTTTAATGCATACTGCACATTTTCTGTTAGCACAATAAACCTCATTTCAGTCCTGAAATATTACTGTGTCCATCAGTTATTAGATATATCAAACTGAAATGGCTGTGGTAAACACCAAAATATTTAGAACTAAAAATGATTAAGATTAATAGGGGTGCCTAAACTTTTTCATAGGACTGTATGTGCAAACAGAAGGCCATAAGTGGCAGTACCGGGATTAGAACGTAGACACTTGGCAGTTGCCAATCCCCACACTGGCCAATGGGCATTCACACTTGATTTACAAACTGCACCAAAGCTGGTTTACCAGGGACCTTGGTTCAGGGACCCAATGCTTAGAAAGCTGTATTTCTTTACCTGGCGCTATCATCAGTTAAACTGGGAGAAAGGCACTGGCAGACCCCCTGCAAGCAGACCAAACATTGTGAAATTAGGGCAGGTATGAGACACAAGCACCAGGAGGGCTGACGGGCTGGCATTTCCTTTTGGTTTTTATGTAAGAATGTGCGGGTGTCATTCAGAGTGACCCCCTGGTAGGTAGGAGGAACCCCAGGCATAAGGACTATACCTCACCACACCGCTTCATTTTCATTTCAATGGCTTCTCAGGGTACGCATATATAAAGTTATATCTGGCCAGGCCCAGGAACACCGGATGGAGAAATGTTGCACCTCTTCAGTTCCCAGAGTCCATACTTGCAACATTTCTCTATATAGCTCGGGAACACATCTGACAACTGATGTCACCAGATGTAAAGCTGGCCCCATAGAGAACTGTAAGATTTGTTTTGCCACCTGTTACTCTCTGGCGTGTTCCAAAATATGGGGAAATTGCAGGCCAGACATTGGTGTCTCTCATGGGCATACAGATTGATGGATACAAGTCTATATGGGCACACAGCTTGATGGATACAAGTCTATATGGGCACACAGATTGATGGATACAAATCTCTACGGGCACACAGATTGATGGATACAAGTCTCTATGGGCACCCAGAGTGATGGATACAAGTCTCTATGGGCACCCAGAGTGATGGATACAAGTCTCTATGGGCACACAACTTACCAGTTACCACTCAGGAATATAGATTGGCGGTTCTAGATTCTATTAAGATCATAGAGCAACTCGTGGTGTATATTGAATGCCAGACCCCTGTTTTGCTTGGCACTGTCTCAGTCTATGGGTACACTTAAGCAGGCTTCCTTCTTCCCTCAGTACAGGAACACCTTGGAAGTTGCCCAAGCCACTTGCAGGTAAGATAAGTCATTCTACAATCATTGCTCTACCTGGCACACCCATTTTGCAAAAAGTTTATTCATTCCACAAGCCTTGCCCCATTATATACTCCAGCTTACACACGTGATCAGGGTCCTTGCCAGCCCACATGTTACCCCATATACAACATATGCAGGCACAGTGCCTGTATAATGTAGGTAGCCTCCAGTTAACACAACAGGTGCATAACAGTCAAGTGTACAACATTAAGTATAAGTGCACATGCATTATGGTTGCAGGGGGTGCATGTCCATGGTGTAGGCAATCTATGCTCGAGCACCCCCTTAAGGCACGTTTCCAACCCCTGCTGCATAATGCACCTGGATCCCTTTCAGTATATACAGGGCCATGTTGGCGTAGATTCGGTGGCTGTCATTCTTTAACCTTGTTGTGTAAGCAGCTTGGTATAATTTTAATCAGATTAACTACTCCATTTAATCAATTCTGTCGCTGAACCCAAGTGTCAGATTTTCCCCGTCCAAACAATCTATTCATTATTCCATATAGCGAGGGCTCGGAGCTTGTAACCTCCACAATTAACCAATAGATCTCCCACGGCTGGACTGAGGGCGATGCTAAAATGTTACCGCATTGACTTTTATGTGTTTGCTTCTATAATGCGTTTCCTTTGTATAAAGACTTCATGCTGGAAGCCTAGCACTTAGTCACTGACAGACGGCAGGTGGAAACTGGGGTCTTTTATTATATTATATTTACCACTTCTTATCGGGCTACATCTGGACTCGCAACCTGAAGCAAGGACAACCTTGACGGAAGATTGGGAAGGTTAAAGGGGTTTTCTGTCCCCAAATTGACATTTTATACTGATGACCTATCCACAGTGTGGTCTGTGGGGGTCCGAAACCCAGACCCTGCACAGATCAGCTGCTAGTGAATGGGGAGGGCAGGAAGCCCCGCTCCTATTCAGGGCTGCGATTCCCTGGAATCAATGCTATATAGTGGACAGTGATCCTATCACACAAATGGGATCAGTTGCACATGATATAACTTGCAGAACCCGGGGGCTGTTGCAATGGCTGACCTGTGCAATGTTCAAGTATGGGACACTCCTAAATCCTCACTTTTGGGACACAAACCCTTTAAGGGTATTCGGGGACTATGATATTGACTTTGATTTCCTCTTCTTATGCAGTGACTTTATGTTCTTCGGTCAAAAGGTCAAATGCAGCTCAGTCATTAAAGGAATGGAGCCAAACTGTAATACCAAGCATAGCCACTATATAATGAATGGCGCTGTGCTTGGTATGTAGTGAAGAGGCCGCCCCAATCACTAAGTGGGGATCCGGGGTTTTGACCTACACTAAGGATAGGTGATCAGTATCACAGTCCCTGAGAATCCTTTTAATGCCGTTCCAATAATCCAAGAGACGAAGAATATTGATATTAATCATTGTTACATGGAAATTAACTCTTTCTTCTAGGAATTATTGAACGTAGGGGTGGACGGTTGGCACTTTGACCAGTATCTCATATCTGTTTGCCTCCATCACTTTCCCAATGTCGAAGCACTAGTGAGAGTACATAGATGTAGAAGATGGAGCCTCCTCTATTACGAAGCAGAAAAACAACCTCATCAAACCTTCTACATCTCGAGTGACTAAATATAACGTGATAATTATCACATTAGCCGATCGCACCGCGGCAGACAAGAATACATTGAATAAGTATGGGTGTGTGGCTAGAGCATGACCACAGAGGATCACAGAGCATAGCCAATGTATGTATACAGTTACTGACAGATATACACACATGAGCGGGCGATTCCCCCGGCGGACCCTCCTTCCTCCACCGCTACATAAGCATACCACTCACTAGGCTAGATACGGATACAGTCTGACCACCTTATAATAAATGAGTTGTGTTATTTAACAACCTGTGCAGATGCTTTGGGTGACATGTAGGCCGGCCAACCAGTATCCTCACCCCTGGCCTTGCACCTTCTCAATGTAATTGTATACCAGTCGCTACCACAGCCCTGGCAATTTTTTCTTGCTAACACGTAGGAATAGCCTTAAGAAAGGCTATTCTTCTCTGCGCCGCCGTTTTCTCACAGCACTGGCGGCATCTCTCCAGCATCGTCTCCATCTTCTTCTGGAACACCCTCTCCCTGTGTCTTCCTTCGTCCTGGGTTTCAATTTTCTAGGCCTCGGGCCGAGTCAACTCTGCATGGGAGCGGCCACAAGAAAGTGACCGCTTACTCATGAAGCTGTGTAAGCGGCTATTTTCTTGAGGCCGATTACACAGCTTTCTGAGTAAGCCGCCATTTTTCTTGTGGCTGCGGGCATGTGCAGTCGTCCCTGCCTGAACCCGAGTCCTAGAAGATTGAAACCCAGGACGGAAGACAACGCAGGGAGAGGCCGTTCCAGAAGAAGATGGAGGAGTCACAGAAGAGTTCTCTTGCAGCATTGGGGACGCCCTCAGTACTGTTTGAAGGCTGGGGCCCGCCCCCAGTGCTGCGAGACAACTCATTTGCATACCGAAGAAAACCCAGATTTCTACCAAACGTCAGCGTGGAGAAGATATCTAAAGGTAGGAGAAGAATCGCCTTTCTTAAGGCTATTCCTACACGTTAGTCAGAAAAAAAGGATATCCAATGACAGGATCCCTTTAAGTGGGACATTATACGGCGGGGGCCAATATACTGTACAGTCATATTAAGGAGGCTGTTATACTGTGGGTGGACAATATAAAGGGGGATGTCATATGTTGGGGGCCATAACAAGGTGGACAAAATACTGTGGAAGCCATAGTAAGGTGGGCTTTATACTGTGAGGGTCATATTAAAGGGGACATTATACAGTGGATGACATAATAAGGAAGATATTATACTGTGGAGATCATATTAAGGTGGACATTATACTGTGAGGGTCATATTAAAGGGGGCATTGTACTGTGGGGGGCCATTTTAAGGGAAGAGTTATACTGTATGGGGTCATATTATGGTGAAATTATGATTATAATGTGGGGTCCACAAGGAGTGGGAATTATACTGCGGGGATCACAAGGGGGCATGATACAATGATAGGTCCCTGTGTGAGGGCACAAATGGAAATCGAGAGAAAAGGGCTGGAGTCCGTGGGTGGTTTACAGATATGGGGATCCCAACCATCTTGGGGCAGCCTATGGCCTACTACCGCTAGGAGGGCCCTAGTGTAGGGCAAGAGCCAGTGAGAAGGTTAATGATAGCTGGGATCATATGTAGAAGAGAAACCCTGAGAACACAGTACGCGGAAACGCCATGTAGGCCTTGGTAGGATGCGCAACCCCCGCAGCTGGAAAGTAGCAGCGCTAACCAGCGAGACCTGAGCTCCAAATAGTTAAATCATATCATTAAGACAAGTAGAAAATAAAATCTCAGCTTTAATGATGCCGGTGATATTCGCCGTGCGCGATGCGGTTTGGAGCTGCATCTGTTGCCTCCAATTCACTTGACATGACACGTTGGAGAATCGGGGGCCGCTGTCTATTATTTATGGTTTAAGAACAGATTATTGTTGCGGAGATCCTGCGCTTATTACATTTACTAAATGAGCCTGGGGACTCGTCGCGGGGGAACGCATGAAAATAATGCAGATTTCTATTACTTCAGATGTAAAAAGGTCGACATTTAAAGCTTAGAGAAAACAGAGCGAACTACTTAAGCACTTAGGGAGTACGCAAGAGAAGCGAAGAAATTCAAACGGCCGCACAAATAAAACACGCAGCTTTATATGCAACTGGAGATTTGCTGGCTTGATAAAAGTACACAGCTTTACTCCTGTACTTCAAACACAAAGCGGTGGGTAAAGAAAGACTTAAAAGAGACGATACAATGTTCACAGGACGCATCCACAGCTCACACACTGCAACCTGGATCACCCAGCTTACTAGGCCCAAGGACAGACACCGAGTAGTAACAAACACGGCAAGATGCAAGATACACTCATGTGGGCCTAGACAAAGGGGTGTCCACATCAAAGCACAATATTCTAAAATACAAAGTCTAGAAATAAATTTAAAATTATACCCCAGAGCTGCGCTCACTATTCCGCTGGTACAGTCACTGTGTACATACATTACATTACTTATCCTGTACTGATCCTGAGTTACATCCTGTATTATACTCCAGAGCTGCACTCACTATTCTGCTGGTACAGTCACTGTGTACATACATTACATTACTTACCCTGTACTGATCCTGAGTTACATCCTGTATTATACTCCAGAGCTGCACTCACTATTCTGCTGGTGCAGTTACTGTGTACATACATTACATTACTTATCCTGTACTGATCCTGAGTTATATCCTGTATTATACTCCAGAGCTGCACTCACTATTCTGCTCGTACAGTCACTGTGTACATACATTACATTACTTACCCTGTACTGATCCTGAGTTACATCCTGTATTATACTCCAGAGCTGCGCTCACTATTCTGCTGGTACAGTCACTGTGTACATACATTACATTACTTACCCTGTACTGATCCTGAGTTACATCCTGTATTATACTCCAGAGCTGCGCTCACTATTCTGCTCGTACAGTCACTGTGTACATACATTACATTACTTATTCTGTACTGATCCTGAGTTACATCCTGTATTATACTCCAGAGCTGCACTCACTATTCTGCTGGTACAGTCACTGTGTACATACATTACATTACTTATCCTGTACTGATCCTGAGTTACATCCTGTATTATACTCCAGAGCTGCGCTCACTATTCTGCTGGTACAGTCACTGTGTACATACATTACATTACTTATTCTGTACTGATCCTGAGTTACATTCTGTATTATACTCCAGAGCTGCGCTCACTATTCTGCTGGTACAGTCACTGTGTACATACATTACATTACTTATCCTGTACTGATCCTGAGTTACATCCTGTATTATACTCCAGAGCTGCGCTCACTATTCTGCTGGTACAGTCACTGTGTACATACATTACATTACTTATCCTGTACTGATCCTGAGTTACATCCTGTATTATACTCCAGAGCTGCGCTCACTATTCTGCTGGTACAGTCACTGTGTACATACATTACATTACTTATCCTGTACTGATCCTGAGTTACATCCTGTATTATACTCCAGAGCTGCGCTCACTATTCTGCTCGTACAGTCACTGTGTACATACATTACATTACTTATCCTGTACTGATCCTGAGTTACATCCTGTATTATACTCCAGAGCTGCACTCACTATTCTGGTGCAGACACTGTGTATATACATTACATTACATTACTAAAAACAATCGTAGGAAAATAACA
The DNA here is from genome assembly GCF_031893055.1 of Leptodactylus fuscus. Lineage (NCBI taxonomy): Eukaryota > Metazoa > Chordata > Amphibia > Anura > Leptodactylidae > Leptodactylus > Leptodactylus fuscus. Next base: position 19,336,987 of record NC_134271.1, on the reverse strand, counting down.
TAAAACATAACTTTTGTTAAGAATTCATAAAGGTTTCAAGGACTAGTGTTGTATATCAAGCTAAAACAGATCGTGGACATTCTCTTCAAGTGACAGGTGACACATACACATTCAGGTGCACATACTGTACATTTTCCACCACATTACACAGTCTCTACTCACTTGTTGCAGTCCACGTGGATGAGTACATGGGAGCCGCTGACTGTCAGAGCGATTTTGTGCCACTGCCCATCTGCCAGTCGATAGGGAAAGGCTTCTGTTCTGGATTTTCCATTAAATCTGTAGTGGTATCTGATTTCATCCCTTAAACCGCTGCTTTCCAGTTCAAAGAAGCTACAAGAAAACAGAAGGAGATGAGAGAATGTCTCTCCAGGTACAAGTAAAGTGTGTGCACATGGGGGCTGGCAGGGCGGTGGAGTGCGCCCATCTGCTCACTACACTACAACCCCGAATCTCACAAGGAAACCTTCGCTTGCTGGAGAATTATTTTATGAGTTTACTTCTGGAGCCTGAACATTGAATTTCTAATGCTGTAAAGTATATTCGCCCCCCCTCCCCCCCCTTCCTATGCGCGCAGAAGAGCACAATGATGGTTTTAACCATTAATGACTTAGTGGCTGCACCTCTTAGTAGTCCTGGACAGGTCCTCACCAGTCAGTAGAGGAGGTCATTGGCTACATCCAGGCTGGGCCCCTCTCCCCAAGTGGGCCAGTAGCAGACTCATACTCTGCCTATACATCCTAGGATCGTGAATACTGATGACTACATTGTCACCACCTCTCCCATATGGGGGTATGTTCCAAAATCTGCATCTCAAATCATGGACTTATAATAGGCCTGTCCGCAATCCATTATAAACGCCTTTTTATGCCAAAATAAATTAACACCTCCCCTCCTGTGGGCCATCAGTCCCATGGGTGTGAATGGAGTGGTGGTCCCCCCCCCCCCCCCGCCATATCTTACCTGTTCTATGGATAGGTTATAACTATTATATAATTTATCATATTTACAACTTTCTAATGTACTTTGCATAACAATCTCTTAACATTTTTTGAGGAATTTGCTTTCAGTCAATGAATTTAAACCTTCACCGATGATATCTAGATGCTAAAAACCCATCAAGAACGGAATAATTCTCACACGAGGGTCTGTTAAAACGCACAATATCAACTACATACAAAACTCTGTAAAATATAAACATCAAAAGCACAAAATTATCTGCAATTCCCCCTTTTGATACAATGTATCAGTGCAGGCAAAAAAGTATCAGACAGTATGTGTCTCCATCGTAACAGACAACAAACAACCCTTGTGTAGTCAGATCCTGCAGTCAAGACAGAGAGAATGGATTAACAAATGACTGCAGGATCTGACTACACAAGGTTAATTTCTTGGAATAGGAGCTGTGTACACAAAACGATAGGGGAGTTAAAGTAAGAAAAAATAAAAAATCTTTGCAAAGCTACATTATGTTTTATTTTAGATGCCCTGAAGCCATAAGGAAAAAAAACCGCTTGCACAAGTATACACACCCTTTGGATGTGGGAGTTTAGTAGACCGGTGTAATTTAGATGTTGCAGTAGTATTCTGCTGCCAGTCCTGTTCTCCTCTGTACATTTAATCTTACTGTATATGTTGCTGCAGGCGCTACTGCCGCTTCCTCCGTATACTGCCCTGAATTACAATATTTACTGTGTTTTATCTGGAACACCTTTTATTTTAAACAATTCAGCCAGGACGCAGAGATCTATAGCGCGCCTTTGTTAGCTGGCAGTGGCCAATAATTCAGAAGTGATTTCCCCCAGGCATGTAGGCACAAATATCTGCAGCATCCATCAACCTCTCGGCTGAACGCACTGCTCAGATGCCGCTGCTCGACCTGTGACATTTACAGCTTTACCACTGAAGCACATTTCCGCTACGCAGCTGTGACACGTTGCGATGGTATAAAGCTTGGGTATAACTCAGAGAGAGACCCGGTGCCAATGGATGGCATGAATATACAATGGGCATAAAATCCTGCAGACACAAATACAAGGAGGCTTATTTACAGACTGCTAATAGTACAGATGTACTGTAATGAAATGCTAAATCCACCCTGACTACTCCATATAATAACAGCAACACTTCTACAATTCTTCACCCTCAGCTTAACTGCAGAGAAGGTTCTGAGTCAGCTTCTAAGAGCAGACACTCAAGATCCCAGACCCTTCTTATTGTAAGAACCACATTCAATTCATGTTGTAACTGTATACATACATTACTTATCCTGTACTCCAGAGCTGTGCTCACTATTCTGCTGGTGCAGTCACTGTGTACATACATTACATTACTTATCCTGTACTGATCCTGAGTTACCTCCTGTATTATACTCCAGAGCTGCACTCACTATTCTGCTGGTACAGTCACTGTGTACATACATTACATTACTTATCCTGTACTGATCCTGAGTTATATCCTGTATTATATTCCAGAGCTGCGCTCACTATTCTGCTGGTGCAGTCACTGTGTACATACATTACATTACTTATCCTGTACTGATCCTGAGTTATATCCTGTATTATATTCCAGAGCTGCGCTCACTATTCTGCTGGTGCAGTCACTGTGTACATACATTACATTACTTATCCTGTACTGATCCTGAGTTACATCCTGTATTATACTCCAGAGCTGCGCTCACTATTCTGCTGGTACAGTCACTGTGTACATACATTACATTACTTATCCTGTACTGATCCTGAGTTACATCCTGTATTATACTCCAGAGCTGCGCTCACTATTCTGCTGGTGCAGTCACTGTGTACATACATTACATTACTTATATCCTGTATTATACTCCAGAGCTGCACTCACTATTCTGCTGGTGCAGTCACTGTGTACATACATTACATTACTTATCCTGTACTGATCCTGAGTTATATCCTGTATTATACTCCAGAGCTGAACTCACTATTCTGCTAGTGCAGTCACTGTGTACATACATTACATTACTTATCCTGTACTGATCCTGAGTTACATCCTGTATTATACTCCAGAACTGCACTCACTGTTCTGCTGGTGCAGTCACTGTGTACATACATTACATTACTTATCCTGTACTGATCCTGAGTCACATCCTGTATTATACTCCAGAGCTGAACTCACTATTCTGCTAGTGCAGTCACTGTGTACATACATTACATTACTTAGCCTGAGTTATATCCTGTATTATACACCAGAGCTGCACTCACCATATAATAACAGATAGCTTTTTGGAACAGGGGTATACATGAAATTACAAATAACATCCTGCAGGGGAAATATTTGCATTGACCCCCATCAGAGAGGAGTGCAACTACTACTCCCATTGTATCATAAATTAAGTACAATTAATTTGGTGTGACCTACAACACTTGACTCTTAGGTCTCTCCTGTACTCAGGCATACAATAGCGCTCCCTGCTGTAGCTCGAGGGGTCTGTACCATCATGGGAAGAGAAGAGGAGTCAGTGGAGAAATCAAAGTAAATGAGTTTTAGCATGTGCTATAAAGACAGCGGAGACGTTCCTCCAAGCAGAAGTGATGATGTTATCCCGCCTGTGACTGTAATCCTGCACAATGATGCGGCCGCTGTCCTCCTGGATTTATCAAGCCTCGTCCTCCACATTCCTTCAATCAGTCCTGACATTTCCGCACATTTTTCAACAAGGACGATCAAAAGCCACCAAATCACTGAGCGAAGTCTATAGAGGCCACATTATTACCAGTATAATACCCTCCGCTCTAGGGGAGGCCCTGAAAATGAGCAATTATGTAAAAATGTTATATTTGATACATGATCATGTTCCAGATGTAGCGGAGCTGATTTTGCCCTTTATCTGTGTAGGGTTACATTGTTTAGTCATCTAAAAAATTCTACGAAATTGTGAATTTACCTGCAGCCCAATGGAAAACTGTGAGGTCCTCCTTGTAATACCTCCATGACTTGTAACCCCATGACAAACTGAGCTCTGTAATATCCGACAAACCCAGCTTTTCAACAAATGAGAAATAGAGTTTGGCCGAGGATACAACTACTTTCGGCAACCAATCTGGATCCTCTGTTACTGTATGCGTGCATGTGTATGTATAGGTCTAATGTACTGCCTGCATCTGTGTACACTGCTATACCCTGGTCATCAATAACATTAAAGCCACCGAATATGGCGCAGGTTCCTATCGTATAGCCAAAACATTTTGGATCCCTCAAAGCCTGGACTCCACAAGACCTCAGCAAGAGTCCTGTACAATGTGGCACCAAAAAATCGCCACAGATCCTTTAAGTTCTGTACATGGCTCGGAGCAGGATCCATTAATTGGACTTCTTTGTCCCACAGATGATGGAGATGATGATTGGAGCCAAATCTAGATCTCATGGTCACATTCCTCAGACCATTCCTGGACACTAGCCGAAGAAGGCCACTGCTATATGGAGTACCACTGCCATGAATTGGGGGTACTTGGTCTGTATCATGTTAAGGTAGATGTCACAGTAACATCCATATGATGCCAGGACCCACAGTTTACTAAAACAACATTTCGAAGAGCACCACCCTGCCACAAGAGATGGCTTCTTTCTATAGTGCTTCCTCTTGCCCACCATACGTGAACCATGAGAACAGGCCACCTTGTGGCATTCTCCAGTTATGATGCTCAAGCGACCATTGTTGACACCTTCGGCAGTGGACAGAGATCACCATGGACAGCTCGACTAACATAACACTCGAAAACCCAATACACAACAACCTGGGGTGCCCTGTGTATACGGACACCTTTCTATCATGGTATTTGCTCTATGGGATGAAACCAGATGGACTTGGCCTTCACTCCATAGACATATCAATGGAAGGCTTGGATGACCCTGTCGCTGGTTCATTGGTCCTCTTTCCTTAGACCACTTTTCAGAAACACCCCACAAGACCTTCCATTTTGAAGATGCTCTGTCCTGGTAGTCTTGATATCACAATTTGGTTCTTGTTAAAATCTCCCAGATTCAGACACTTCACCTAATTCAATAACTACCCGTTGACTTGTTGCCTAATAACTTTAAGAAGTAGCCGTATCTAAAAACAACGTATCCAACCATTTATAATCTCATTATGAACACTCTTTATTAAGTCTTAGATTAAGAAACATCTGTTCTTCCAAGGACAAAGATCCTAATCTTAAAGGAGGAAATAAAGTAGAACCTACAGGAGGAGATGACGTTTCACGTGGAGACTGAAGTTTCCATCCGCGGAGCTTCAGATCTAAAAGCTCAAAACAAATAAATTATCAAGTGGAAAATCTTGGCACAGATGAATATTTCCAGTTCCCAGCAGCAGCCGATAACACATAAGTGCCCTTCACCCGCATGGAATAAACAAAACCATCATCTGTCCAACACAAATGGTCTCCAAGAAACACAAGTAGCCTTAAAGATTACAGCGACAACTGCAATGTATCGATAAAACAAGTAACTAATACGGTTCACCAAGGCTCCAGCGTTATATCGCAGCACATATATGACAGGTCATGGGACTGCAGCAATGTTAGAGCCTGGCATCTAATGATACTCGAGTAGAAGGCTGGGACAGGTGGGGGATACAGTATTTTATTTTTAGATACTAATATATAATACAAGATAATAGTTTGTTGGCTTTTGATGCAGCAGACTGCCATTGAGGGTGATAATATAGTTTATTATCAGTAAATCATGTATACGCTGAAGCTGGTCTGGGCATAATATAAGAATAGTCCAGATTTAGCATGGCGAGAGAGAACAAGAGAGAGAGAGAACAAGACAGAGAACGAGAGAGGGAACGAGAGAGAGAGAACGAGAGAGAGAGAACGAGAGAGAGAGAACGAGAGAGAGAGAACGAGAGAGAGAGAACGAGAGAGAGAACGAGAGAGAGAACGAGAGAGAGAGAGAACGAGAGAGAGAGAGAACGAGAGAGAGAGAGAACGAGAGAGAGAGAGAACGAGAGAGAGAGAGAACGAGAGAGAGAGAGAACGAGAGAGAGAGAGAACGAGAGAGAGAGAAAACGAGAGAGAGAGAAAACGAGAGAGAGAGAAAACGAGAGAGAGAGAAAACGAGAGAAAACGAGAGAGAGAGAAAACGAGAGAGAGAGAAAACGAGAGAGAGAGAAAACGAGAGAGAGAGAAAACGAGAGAGAGAGAACGAGAGAGAGAGAGAACGAGAGAGAGAGAGAACGAGAGAGAGAGAGAACGAGAGAGAGAGAGAACGAGAGAGAGAGAACGAGAGAGAGAGAACGAGAGAGAGAGAGAGAAAACGAGAGAGAGAAAATGAGAGAGAGAGAGAACGAGAGAGAGAGAGAACGAGAGAGAGAGAGAACGAGAGAGAGAGAGAACGAGAGAGAGAGAGAACGAGAGAGAGAGAGAACGAGAGAGAGAGAACGAGAGAGAGAGAACGAGAGAGAGAGAACGAGAGAGAGAGAGAGAATGAGAGAGAGAGAATGAGAGAGAATGAGAGAGAGAGAATGAGAGAGAGAATGAGAGAGAGAACAAGAGAGAGAGAAAAAAAAGAAAGATGGGAAGAGTGAGACACCAAAAGGGACAGCCAAAGATTGAAAAAAAAGTGGAGAAAGATGAGGAAAGTGAGGTATAGAAAGAAATAGAGAAAGGAGTAAAAAGAGAGACACAAAGATGAGTAAAAAAAAAAAAAAAAAAAAGACAGTGAGAGATAGGAAGAGAACGAGTGGTAGAGAAAGATGGAGAAAGACAGAAATGAGAGAAAGTCCAAGAAGATAAAAGAGATAGAAAGAGGAAAATAGAGAGAGAAAGAGAGAGAGAGTAAAAACTGGAAAGAGAGAATATGCTGTAAGGAGAAAGAGATAGAAAAAAAGATGAAGAAGGTCATGGAAAGATAGAGATGGAGAGAGAGAGAGAGGAAGAGAAATGCATGAAAGTGAGTAAGAAAAAGAGAGGTAGAGGGGGATGGAAAGAGGAAGGAGAGTGAGATGAAGGGAGACGATAAGACGGAAATGGGGAATGGGAGCCATATAGAAAAAGAGATGGGGACAGATGTGCAGATAAAGAGATGACATAGATAGATAGATAGATAGATAGATAGATAGATAGATAGATAGATAGATAGATAGATAGTGTAAGCCGATGGCTGGCCAGGTAATGGAGGGGGTGTACATCTCACCCAGACTACTAAGGTGGGTGAGATGAGAAAACTCCAGAAAGAACGTTTCTCTGCAGATAACTATTGTCTGCTGCGTGATATTTCAAAGTTCCGCTTACTGGGCTGGATTTTTAGGAATGACAGGTAGGTTGGTAGTGGGACCTGTCATTCCACCCCCCTCCAGTCCACACTTTGGGGATGTTCCGGCAGAGACTCAGTTGCAGAGAGTCTCCTCGTCAAGGAGGCTTAAGAAGTTGCTCCAGCAGCAGACTGGGGGCAGAGCTTGGCTGGAGAGCCACAGAGAGAGGTCATATTTTTGGAGCTGTGTCCTGAATGATTCTACTGGCTTTTTGGATTTCTGTTATCCTAGGTGAGGTAACCTATTCTATGTTTAGTTAGAGCCTAGCCGGGCAGGGATTTATTTTTGTATTCTTTCCTTTTGTTGCTGCACTGCCTTTTTGAGTGAAAATAAAACTCTACCATTGTTTTGGACTAAAGAAACTGGACTTGTGTGTCTATGCCACCCCACCTAGCCCCCCACCCTGACGATAGATAGACATGGATAGGAGATAGATGATAGATAGATAGTTAGATAGATAGATAGATAGATAGATAGATAGATAGATAGATAGATAGGAGATAGATATAGATAGGAGATAGATATAGATAGATAGATAGATAGATAGATAGATAGATAGATAGATAGATAGATATGAGATAGAATAATAATAGCTTTGTAGCCATGTGTATATCATCCTTACTGTTATGTATATTTATAGCACATATTCACTATAAAGCGGGCAGATATAGATGAGACGTTGTCTATATGATATATGACGGGTTGCTCACGCACGTTGCGCTTCTTTATGTAAATGTGGCAGGTTTTACTTTGTTCCAATTTTGTCCATTTATAAAACACACAGGTGTGAACGTGTCAACCTTGCTTTGTGGAATTGCACAACTGATCGGAGGCACGTCTGCCGTTCCCCCAGCAAACAGCTGCTCCCTTGTTATTACAACTTGTCTCCAAAGCCATCGCCTGGCACATTAACGTTAAATATTACAGTCAGCTCCAGTGCAATATGCTCAGAATAATCCAGAAGCGGCCTACGCCAGTATGTTCACCGGTAATGTATAGAATATGTAACAAACCCAGGAAGAAAGACTTGTTACAATGTATCCAGTGATGGAGGAGGCCTCAGATTACTAACTAGTGATGTCATCACCTGCACTGGAGGAGAAGTGATGTCATCCTCCTAGTAACTAATAATCTGTGGCCTACTATCTGATGATAAACTACAACTCCCAGCATACCCTGACCATATAGGGCTTGACTCGCCCACTGCTATAATAGATTAATGATATAGAATAACCACAGTAGTTGCCTATACTGGATGAACAGTGATGTCATCGGTAACAATGACTTCCATCCTGTAGCCTTCAGATGATAAAATATTAACCCTATCAACCTTAGGATGTAAGGGTACGCTGGGAGTTGTAGTCTTGCCTGAGCCTTTATTCTGCTCTGTTAACAGCATTTAGTGATATGCTTTACAGCATAGTCATGGTCATAGGCAGTAATAGAATGGAGCTGCCTCTTTGAAGAAGCTGTGACATCATCTATTGTCAATAGTGATGTAATGATAAGATGGTGTTATTTATAGAGGTGTCATCTTCTATTGTAATACTGTCTGGGATGTAAAGGAAGTGACTGCTGCAAAGAAAACAATTACAGAATTTCCAGGTGTCATTCTATTATTAGGCTTAGTGGCCAGAGTGAGAATTGACAGTTTATTTTAAAATGGTGTCAATCTTGTCCATGGTTTGTGTCTGGAATAGAAAAAGGGAATTTTTTTAAAAAAACCATAGAGAATGAAACAGTTGCTAATTCTTTTCCCTTCCCCAAAAGCCTGTAAACAGGACAGTGGGTGGGGGTCCCAGAATGCAATTTGGGAGGACATTCACCTGCAAGTCCAGATCACCCTCCGCAAAGAAAATTCATGAAGAAGCACTGGACGGCTGCACGCGGATGTAGCAGAGCCAAATGAAGATGAACAGAGATGAACAAACTCAAGTTTACTACACCATATGGAAAACGGTATAAAGAGGAAATTGCTAAGATTTGTCCATATTGTGCAGCACCCCAGGAGTTAAATTGTTAGGCCGCTGTTAATTCGCCACCAGCTGGCCGCCATCATTTAATAAAGCGGGTGATGAATGTCCACCAAGGCCCGGCGCCGCTGACACCAGATGCACCGTACACGACTTTCTCACCTTGATGAATGGGACCAATTTCTTTATTGTAACCATTAAGACGGGCATTGATCTTCATTTGCCAATACCAGACGCTTAAGCCAAACCCACAGCGAAGCTCAGGAACCCCCTCCCCATCCCTGAGGACCCCTCCTCCCCATCCCCCGCTGTTACATTTTTTTTTCCTTCCCTCCTACCCACCAAATTGAGACTTTTTTTTTTCGTAGCGAAGTTTCTCTCCGCTGTGAGATGGGAGTCATTTACAAGGCGTGAATGTAAAACGGAACATATGTACGGGTAATTTGCAAGGCGTTAGCAAATGTTAATACTGGCATGTAAAAGGGTTTTCTTCCAAAATCCCCATCAAAGCGCATCAGACTCGCCGTAAATTATCCAAGTAGCAATTAGAGGTAGTAAAATGGTTTCCAGCAAGTGGAGAAAAGAGCAAGGTGCAAAACTGCCCCAGGGAAGACGTCACCATCCAGCCCGAGACCCTCCTGATCTACAAGGAGCAAGAAGGATGCAGTTTATTGGACGCGTGAGGAGGATTGGAAACCCACCATCTTGTGGGTGTGGCCTCTGGAGAGTCAGTAGTGCTACATGCAAAAGGAAGAACTCCATGGTGACTAAATAGGCACAACTACTGCACTAAAGTGATGTCAGCCCTATGGAGTCATCTTATGTATATATGTCATTTTATGCAAAAGAAACATTGGACTATTCACATTGGACATATGCAAACGGTGATTTATCCTATATTATACTCCAGAGCTGCGCTCACTATTCTGCTGGTGCAGTCACTGTGTACATACATTACATTACTTATCCTGTACTGATCCTGAGTTACATCCTGTATTATACTCCAGAGCTGCGCTCACTATTCTGCTGGTGCAGTCACTGTGTACATACATTACATTACTTATCCTGTACTGATCCTGAGTTACATCCTGTATTATACTCCAGAGCTGCGCTCACTATTCTGCTAGTACAGTCACTGTGTACATACATTACTTATCCTGTACTGATCCTGAGTTATATCCTGTATTATACTCCAGAGCTGCACTCACTATTCTGCTGGTACAGTCACTGTGCACATACATTACATTAGTTATCCTGTACTGATCCTGAGTTACATCCTGTATTATACTCCAGAGCTGCGCTCACTATTCTGCTGGTGCAGTCACTGTGTATATACATTACATTACTTATCCTGTACTGATCCTGAGTTACATCCTGTATTATATTGCAGAGCTGCGCTCACTATTCTGCTGATATACATGCTTTCCCCATTTGGATATTGTATTAACACTAAATAATGATTATTATCTGCCAATTGCAATATAACTGTAATCATCACATCTGTCACAGTCCTCGCTCTGCGTGTCCCGGCTGCACAGTCTGTACAGTGACTAGTGAGGTTAGTAGAGCTTCCTGCAGTGCACCATCTGTCACTCAGCACTCGACAGCTCCAAAAGATCATCAAAAAAGTATATAGTCAAGAATATACCAACTGGTTCCTATGCCTCAGTGCACACAGTATGGCTGCTACACATGCACATACACCCGCTTACACAACAGCCCCATGACCATTAGCAGATAAAATGCAGAGACGTTGTGCTGGCAAACACCATTACAGTGTTGGGATTCATGTAGTTAATACATGCACTATCACTTTTGACCATTAGGTGATGATTTTTTAACCAGAAACAGCACCACTTCTGTCCACAGGTTGTGAGTGGTATTGCAGCCAGGTCCTTTGATACATCTGATACAGTCCAGAGAGCTGTGGGGTAAAAGGGAATTGGGGAAAAGAGGCCGTCAAGGGCAAGTGTCCCTATATAATATAGAGAAGAAAATTCTACTGATGGATTCCGGAAGGAACTGCAAAATCCAAAGGGGCAATTGCCCCTTTTGCCCTCCGCCCTGTTAACTCTCGCTTACTCTAATGTTCAGCGTTCCCTCCTTAGTCTCCTTATGCTCACTGATCCCTAAATATTGGAGTTGTTTGCACACATTTCCATCTATAGGCTGACAACATCCAGACTGGCAGCCAAACGTGGCCGTCCGCCAGATGAAGGTCCACGTACCCGGCACAAGCAGCTTCTATAAAGTCTATGAAATAGTAATGAGAAATCTAGAAAAATGCACTGCAGGCGTCTACACCGCGAATACATCAACATGTACTTACGCCTTGTCAGGCGCCGCTCTGCTTTACTAGGCTTTGGAAGAATTTAGGGAAAATTTAGATATTTTAACTTTTTTACTCGTGGATTTGACTGGTTAGTAGTCACTCGTTGTATCAGGGTATATAGCAGGAGTATGGGCTAAGGGGGTAGTTGCCCTGGTGCCCTTTGCAAACAAATTTAGCTCATGGCACTGGATTGGGTATGATTTGGGCATTGTATGGCGGCATTATATTGTACTATTATTTGACAACATATAATGGTATTTGGATCTGTTTTGCTATTGTCATTTTGTACTGAATGGCGGCATTTACTGCTTTCATTTCTATATAGGCAGCAAATGATAAAGTAACTCGATCCTGAAGGTGGTTATTCATTAGCTACACTGCATTGTGGTATTACATGAATACGGTCAGGCAGTTTTATGTGGACACTGTATAGCAACTCTGTATGGACCCTGTATGTTAATATTACATGGACACTGTATGGCAGTATTACGTGGACACACTATAGGGTATTATTAATATATTCATCAACTTTATTAAGGCGATAATAATAAACAAATGAACCAAAACTATCATAATAAGGGGATACAATAGAACAAGAATATCATATAGCGTATGTGGTGACATTATTTTGCACTGTACGTATTATATAGGTAAAATTGGGCACTATAGTGGTATTACTTGGTACTACAGTGCATGGTACCCTAATCTTTGCAATGTATGGCACTGCTCTTTGGCATTGGAGGGTGGTATTATATAGCAGGATAGTTTGGGCAATGTTATGGATATATTTACTTTCCTTTTGTATTCTAACAAAAATTTATATTTTAATTAATGTGGAATCCAACATTTAATCTTTGCTACATTTACACCTCGATGTCCTTTCTGTGTATGCACTGGGAAAGCTCCATCATACATATCTATAGGGTCTATATGGTCCTAGTGGCTTCCATAGAGTGCCCTTTTGGCATCTGCCAGGCAGGGATAGGTCACTACAACGGTTTTTGTTACGGTATAAAATAGTTGACATCTCTATGCAGCGGTTCCCTTAGGTAATTAACATGGGATTAGATGGGAGGCTTATGCCAGTATACAGTTCCCTATGTCAGAGCCTTCTATTAGATGTATACATTTAGGGGAATTCTAGACATATACAGTCAATGGAAGGCTGAAACATGATGTGAATACGGGTATCTATACATATTAGATTAATGCCAGATGACTGCCGGTCTAGGTGACTATCTAAAGTGCATGCAGGCGCCCTAACGTTCCTTCAAAAGCGGATTATTGTCAATTAGAGATGAGCGAACACTGTTTGGATCAGCCGATCCGAACAGCACGCTCCCATAGAAATGAATGGAAGCACCTGTGACGCTGACTTTGCCAGTGGCCGGCCGACGTCACAGGTGCTCCCATTCATTTCTATGGGAGCGTGCTGTTTGGATCGACTGATCCGAACAGTGTTCGCTCATCTCTATTGTCAACCATTTACGGAGTCGCTACGGAGTGCATGGCCATGTCGTCGCGGCATTCTGCTCAAAATCCGCTGCCAAATAATTCTGTGTGAACATACCCTTATGGGTGAAAACCACTTCTGCAGTTTTATAACAGATTTGCTCAGGATAACAAGGGGACTCCATTGCGGTTCTTGTGCTTTAGAGCTGAACCGTTACGCGCTTTTCCTGTGCCTTCTTACTTACAGTCTTTAGAAATATTTTTCATTGCTATACAAACAGGTTTGATTCTTTTTTTTGTCCATTTCTTGGCTTGAAACGTTTCCAGATCTGGTGGTTGCCGTTCCGCGTCCCTTCCATCCTCTGTGTGCTTATTACAGAATAAAGCACAAATTATACATAGTTAGGGAACAAAGAAGTACTCGAAAACTGACCACTTTCCGGATGCTTTTTACTTCTAAAAACATGAAACCGCCAGAACATTGCCAATATTTAGCTGCATTATCGTCCAAGATCAAACCCAAAAAGCTGTGTGAGGAGCGGAGACATTCGCCGTCTGCACAAACAACCCAGCGGGAGACAAACACGGGGGCAGCTCCGCACAATATAGAAGCATGCCTCCGAGGCACCAAATTATGCTGCAGCCGACAGAAATGAAAATGCCCATAAATCTGCTGTCCTGAAAACTGCGGGCGACCTGATGAGTCTACAAGTCTACGGTGCCCAGACAATAGGCGATGGATGGAGGAGGTCACGTGACCTATTCGTGGCGTTTTATAAATGGAACGTTTAGGTGTGAGATACAAGTATGACAAAGCGTGCCTAGAAAAGATCTCTACACATCTGACATCTAGGAAGCTTCATAGGTTACAATAAAAGCGCGCGTATCAAGATTCCCTGCCGCTCTGTAGTTATGTGGATGGTGGTCTCGCTGATCTTGTAGAAATCTGCAAGTTCCGCCACATTAAAAGAGCAGGATGCTGCGTAGTAAAGGTGAAGATGCTGGTCCCTAGTGCAAAGTCTAGATCCGGCACCATTTCTATGGTGTCTTAGACGGGAAAGGGACCTTTAGGCCCCTCAATTATTTGCAATTATTACCCCTGCACCCCTATAGCTACACCCCTGCACTTTAGCGCTACCACCAGTCACCTCACAGGGTCTTTTAATAGTGCAGACAGATAGGACCTGTTTGTGAACCCGCCTAATGCTTGGCTACAATGTTGCAGGATAGATGTAGTGCTTTGATACAATGATATGGCATTGATGTAACATTATAATGCTACAAGATTGCTGGATAGAGGAGAACTCGATGCAATGTTACAGGATACCTGAGATGCTTTCATACAATGGTCCCGGGTGGTCTTAAAGGAATTCTATCATTAAAATACCCCTTTTAACTAAGTACACATAGGAATAGCCTTAAGAAATGTTATTCTTCTCTTACCTTTAATAATAAAGGACTGGAGTTTTAGTTCCCCAGTGGAACACCTGACCTGTCTGGGTCTGGGAGGGTCTCAGACTCCCATAGATCACACACTGATGGCCTAACATATGGATAGATCATCAGTATGAAACATGCATTAGAGTCCGGAAAACATCTTTAATCCCAGATTATATCACTAAATTTCTGGAAAACCAGGAATTGATCTGTAGGGAGCTACCTTCCAAAGGATGGCTCTAGAGGACTTTTGTACAGAGGACTTCTCTCTCCACTGGTTTCAGTATAATATAAATCATAGTCTATGAGGTCTGCAGGTAACTGCTCTCCATCGGTCAGATCCTGTATCGGATATGAATGCCCAAAAGAGCGGATATCAGACGGAAATTATCCAAGTACTTGCGAATGGTTTTACAGCCCTTTGAAATCAATGGGTTTTAAAATGAATTGTTCGAAATAGTTTTTTTGAGGATTTTGAGACGGTTTCACAAACTGATTTCGAGAGTTGCAAACTTAGCCTCACAATGAATTTTTTCATAAACTAGTAATGCAGTGGTTTAATTTATAGGTTGTCAGCTTGTTACAATGTAGGATAGATGTAATATCATAGTGTTGCAGAAAAGATGTAATGCTGTGATACATTGTTGCAAAAAACATGTAATGCTGTGATACATTGTTGCAGAATAGATGTAATGCTGTGATACATTGTTGCAGAATAGATGTAATGCTGTGATACAGTGTTGCAGAATAGATGTAATGCTGTGATACATTGTTGCAGAATAGATGTAATGCTGTGATACATTGTTGCAGAGTAGATGAAATGCTGTGATAGTGTTGCAGAAAAGATGTAATGCTGTGATACAATGTTGCAGAATAGATGTAATGCTGTGATACAATGTTGCAGAATAGATGTAACGCTGTGTTACATTGTTGCAGAATAGATGTAATGCTGTGATACAATGTTGCAGAATAGATGTAACGCTGTGTTACATTGTTGCAGAAAAGATGTAATGCTGTGATACAATGTTGCAGAATAGATGTAATGCTGTGATACATTGTTGCTGAATAGATGTAATGCTGTGATACAATGTTGCAGAATAGATGTAATGCTGTGATACAATGTTGCAGAATAGATGTAATGCTGTGATACATTGTTGCTGAATAGATGTAATGCTGTGATACAATGTTGCAGAATAGATGTAATGCTGTGATACAATGTTGCAGAATAGATGTAATGCTGTGATACAATGTTGCAGAATAGATGTAATGCTGTGATACATTGTTGCTGAATAGATGTAATGCTGTGATACAATGTTGCAGAATAGATTTAATGCTGTGATACAATGTTGCAGAATAGATGTAATGATGTGATACATTGTTGCAGAATAGATGTAACGCCGTGATACAATGTTGCAGAATAGATGAAGTGCTGTGATACATTGTTGCTTTGAACTGTGCATCGCTTTGGAGTTTACTAGAGTTGAAGCCCATTCATTGCGGCTTGTTGCAGCCATTCTCGCACCATATGGACAGGCCTGCACAGGTGACAGTATCACAGCAGCCTAATCCACACGGCATAACAAATCCCTGCGCTGCAAGCGTGCACCGTCACAACAGAAGAGCAGCCATGCTAATGAGCCCAAGGGAGAACATCACAAGGATTCAGAGGTAGAGAGCACTAAACAATAGCTCAAAACCAGTGAAATAAAGCAGACCCCCGCACTTGGCATAGATACAGATACAATCCAATCTGTTCCATTTAAGAATTAAACAATAAAACAGTGCCCAGGACCAAGTCCACATGCCTCGTCATAGATCTGCACAACTAGGGGGCGCATGACAAATACTATTCCCCCCCCCAGTTCTGGATATTGTAATCAAAGTCTTATAGGTGGGGGAGACCGGTCTTGCCATATTAACCCCCTCACCCCTATTATACACAAAGTGACGTCGAAAAGGCAATGCAGATATTACTTCTGGATCGACACAGTCTGCTGAAATGATCAACCCTAGAGGGTCAGCGTTGTCTCCAAGGAGGAAGGGTTACCTTATTTGCACAAGATAGTGACTTTAAAGAATATTATCTTAGTATAGAGAATTCCAACATCGTCTTGAAGATCAAAACTCAGCTCTGCTACATCAGTACCTAGAGCGACTTCTTAACTACTGGCCTTCATGTCTACCCCAAATAACCATATGGAGCTGATCTTCCCAGCATTACATTGTCTGCACGGACACACTTGGGTTGCCTATTAACCCTTCCCAAAGGCGTAATATAAAGCCACTGGATCCCAATGAAAACTCAGCACTGAGCCTCGGAATTATGCATGGTCGATAATATACTGTATGTGTCCTCATACTGGAAAGAGACACCTTATGGGCCTCCTACGGTTCCTGGACCCAGCTACAACTGCACCCGCTGCACCCCAGCCCCTTCCTACTGACACGAAGGAGCGTCCATGGTCTTCTTACCTGTGCTCCATCTCTCGTATGGAGAGGATGACCCCGGATGACGATGACCTCTGCTGTATAGAGGCCAGGAATGTGAACTCGCTCTTATTCCTGAAGAGCTGAATCACTTTTTCTCCGGTTTGCGGCGCCGCGTGGATTTCCCGCTCCACATCTGGAATAGAGAGACAAGATTAAAGGGGCGTCCGGCCATCAAGTATTAAATTAATTTATATTTGCAATTTACATTCCATTTACAAAAAGGTCCAGGGAAGAGTGATGACATTTTCTTATATAGTATGGCGCCATCTGTTGTTTAAAGTGTATAGCAACGTGCACGTCCACCTAATGAACGGATTGCTGATGGACACACGTGCTCAGTCTTTCTCTCCGACATCAGGTCTGCATAATGATCCTCGGTTCACTGCAGGAAAGCAAATAGAAATTGCTTTCTGTATCCACAGGATGAGGGATACGTGTCAGATCGCTGGGGGCCACAATGCCTGATACCCCAGTGATCAGAAGGACAGGGGTAAATCCTGTGAATAAGTGTCTATAATAGGGGGCACAACCCCTTTAAGGGCAACTTAACTCTCTTCTATGTATAGTATAGGATAGAATTTAACCCACTGAATCCTTTGCTTCCCAGGAAGAAAAGCAGCGGTGGAGATTCATTGCAACCACTTATGTTACCCCCCCCCCCCCCTTATCAACAACAGCAGAGAATGGGACAGGAAGTGTTATCATGGGAACATCTACAGGCCTTTGGTCTACTTACTCTGTAAGTTCATGTTATATTTATTTTTTTTTACATAGGACCTCATACAGTTCTTTTCTAGCATTACTGCACTGGATTTTCAATGTCTTTCCAATATCATCGTCCTTGGCCTCCCTCTAAAATATGTAAAGTCATTACTCGAGCGATCGACTCCACATCCTGTCAGTCGGATTGCTTATTCCCGCTCTTGGCTCCTGTCCGCATTGGGTAAATCTGTATCTGACAGCAGTGTTAGATCAGAGAAATCCTGCATAATCCCATAAGGAACTGACAAAGTGTAAGGAGGACTGGAGATGGCTTATTATACCGCACGCCCAAGTAGAAGCTTCCAGCATGTCTGCAGCACAATCCTCGGGACAAGTGAATTGTTAAACGTGTAGGCCTTTTAATTAAAGGGCCCCTGTTATTCTGCATCCATTACCCTCTTCCTCTTATACATATTTGGGGCTCAATTTTTCTGATTACCCCAACATTCCTACATTTAAAATGACACCTTTTACCTACTATTTTCTATGTAATTTAGCTATTCTCAGGACAGGAAGCATTATCATGGGGACACAGGACTTCTATCTTTAAAGGGGACCTTTCACCACCTCCACCTTTTTGCATCATTCAATAGGCACCACCTCACTGATTCTGGCGCAGCTGGAATTTTTTCTCTAGCCCCTACCGTCCCCGAGCAAATTGCTCTTCATTTCAGCTCAATAATGATCTCTGCTCTGAAGTGGGTGGTCCCTGACTCTCTGCTCCAGCCTAGGACCGCCCACCTGGCAGTTTCAGCACAATTATGCTCTCTACTAATTGCAATGATTGCTCAGGAATGGTGAGGGCTAGAGAAAAAATTCCAACTGCGCTGGAATCAGCGTAGCAAGATCTATATAAGGATATATGAAGAATTGGTGTTTATGGAGGTGGTAAAAGATCCCCTTTAAGCTCACATATCTTTTCAAACATATATAATTGAGGTTGGGTTATTTTGGCAATATTTTTCTAGTACCCCAGTATTCCTGAATTTTCCATAGCTATTATTATGTCAAAGCAACAGGCAAGAAGAGTTGTCATAGGCACATAGGAGCAAATTGTAGATCGTTGGCTCCTGACACTTCCTGGCTCCTACTTTACCTTCCAATTATATGTGCAATACTAGATAACCACTAAATCGTAGGCAACAATTCAGATATTTCGATATACGGTTTGGCGTCCAGTCAATGCTTAATATTTCGCTTACTGCGATATTTTGTAAATTTCTAATCCCTCCATTTAGTATTGAACATTTTTGTTTATAAATTTCAAAAATAAAAAAAATAAAAAATTAGAAAAATAAGAAAATCAATTTTGTGCATCAACAGGCAGCATAGATCTGTGCTAATAGCGGGCTTGTGTCCTCGCTCCATCCTGCAGCCATCAATATTTAGTAAATGACCCCCCCAATAATCAGCAGAACAACAATTAGACAGTCCTCATCCTCATCATAGTCGTCCGGAAGACTCTTCACTTTCCCTATTGTTCTCCTGATCCAGCAGTGAGGAGTAATCGCAGAGGTTTGCTCGATTCATCAAGTGTCTGACAAGACGCCAGAGCAGAGTATTACGCTAGAACCTTCTATTACCATCACACAAAAATATTCTGTATTGTCAGAAAATAAGAAAATCTATTTCTAGAACCAGTGATTTATAACAGTATATAAAAGTCATCTACAGATCTCCCCATAACAGTGTGTTATCCACCAATCCCCATAACAGTGTATCATCTACAGTTCCCCCCATAACTGTGTGATATTACCATTCCCCCCATATCCGTTTGTCATCTACATATACATGTTCCCCCATAACAGTGTTTCATATACATGTTCCCCATAACAGTGTGTCATATACAGGTTCCCCCATAACAGTGTGTCATATACAGGTTCCCCATAACATTGTGTCATCTACAGGTTCCCCATAACAGTTATCATATACAGGTTCCCACATATCAGTGTGTCATCTACAGGTTCCCCCATCACAGTGTGTCACATACAGTTCCCCCCATAACTGTGTGCCATTACCATTCCCCCCATATCTGTCATCTACAGGTTCCCCCATATCAGTGTTTCATCTACAGATTCCCCATAACAGTTGTCATATACAGGTTCCCCCATATCAGTGTGTCATCTACAGGTTCCCCAACACAGTGTGTCCCATACAGTTTCCCCCATATCAGTGTGTCATCTACAGGTTCCCCATAACAGTGTGTCATATACAGGTTCCCCATAACAGTTGTCATATATAGGTCCCCCCATCACAGTGTGTCACATACAGGTTCCCCTTATCAGTGTGTCATCTACAGGTTCTCCATCTAGTGTGTCATATACAGGTTCCCCCATAACAGTGTGTCAAATACAGGTTCCCCCATAACAGTGTGTCACATACAGGTTCCCCATATCAGGGTGTCATCTACAGGTTCCCCATAACAGTGTGTCATCTACAGGTTCCCCATCCAGTGTGTCATATACAGGTTCCCCATAACAGTGTGTCATCTACAGGTTCCCCCATCCAGTGTGTCACGTACAGGTTCCCCCATAACAGTGTGTCATCTACAGGTTCTCCATAACAGTGTGTCATCTACAGGTTCCCCATAACAGTGTGTCACATACAGGTTCCCCCATAACAGTGTGGCTGCTGCAGTCTGACAGCAGGACGACACGCCATTGTTGCAGCAGCTTAAATAAAAAAAGAATCACAAAATAGTGTTGTAGTATAGTGGGTCATGTAAAGAAGAAGAGCAATTTTTTTTGAATGCAGCTCTGGATGTGAATAGAGTATAAGACACAATAATCAATAGTGGAACTTTGAACCAGGACACATTGTTACAGTCGGAGTGTTGCTTTAATGTCAAGGCAAAAGAAGAGAAGATTACATAAAAGAGCAAACCTTGAAGTGAAGGCGGACAAATCCACTCGTCATTGTTTTACAAGCAGCCGATCCATTGACGTACTTGAGAAGATAGATAGATATTTACTAACACGACTACAGGAGCCAGAAAATAAGCGGCTAGCGGAGGCTGACCTTGTGTGACCTCAGACTCCTTACATCAGTCGCTCTGAATGTCTCCACCATCTCCTTTTCTCTCCACTATCTTAAATTACATAGCTCAGAATGGCGACTATTCAGACTAAAGCGCTTGTACAATACTTAGATCTCACACGTCTATTACTGTCAGGAGAGAATATTCGGACTATAGTCAGCCTTCAAAGTCGGGTTAGTCACCAAAACCTTCCAAAATATCACCTGTCAATACAATGTGACTGGGGAGAAAAAAAACAAATCGTGGTAGCTACATGTGGATACATTGTAACCAAGGAGCAAAAATCAGATACTGGCAGTTACATGTAGATCCAATGTAACCAAGGAAGAAAAATCAGACCCTGCTAGCCACATGTGGATACATAGTTATCTGGGAGGAAATATTAGACTCTGGTAGCCACACGTGGATACAATGTAACCAACGAGCAAAAATCAGATACTGGTAGTTACATGTAGATACAATGTAACCAAGGAAGAAAAATCAGACCCTGCTAGTCACTTGTAGATACATTGTATCAGAGGAAGAAAAATCAGATACTGGCAGTTACATGTAGATACAATGTAACCAAGGAACAAAAATCAGACCCTGCTAGCCACATGTAGATACATAGTTATCTGGGAGGAAATGTTAGACCCTGGTAGCCACATGTAGATACAATGTAACCAAAGAAGAAAAATCAGACCCTGCTAGTCACTTGTAGATACATTGTATCAGAGGATGAAAAATCAGATACTGGTAGCCACATGTACGTATAATGAATCAGAGGAAGAAAAATCAGACCCTGGTAGCCACATGTAGATACATAGTTATCTAGGAGGAAATATTAGACCCTGGTAGCCACATTTTGAGGGTCCCATGACTAAATGCCCAATACGGCTCTGGAAGTACCTCTTTCATTGGTGTTGATATCACTTTATTTTCTGCCCCTTCCCACCCCTCTTTGCGTGAGAGACTCAGGACGAATAGAAGAGGTGTTTACTGCTACCAGCATAATTTTGACTTTACTGCTGACATCCCCGGTATTATATCCGGACAGGAATTTTTTCAATCATCTTTAAACACCTTGAGAGGTATCCCTTTAAATTGCTATACGGGTATTAACACACTCAGTCTACTTAAGCTGAAGGTGTGAATAATGATTTTTAATCCATTTTTTGCTACTGAAAAATATTTAGCTGACAATTTACCTGGGTCACATTTGAAAGGGCTTCTTGTCTTTGCCGATTTTAAACTATTTAATAAAAGTTATATATTAATAGGTTGCTAATTTGTCTATGCCCTTCTATATGTAGCAATTCATACCCTGATTTGAGGTCTGGTAGCCACATGGTAGCCTGGAAGATACTTTGTAATGGAGGAAAAAAATCAGGCCCTGGTAGCACAGTGACCTGTGCAGAGAGGAGAAGGTAAGAACCATCATCTACTATGAATGATAAATCCTGAGTTATCTACGGTATATATAAGTCGTACCTATCATTACAATCCAAATAATAATAATAATAAAAAATAATGATGATGATGATGATGATGAATATGAAGAAGAGGCAGCAGCAGCAGAAGAAGAAGCAGCAGCAGAAGAAGAAGAAGCAGCAGAAGAAGAAGAAGCAGCAGCATCAGAAGAAGCAGCAGCATCAGAAGAAGCAGCAGCAGCAGAAGAAGCAGCAGCAGCAGAAGAAGCAGCAGCAGCAGAAGAAGCAGCAGCAGCAGAAGAAGCAGAAGAAGAAGCAGCAGCAGAAGAAGAAGAAGCAGCAGAAGAAGAAGAAGCAGCAGAAGAAGAAGAAGCAGCAGAAGAAGAAGAAGCAGCAGAAGAAGAAGAAGCAGCAGAAGAAGAAGAAGCAGCAGCAGAAGAAGAAGAAGCAGAAGCAGAAGAAGAAGCAGCAGCAGAAGAAGAAGAAGCAGAAGCAGAAGAAGAAGCAGCAAAAGAAGAAGAAGAAGAAGCAGCAGCAGCAGAAGAAGAAGAAGAAGAAGCAGCAGCAGAAGCAGAAGAAGAAGCAGAAGAAGAAGAAGAAGCAGCAGCAGCAGAAGCAGAAGAAGAAGCAGAAGAAGAAGAAGCAGCAGCAGAAGAAGAAGCAGCATCAGAAGAAGCAGCAGCAGCAGCAGCAGAAGAAGCAGCAGCAGAAGAAGAAGAAGCAGCAGAAGAAGAAGAAGCAGCAGCATCAGAAGAAGCAGCAGCATCAGAAGAAGCAGCAGCATCAGAAGAAGCAGCAGCAGCAGAAGAAGCAGCAGCAGCAGAAGAAGCAGAAGAAGAAGCAGCAGCATCAGAAGAAGCAGCAGCAGCAGAAGAAGCAGCAGCAGCAGAAGAAGCAGCAGCAGCAGAAGAAGCAGCAGCAGCAGCAGAAGAAGCAGAAGAAGAAGCAGCAGCAGAAGAAGAAGAAGCAGCAGAAGAAGAAGAAGCAGCAGAAGAAGAAGAAGCAGCAGAAGAAGAAGCAGCAGAAGAAGAAGAAGCAGCAGAAGAAGAAGAAGCAGCAGCAGAAGAAGAAGAAGCAGAAGCAGAAGAAGAAGCAGCAAAAGAAGAAGAAGAAGCAGCAGCAGCAGAAGAAGAAGAAGAAGAAGCAGCAGCAGAAGCAGAAGAAGAAGCAGAAGAAGAAGAAGAAGCAGCAGCAGCAGAAGCAGAAGAAGAAGCAGAAGAAGAAGAAGCAGCAGCAGAAGAAGAAGCAGCAGCAGCAGCAGCAGAAGAAGAAGAAGCAGCAGCAGCAGAAGAAGAAGCAGCAGCAGCAGCAGCAGAAGAAGAAGAAGCAGAAGAAGAAGAAGCAGCAGAAGAAGAAGAAGCAGCAGCAGAAGAAGCAGCAGCAGCAGAAGAAGCAGCAGCAGCAGCAGAAGAAGAAGCAGCAGCAGAAGAAGAAGCAGCAGCAGAAGAAGCAGCAGCAGAAGAAGCAGCAGCAGCAGCAGAAGAAGCAGCAGCAGAAGAAGCAGCAGCAGAAGAAGCAGCAGCAGAAGAAGCAGCAGCAGCAGCAGCAGAAGAAGAAGCAGCAGCAGCAGAAGAAGAAGCAGCAGCAGCAGAAGAAGCAGCAGCAGCAGCAGCAGAAGAAGAAGCAGCAGCAGCAGAAGAAGCAGAAGAAGAAGAAGCAGCAGAAGCAGAAGAAGAAGCAAAAGAAGAAGCAACAGAAGAAGAAGCAGCAGAAGAAGCAGAAGAAGAAGAAGAAACAGAAGAAGCAGAAGAAGAAGAAGAAGCAGCAGAAGAAGAAGCAGCAGAAGAAGAAGCAGCAGAAGAAGAAGCAGCAGAAGAAGAAGCAGCAGAAGAAGAAGAAGAAGCAGAAGCAGCAGCAGATGAAGTCCATTATGAGAGAAAACAAAGATTAAATATAGAGAACGATAAAAAAAAATAATCTAAAAAAAAAACAAACATATAACATGAAAACCTGATTTATATAAAAGGAGCTCTTTCGGAAGGAACACTCCCTTTAAGGCCTCCTGCACAATTGCAGGAAAGAACAGATTCTATATTGCTGGAGAAGGAACTCCCTGCATCATAGTGATCCATTATACTTGGGTCTCACCTCCTTCCTGTATTTGTAGGGTAAAGGGTGTCAGATATGGGAAATGGGGCTCCATTGCCAAATGATCTCAAACTCTGGAACAAGTAAAGTTTCTGGACATTTCCAGATTCCCCTTTCAAACAAATCAAAAAGGTTTCTAAAAATAAATATCTCTGGAGTCCGCACACACATACACTCTATAATAAGTTTTTCAGAAGAGATTTTGGTGGTCCTAGACCCTCTTCAAACTAAATATCTACTATTAACCCTTTGCTTCTCCTGGTGCCCCACACCTACAATCCATTCGGCTCTGCATTATCCATCTACCCATCCTTCATGGCCCAGCAGACCTTCACGCCGCTCAGCTCCATATTAACATTCTGCAAGTCAGCAGAACACGACCGAAACCCCATCTCTCGTTTTTCTGGTGCTCCGCGCAGCAGTATCTGCGCTGCTAAATAAAGATTATTCCACTTTTTCTTCCATTTCTAAATATTTAATTTTGTGTAAACCCAAAATCAAAAGGACGAAATAGAAAAATACTAAATGTAAATGAAATGTCAGCGGTGTAATGAGGCTGCCGGCTCATAGGAAAGGCACATTAAATGTCATATGCAAACTGACATACATTATTCAATCTCCATTAGGTGCCATCTATTCTGTACGACGTCGCTCACAGAATACGGAAAGGAGGCGCTGCAGAAGCTTCACCTGCATGTCGTACTGTGACTTACTGTTTGCCCTAGTCTGACCCCCAATCTGACTGTAAACCTGTACATGGTGCCAAGATTGTGGGTGGTTTCCAGATCCAGGACAACCAGCTCATCCTCAGGTCCTTATTTGGAGAAGGGGTTAACTATGAATTTAAAGTGTACCTCCAACCATACAACAATTTTCTTATAAATGCATAGTACAGGTGAGTATAAGAAACTTTGTATTATATCTTATTAAAGAAATCTGTTTCCTTCTCCACTTATGGTCACACAGACTCCACAGATGTCTATGGAGGCGGAGGGGCTTTAACTGATTTATTACCTCACTCTCTGTTTGTCATTTAAAAGAGAGCCCCGACTCTTAGTGTAGCAACTGCAGTTATTTTTGGGTCTTTTCCAGCAGCCTTTCCCTTCTTTCTCCATTGACTTCTATGTACTAATAGAAATCGCCTTAAATGGAGAAGGAAACAGATTTCTATAATAAGATGTATTACAAAGTTTCTTATATTCACCTGTACTATGCATTTATAATACCTCTTATTATAGAAATCTGTTTCCTTCTCCATTTAAGGCGAGTTCTATTAGTACATAGAAGTCAATGGAGAAAGAAGGGAAAGGCTGCTGGAAAAGACCCAAAAATAACTGCAGTTGCTACACTAAGAGTCGGGGCTCTCTTTTAAATGACAAACAGAGAGTGAGGTAATAAATCAGTTAAAGCCCCTCCGCCTCCATAGACATCTGTGGAGTCTGTGTGACCATTAGCGGAGAAGGAAACAGATTTCTTTAATAAGATATAATACAAA
The DNA here is from genome assembly GCF_031893055.1 of Leptodactylus fuscus. Taxonomy (NCBI): domain Eukaryota; kingdom Metazoa; phylum Chordata; class Amphibia; order Anura; family Leptodactylidae; genus Leptodactylus; species Leptodactylus fuscus. Next base: position 19,311,227 of record NC_134271.1, on the reverse strand, counting down.
GTTTCTTATATTCACCTGTATTATTCTTTTATACTAAGATCATATATACCTGGAGGTTCACTATAAAGTATAAAATTCGGACTGCCTGCAGTCACCACTAGGGGGAGCTCAATGCACACATTAATCCCCATCAAACGGGTTGACTAAAAGTTCAAGTGGGATAGATAGGGGTGCGACACCTCCACCAACCAGTGCATTGTACAGAGCTGGAAGCAGACCGCTCCTAGTGGCCATGCTGTGCTATTGCAACTCAGCTGTTATTCAGGATTCCAATACTGTGCAGAGAAGGTATCAGCTGGTTGTGGGGGTGCCAAATGTCGGATCCCCATCATAGCCGTCAATATTAAGTCTGTAAGAATTATTACATTCCCCCGCCCCTCATATTTTAATGATAGAATTCTAAGTCTACGCTGAGGATTCGGCGCTCTGTATCACTCACTACATAGTTGTTGAGGTCATCACTTATTTTGGACATTATTCTTATTCTTCACGGAATTGTTTGCGTCTTATAATTGTATATAAGATGTTCCTCTCTTGCCTCAGCAGATCCCAAAATCCCCCGGGAAATGACAAATCAAACAAATATAAATATCAAGCCCTGGAATAAGATGTACGCAGGAAGCAGACAAGAAAACATGTGTTTCATCCCCTTATCTAATCACAATAAATGGGGGCTCCTGCACGTTCGGTACAGACTCTCGAGTGAGGCATTAATCTGGGATTAGAGATGAATTCTGAAATCCCACGACGCGTCTCGAGAAAACATGATGCACTCTGGAAATATGTGACGAGGCTCAGTGTCTGCAATAATGGGAACATTGTTATCCACTGCAGATAGTGCCCGAGACCTTGTGCATATAGCAGAGCTGTGTGTGCGGAGCCGGTATAGTGGCGCACTCCATACCTGCAGCTCTAGGCCCAGAGTAACACTATGTACCTCTAAGCAGCCCATAAGACAGAGTGTCATATGGAACAGTTATATCCGGGCCCCAGAGCCTTACGGAGTGCATAAGTACTGCTGTAATTATAGTGGTTGCCGCTGCCATTGGGCCCAGAAGCCAGGGGCCCACAGGTCACCCTCACTGCCATATGGAGAGATAAACATCTTTCCATCACCTTTCTGATTTTCTTTGATGTCTTGCAGTCTGTGCATTGTAAATATTTCCCCCTGCCCTCTGGTGCACTGGAGGGAGAAGATTTAGGATACAGTTTTCCACTGTCAAAAGGGAGAAGATCTAAAAAAAACATCAATTGGTCATCAGCATATAGTCAAGGAGGGATTCTGTGGGAGAGGCTGTGTTACAAAAGGGTGAACGATTACTAAAGGAGGGCACCGATAGTGAATGGGGATGGTGGGAAGCAAGTGTGCACTGATGAGGTGTGAAGGAGTCATCATGGTGGTCTGGGCTAGATAGAGAAGGAAATGGAATGCTGTAGAAATTTAGGGATTGGACGCAGTTGTTGGTTGTGAGTAGAGATGAGCGAACAGTGTTCTATCGAACTCATGTTCGATCGGATATTAGGCTGTTCGGCATGTTCGAATCGAATCGAACACCGCGTGGTAAAGTGCGCCATTACTCGATTCCCCTCCCACCTTCCCTGGCGCCTTTTTTGCTCCAATAACAGCGCAGGGTAGGTGGGACAGGAACTACGACACCGGTGACGTTGAAAAAAGTAGGCAAAACCCATTGGCTGCCGAAAACATGTGACCTCTAATTTAAAAGAACAGCGACGCCCAGCTTCGTGTCATTCTGAGCTTGCAATTCACCGAGGACGGAGGTTTCCGTCCAGCTAGCTAGGGCTTAGATTCTGGGTAGGCAGGGACAGGCTAGGATAGGAAGGAGAAGACAACCAACAGCTCTTATAAGAGCTAAATTCCAGGGAGAAGCTTGTCAGTGTAACGTGGCACTGACGGGCTCAATCGCCGCAACCCAGCTTTCCCAGGATCCTGAATGGAATACACTGTCAGTGTATTCCCGTATACCCGATATATACCCCGATACCCGTTCCAACGGTGTGCCCCCCCACCTTCACCCCAGAAATACCCTGCAAGTCCCCTAGCAATAGAATTGGGGCTATATACACCCACAATTTTTACTACTGGTATACAGTGCCATTGTCTGACTGGGAATTCAAAGAATATATTGGGAATACAAATACCCTCATTTCTTGCTACTGCCATATAGTGCCAGTGTCTGACTGGGAATTCAAAGAATATATTGGGGTTACGTGCACCCACAATTTTTACTACTGGTATACAGTGCCATTGTCTGACTGGGAATTCAAAGAATATATTGGGAATACAAATACCCTCATTTCTTGCTACTGCCATATAGTGCCAGTGTCTGACTGGGAATTCAAAGAATATATTGGGGTTACGTGCACCCACAATTTTTACTACTGGTATACAGTGCCATTGTCTGACTGGGAATTCAAAGAATATATTGGGAATACAAATACCCTCATTTCTTGCTACTGCCATATAGTGCCAGTGTCTGACTGGTAATTCAAAGAATATATTGGGGTTACGTGCACCCACAATTTTTACTACTGGTATACAGTGCCATTGTCTGACTGGGAATTCAAAGAATATATTGGGAATACAAATACCCTCATTTCTTGCTACTGCCATATAGTGCCAGTGTCTGACTGGGAATTCAAAGAATATATTGGGGTTACGTGCACCCACAATTTTTACTACTGGTATACAGTGCCATTGTCTGACTGGGAATTCAAAGAATATATTGGGAATACAAATACCCTCATTTCTTGCTACTGCCATATAGTGCCAGTGTCTGACTGGTAATTCAAAGAATATATTGGGGTTACGTGCACCCACAATTTTTACTACTGGTATACAGTGCCATTGTCTGACTGGGAATTCAAAGAGTATATTGGGAATACAAATACCCTCATTTCTTGCTACTGCCATATAGTGCCAGTTTCTGACTGGGAATTCAAAGAATATATTGGGGTTACGTGCACCCACAATTTTTACTACTGGTATACAGTGCCATTGTCTGACTGGGAATTCAAAGAATATATTGGGGTTATAAATACCCTCATTTCTTGCTACTGCCATATAGTGCCAGTTTCTGACTGGTAATTCAAAGAATATATTGGGGTTACGTGCACCCACAATTTTTACTACTGGTATACAGTGCCATTGTCTGACTGGGAATTCAAAGAGTATATTGGGAATACAAATACCCTCATTTCTTGCTACTGCCATATAGTGCCAGTTTCTGACTGGTAATTCAAAGAATATATTGGGGTTACGTGCACCCACAATTTTTACTACTGGTATACAGTGCCATTGTCTGACTGGGAATTCAAAGAATATATTGGGGTTATAAATACCCTCATTTCTTGCTACTGCCATATAGTGCCAGTTTCTGACTGGTAATTCAAAGAATATATTGGGGTTACGTGCACCCACAATTTTTACTACTGGTATACAGTGCCATTGTCTGACTGGGAATTCAAAGAATATATTGGGGTTATAAATACCCTCATTTCTTGCTACTGCCATATAGTGCCAGTTTCTGACTGGTAATTCAAAGAATATATTGGGGTTACGTGCACCCACAATTTTTACTACTGGTATACAGTGCCATTGTCTGACTGGGAATTCAAAGAATATATTGGGAATACAAATACCCTCATTTCTTGCTACTGCCATATAGTGCCAGTGTCTGACTGGTAATTCAAAGAATATATTGGGGTTACGTGCACCCACAATTTTTACTACTGGTATACAGTGCCATTGTCTGACTGGGAATTCAAAGAATATATTGGGAATACAAATACCCTCATTTCTTGCTACTGCCATATAGTGCCAGTGTCTGACTGGGAATTCAAAGAATATATTGGGGTTACGTGCACCCACAATTTTTACTACTGGTATACAGTGCCATTGTCTGACTGGGAATTCAAAGAATATATTGGGAATACAAATACCCTCATTTCTTGCTACTGCCATATAGTGCCAGTGTCTGACTGGGAATTCAAAGAATATATTGGGGTTACGTGCACCCACAATTTTTACTACTGGTATACAGTGCCATTGTCTGACTGGGAATTCAAAGAATATATTGGGAATACAAATACCCTCATTTCTTGCTACTGCCATATAGTGCCAGTGTCTGACTGGTAATTCAAAGAATATATTGGGGTTACGTGCACCCACAATTTTTACTACTGGTATACAGTGCCATTGTCTGACTGGGAATTCAAAGAATATATTGGGAATACAAATACCCTCATTTCTTGCTACTGCCATATAGTGCCAGTTTCTGACTGGGAATTCAAAGAATATATTGGGGTTACGTGCACCCACAATTTTTACTACTGGTATACAGTGCCATTGTCTGACTGGGAATTCAAAGAGTATATTGGAAATACAAATACCCTCATTTCTTGCAACTGCCATATAGTGCCAGTTTCTGACTGGTAATTCAAAGAATATATTGGGGTTACGTGCACCCACAATTTTTACTACTGGTATACAGTGCCATTGTCTGACTGGGAATTCAAAGAATATATTGGGGTTATAAATACCCTCATTTCTTGCTACTGCCATATAGTGCCAGTTTCTGACTGGTAATTCAAAGAATATATTGGGGTTACGTGCACCCACAATTTTTACTACTGGTATACAGTGCCATTGTCTGACTGGGAATTCAAAGAATATATTGGGAATACAAATACCCTCATTTCTTGCTACTGCCATATAGTGCCAGTGTCTGACTGGTAATTCAAAGAATATATTGGGGTTACGTGCACCCACAATTTTTACTACTGGTATACAGTGCCATTGTCTGACTGGGAATTCAAAGAATATATTGGGAATACAAATACCCTCATTTCTTGCTACTGCCATATAGTGCCAGTGTCTGACTGGTAATTCAAAGAATATATTGGGGTTACGTGCACCCACAATTTTTACTACTGGTATACAGTGCCATTGTCTGACTGGGAATTCAAAGAATATATTGGGAATACAAATACCCTCATTTCTTGCTACTGCCATATAGTGCCAGTGTCTGACTGGGAATTCAAAGAATATATTGGGGTTACGTGCACCCACAATTTTTACTACTGGTATACAGTGCCATTGTCTGACTGGGAATTCAAAGAATATATTGGGAATACAAATACCCTCATTTCTTGCTACTGCCATATAGTGCCAGTGTCTGACTGGGAATTCAAAGAATATATTGGGGTTACGTGCACCCACAATTTTTACTACTGGTATACAGTGCCATTGTCTGACTGGGAATTCAAAGAATATATTGGGAATACAAATACCCTCATTTCTTGCTACTGCCATATAGTGCCAGTGTCTGACTGGTAATTCAAAGAATATATTGGGGTTACGTGCACCCACAATTTTTACTACTGGTATACAGTGCCAATTTCTAACTAGGAATTCAAAATGCGCAAGGCTCCCGGAAAGGGACGTGGACGAGGCCGTGGGCGAGGTCGGGGGAATGGTTCTGGGGAGCAAGGTAGCAGTGAAGCCACAGGGCGTCCCGTGCCTACTCCTGTGGGGCAGCAAGCATTGCGCCACTCCACAGTGCCAGGGTTGCTTGCCACATTAACTAAACTGCAGGGTACAAACCTTAGTAGGCCCGAGAACCAGGAACAGGTCTTGCAATGGCTGTCAGAGAACGCTTACAGCACATTGTCCAGCAGCCAGTCAGACTCTGCCTCCTCTCCTCCTATTACCCAACAGTCTTGTCTTCCTTCCTCCCAAAATTCCGAAGCTTTACAGAACAATAACCCAAACTGTCCCTGCTCCCCAGAGCTGTTCTCCGCTCCTTTCATTGTCCCTCAACCTGCCTCTCCACGTCACGATTCCACGAACCTAACAGAGGAGCATCTGTGTCCAGATGCTCAAACACTAGAGTCTCCTCCATCTCCGTTCGATTTGGTGGTGGATGACCAGCAACCCACCCTCATCGACGATGATGTGACGCAGTTGCCGTCAGGGCATCCAGTTGACTGGCGCATTGTGCGGGAGGAGGAGATGAGACAGGAGTTGGAAGAGGAAGTGGTGGATGATGAGGACACTGACCCGACCTGGACAGGGGGGATGTCAAGCGGGGAAAGTAGTGTGGATGTTGAGGCAGGTGCAGCACCAAAAAGGGTAGCTAGAGGCAGAGGCAGAGGTCAGCAGCTTAGGCGAAGCCAGGCCACACCCGGAATCTCCCAAGATGTTCCAGTTCGTACCCAGCCCCGAAAAACTCCCACCTCGAGGGCACGTTTCTCGAAGGTGTGGAGTTTTTTCAAGGAATGCGCCGAGGACAGATATAGTGTTGTCTGCACAATTTGCCTCTCGAAATTGATTAGGGGCTCTGAGAAGAGCAACCTGTCCACCACTTCAATGCGCCGTCATTTGGAATCCAAGCACTGGAATCAGTGCCTCTGCCTCTGCCTCTGCCACTGCCACTGCTGACTGTGCTGGCGATGCACTCCAGAGGACGAGCCAGGACACCACTTCATCTGCCTCCGCCACTTTGTTGACTTCTACCTCATCCTCCCCTGGTCCTGTCTTATCTCCTTCTCCTGCACCATCAAAGGCACCATCAGGCGTTTCTTTACAACAACCCACCATCTCTCAGACATTGGAGCGGCGGCAGAAATACACTGCTAACCACCCACACGCGCAAGCCTTGAACGCCAACATCGCTAAACTGCTGGCCCAGGAGATGTTGGCGTTCCGGCTTGTTGAAACTCCCGCCTTCCTGGACCTGATGGCAACTGCGGCACCTCGCTATGCCGTCCCTAGCCGTCACTACTTCTCCCGGTGTGCCGTCCCCGCCTTGCACCAGCACGTGTCACTCAACATCAGGCGGGCCCTTAGTTCCGCGCTTTGCACAAAGGTCCACTTGACCACCGACGCGTGGACAAGTGCATGCGGACAGGGACGCTACATTTCACTGACGGCACACTGGGTGAATGTAGTTGAGGCTGGGACTGCTTCCCAAACTGGCCCGGTGTACCTCGTCTCCCCGCCTAACATTCCTGGCAGGGACACGAGAAGAACACCCCCCTCCTCCTCCTCCTCTACCGCCTCCTCCTCCGCCACCGCCTCCTCCTCCGCCACCGCCTCCTCCTCCGCTGTTAGATTGACCCCAGCTACGAGTTGGAAACGTTGCAGCACTGGCGTTGGTAGACGTCAGCAGGCTGTGCTGAAGCTGATCAGCTTGGGGGACAGACAGCACACTGCCTCCGAGGTGAGGGATGCCCTCCTCGATGAGACGGCAATATGGTTTGAGCCGCTGCACCTGGGCCCAGGCATGGTCGTTTGTGATAACGGCCGGAACCTGGTAGCAGCTCTGGAGCTTGCCGGACTCCAACATGTTCCATGCCTGGCCCACGTCTTCAACCTAGTGGTGCAACGTTTCCTAAAGAGCTACCCCAATGTTCCAGAGCTACTGGTGAAAGTGCGGCGCATGTGCGCCCACTTTCGCAAGTCGACAGTAGCCGCTGCTAGCTTAAAATCTCTCCAGCAACGCCTGCATGTGCCACAACACCGGCTTTTGTGCGACGTCCCCACACGCTGGAACTCAACGTTTCAGATGTTGAATAGAGTGGTTGAGCAGCAGAGACCTTTGATGGAATACCAGCTACAAAACCCTAGGGTGCCACAAAGTCAGCTGCCTCAGTTTCACATCCATGAGTGGCCATGGATGAGAGACCTTTGTGACATCCTACGGGTCTTTGAGGAGTCCACAAGGAGGGTGAGCTCTGAGGATGCGATGGTGAGCCTTACAATCCCGCTCTTGTGTGTTCTGAGAGAATCCCTGATTGACATCAGGGATAACTCAGATCACACAGAGGAGTTAGGGATAGCATCCGATCCGTCACAGCTGGAGAGTAGGTCCACACATCTGTCCGCTTCACTGCGTTTAATGGAGGAGGAGGAGGAGGAGGAGGAGGAGGAAGAAGAGTTGTCCGATGATGTGATGGTGATACAGGAGGCTTCCGGGCAACTTCGAATCGTCCCATTGTTGCAGCGCGGATGGGTAGACATGGAGGATGAGGAGGAAATGGAGATTGAACTTTCCGGTGGGGCCAGAGGAGTCATGCCAACTAACACTGTGGCAGACATGGCTGAGTTCATGTTGGGGTGCTTTACAACCGACAAGCGTATTGTCAAAATCATGGAGGACAACCAGTACTGGATCTTTGCTATCCTTGACCCCCGGTATAAAAACAACATCTCGTCTTTTATTCCGGTAGAGGGGAGGGCCAATCGCATCAATGCTTGCCACAGGCAATTGGTGCAGAATATGATGGAGATGTTTCCAGCATGTGACAGTGGCGGCAGGGAGGGCAGTTCCTCCAGTAGGCAACCAAGTTCTCACCGGTCCACACAAACGAGGGGCACACTGTCTAAGGTCTGGGACACCTTGATGGCACCCCCTCGCCAAAGTGCCGCCACGGAGGGTCCTAGTGTCACCAGGCGTGAGAAGTATAGGCGCATGTTGCGGGAATACCTTTCCGACCACAGCCCTGTCCTCTCCGACCCCTCTGCGCCCTACACGTATTGGGTGTCGAAGTTGGACCTGTGGCTTGAACTTGCCCTATATGCCTTGGAGGTGCTGTCCTGTCCTGCCGCCAGCGTCCTATCTGAGAGGGTGTTCAGTGCAGCCGGTGGCATCATCACTGACAAGCGCACCCGTCTGTCAGCTGAGAGTGCCGACCGGCTCACTTTGATAAAAATGAACCACCACTGGATAGAGCCTTCATTTTTGTGCCCACCTGTGTAAAGCACCCCAACATGAAACTCCATGTCTGTACTCAACCTCTCCAATTCCTCCGCATCCTCATACTCATCCACCATAAGCGTTGCACAATTCTGCTAATACTAGGCTCCCTCCAACATGATTTCCCCCAACTCTGCTGGTTAGAGGCTCCCTCCACCCTGATTTCCACCAACTCTGCTGGTTAGAGGATCCCTCCACCCTGCTTTCCCACAACTCTGCTGGTTAGAGGCTCCTTCCACCATGAATTTGCCCAAACTGGGCTGTTTAGAGGCTCCCTCCACCATGAATTGGTCCAAACTGGGCTGGTTAGAGGCTCCCTCCACCATTAATTGGTCCAAACTGGGCTGGTTAGAGGCTCCCTCCACCATGAATTTGCCCAAACTGGGCTGTTTAGAGGCTCCCTCCACCATGAATTTGCCCAAACTGGGCTGTTTAGAGGCTCCCTCCACCATGAATTGGTCCAAACTGGGTTTTTTAGAGGCTCCCTCCACCATGAATTGGTCCAAACTGGGGTGGTTAGAGGCTCCCTCCACCATTAATTGGTCCAAACTGGGCTGGTTAGAGGCTCCCTCCACCATTAATTGGTCCAAACTGGGCTGGTTAGAGGCTCCCTCCACCATTAATTGGTCCAAACTGGGCTGGTTAGAGGCTCCCTCCACCATGAATTTGCCCAAACTGGGCTGTTTAGAGGCTCCCTCCACCATGAATTTGCCCAAACTGGGCTGGTTAGAGGCTCCCTCCACCATGAATTGGTCCAAACTGGGGTTTTTAGAGGCTCCCTCCACCATGAATTGGTCCAAACTTGGCTGTTTAGAGGCTCCCTCCACCATGAATTGGTCCAAACTGGGGTGGTTAGAGGCTCCCTCCACCATTAATTGGTCCAAACTGGGCTGGTTAGAGGCTCCCTCCACCATTAATTGGTCCAAACTGGGCTGGTTAGAGGCTCCCTCCACCATGAATTTGCCCAAACTGGGCTGTTTAGAGGCTCCCTCCACCATGAATTTGCCCAAACTGGGCTGGTTAGAGGCTCCCTCCACCATGAATTGGTCCAAACTGGGGTTTTTAGAGGCTCCCTCCACCATGAATTGGTCCAAACTGGGGTGGTTAGAGGCTCCCTCCACCATTAATTGGTCCAAACTGGGCTGGTTAGAGGCTCCCTCCACCATTAATTGGTCCAAACTGGGCTGGTTAGAGGCTCCCTCCACCATGAATTTGCCCAAACTGGGCTGTTTAGAGGCTCCCTCCACCATGAATTTGCCCAAACTGGGCTGGTTAGAGGCTCCCTCCACCATGAATTGGTCCAAACTGGGGTTTTTAGAGGCTCCCTCCACCATGAATTGGTCCAAACTGGGGTTTTTAGAGGCTCCCTCCACCATGAATTGGTCCAAACTGGGGTGGTTAGAGGCTCCCTCCACCATTAATTGGTCCAAACTGGGCTGGTTAGAGGCTCCCTCCACCATTAATTGGTCCAAACTGGGCTGGTTAGAGGCTCCCTCCACCATGAATTTGCCCAAACTGGGCTGTTTAGAGGCTCCCTCCACCATGAATTTGCCCAAACTGGGCTGGTTAGAGGCTCCCTCCACCATGAATTGGTCCAAACTGGGGTTTTTAGAGGCTCCCTCCACCATGAATTGGTCCAAACTGGGGTGGTTAGAGGCTCCCTCCACCATTAATTGGTCCAAACTGGGCTGGTTAGAGGCTCCCTCCACCATGAATTGGTCCAAACTGGGGTTTTTAGAGGCTCCCTCCACCATGAATTGGTCCAAACTTGGCTGTTTAGAGGCTCCCTCCACCATTAATTGGTCCAAAATGGGCTGGTTAGAGGCTCCCTCCACCATGAATTGGTCCAAACTGGGTTTTTTAGAGGCTCCCTCCACCATGAATTTGCCCAAACTGGGCTGTTTAGAGGCTCCCTCCACCATGAATTGGTCCAAACTGGGTTTTTTAGAGGCTCCCTCCACCATGAATTGGTCCAAACTTGGCTGTTTAGAGGCTCCCTCCACCATTAATTGGTCCAAACTGGGCTGGTTAGAGGCTCCCTCCACCATGAATTGGTCCAAACTGGGTTTTTTAGAGGCTCCCTCCACCATGAATTTGCCCAAACTGGGCTGTTTAGAGGCTCCCTCCACCATGAATTGGTCCAAACTGGGTTTTTTAGAGGCTCCCTCCACCATGAATTGGTCCAAACTGGGCTGGTTAGAGGCTCCCTCCACCATGAATTGGTCCAAACTGGGGTGGTTAGAGGCTCCCTCCACCATTAATTGGTCCAAACTGGGCTGGTTAGAGGCTCCCTCCACCATTAATTGGTCCAAACTGGGCTGGTTAGAGGCTCCCTCCACCATGAATTTGCCCAAACTGGGCTGGTTAGAGGCTCCCTCCACCATGAATTGGTCCAAACTGGGTTTTTTAGAGGCTCCCTCCACCATGAATTTGCCCAAACTGGGCTGGTTAGAGGCTCCCTCCACCATGAATTGGTCCAAACTGGGGTTTTTAGAGGCTCCCTCCACCATGAATTTGCCCAAACTCTGCTGGTTAGAGGCTCAATCCACCCTGATTTTCAAAACAAATGTTGGTGCCAACCTCAACTTACTACAAGGGCCAAATTCACTGCTGGTGACAAGCTCTCCTCACTGCAAGTGCCAAATACACATGTTTCAAGGTGTTTTCCTACTGTCAGAGAGGTGGTATTGAGTGTGTAAAGTGTGTAGTTGTTAGGCTGTGATGTTGGGGTAATAGAGGGTCTTTGGTGTGTTAGATGCCCCCAGACATGCTTCCCCTGCTGTCCCAGTGTCATTCCAGAGGTGTTGGCATCATTTCCTGGGGTGTCATAGTGGACTTGGTGACCCTCCAGACACGGATTTGGGTTTCCCCCTTAACGAGTATCTGTTCCCCATAGACTATAATGGGGTTCGAAACCCGTTCGAACACACGAACATTGAGCGGCTGTTCGAATCGAATTTCGAACCTCGAACATTTTAGTGTTCGCTCATCTCTAGTTGTGAGGAGAAGTTGTGCATCTGGATCCCAAGCCGAACTTTTGCACCAGGGTCTGTGAGGCCTGGTTCACATCTGCGTTCGGTATCCAATCGGAGACCCCCCCAAACGGAATACCGAACGCATTAAAAAACGGTTAGCTAAGAAACCACATGGACCCCATAGACCAGGGGTGCCCAATACATCGATCGCGATCTACCGGTCGATCGCGAAGGATGTATGGGTCGATCGCGGGATGCAACCAGGGATCCCCGGTGTCTGCAGGCCCCGCCTCAAGTGTCCGGAGATGACTCTCAGCCTGCACTGTGAACAAGCACTCCGGACACTTGCAGGCCGGGCAGCAGCAGCTCCGGGGCATGACGCGCTCCCCGCTCTTAGGGATGAAGGAAGCCGGGGTGCTGCTTGTTCACAGCGCAGGATGAGAGTCATCTACGGACACTGGCAGGCGAGGCTGCCGCAGCCCCGCCTGCCAGTGTCCAGAGATAACTCTCAGCCTGCGCTGTGAATAAGCAGAAATCGGGGATCCTTGAACGCCGCTGTCTCCTGCTCTCATGCTCCGCCCGACCCCGCCCACATGCCCGGCCCTGCCCTCAGACACACCCCGCCCACAGGCCCATCCCGGCCCCGCCCACAAGAAGTGGGTAGTAGATCTTATCCCAAGGTCAGTTATAAAGTAGCTCACATGCTGAAAAAGTGTGAGCACCCCTGCCATAGACTATAAGAGAAAGCAGCAGTATCCTCTCTGCATGAGGCATGTGGACACCGCGTGGAAAACACACGGACCCCATTATAGTCTGTGGGGTCCGTGCGGTTTTTTAGCAAACTGGTATTCCGTTCAGGGGGTCCCCAAGGTGGCCTGCAGATGAACATCCTAAAGCTCTGTGTCGTAAAGAGACTGTAACCACCACTACCTATTTGTGACTGTTCCTTTTACGGCAACTGTAAAGCATTGCGCCCCCTAATGGTGTAAAGTTCAATTCAAATTCCAGCCATGTGCCTGCCTCTCACTGCACCATCCCTATTATCCTGTATTACAGTGAAGCGTCAGACACACAAATGACTGACCCTATTCCAGGCCCACAAGGTCTATTCTTTGCATAACGTATACTATGAGTGTATGGACCCTGCGGCCACTGGATCGGGCTCAGATTTCAAGGACTATTAGCTGCGCTTTGTACACATAAAGGTGTCCTGTCTACTCCACGGGCGTAAAGTTTGTAGGATAAGAAAGATAAAGTATATAACAGGCGCTGTGTGCAGAGGATACAATCTGCTGCAAGAATCAATAACTACAACAAAATCACTTCAAGACTTCCTAACTGCCCCGGCAACAAAAATTATCGATTGCATCAAGTTGTTTGTTTGCTTTCAAGGTTTAGTGTAAAGTCAGCCTAAAAGCATCTAAACATAGCAGGGTCTGCGGCGGTACTACACCCCCCATCACGTAAAGTATGCAAGATTTATTATACAAGAGTCTATAGGAAAAGCGTGAATGCTGGATTCTGCATTTTATCTACATATATGTGATCACAGTTATCACCAGTGTGCTGGAAGTGAGGTGACTGCTGCAAAGAAATCTCCTTTAGAATACAGAAAGACTCAGCCTAGTGGACAATGTCAGAACTGCAGGATCTTAAGGATTCTTTTTAATACAGATAATATGGAGGTATTTTAAAAACCAGACCAAAACCTAATAATAAAACTGGATTGAACAAAATAAAAGTCATTTTCGAGCAGCATATTATCTTTATGTCACGCACCTTAATCCTCAAGTACTATCATGGTGTCTATCATAATGATATGTGTATGATAGTGGTGTAGGATAGACACCATGATAGTACTTAAGGGTTAACTGCCCCCTTGCCTGGAAACGTTCACTTTGGGGAGGGGTTATGTAAGCCAAACCCCATTTTCAGCCATAGAAGTGCTCAAATTTGGACTGCTTTTCCAAGCAAATTCAGAATAGCTGGCATCTATGGTATATGAACCATGGGGGCAGCTACTGTACCCCACCCATACATATACAGTGATGCTGCAGCTGTATACTGTGTGCAGTATGGACATGTGGGGCCCACTAGTATATCGTGGGAGGGCTCCATGGTACATGCGCCAATAGTCTCCAAAACCATAACCTGATTGTATATGCAAGGGAAGGGGCTCACTAATTATATATTGGGCTGCCTCCATGATACAGATCCCATTACGACCCCACAGACTCAGTAAGAGTTTCTTTTATAGTATACAGTATGTGTTGTGGGGTCCAGCGGCTACCCTATGGGTTGCCTCCATGGTACATATGACAGTGGTGCCCCAAGGAGTTTTCTCCATAGTACGGTATATATCCCAGTATGTTCTATACACAGGTTTTTTGACTCTCATATACACGTACATCCTGGTTTGCAGACTTTATCACTGAATTATACAGAAAGATCCCACGACGGGAGTGGGCGATGTTCTGCCAACACTCTGGGGAGGATACAAAATAACAGGGTGATGCAGACGCTTCTACGCAGAAGGGAACAGATTAAATTCTCATCTCCATTGGATCTTTATGGCTTGTACCATCTTACCGTTATCGTCCCCCTATGTTAAAATTAGCAACAGGGAGATTACTCATCATCATCGTCATCATCTGCAATGCCATCATCGGCCTGGCGGAGGAGACCGGGAACCAATTAACTTCCTCTACTGGAACTCACCGCAAAGCTGTCTGACCTATTTAGTACCAGGGGACCGGGGTAATTGGAACAAAAAAACTGTATCCAAACTGCAGCAGTTACAAATTATCTACTTTTTTTTTTTTCTGCTGTTTTGTCGCTGTTTTATTCACGTTCGGTTGTTGTGTTTCCATTAAGCGGTTTACGATCATGACTCATTTACTAAGAGGAGAAGTGAAATTTACTGCACAATTAAGAGTTTTATTAAGCAGATACTTCACCAGCTAAAGAAATTCTCATCAGCAAGGAGCCATGATGAGATCCTCCATCACCAGATCAGCTAGACAAGAGCTGATCATCACTCAATCGTCTGGGCAGGATGGCGGATCATATCTGTGCCGAACAAATGGGAATCATCCATCAAGTACCAAAACGATGTCAGACACTGAAATATTCAACTATAAACCTAACACTAACTACCAAATACTAAATCTAAACCCGACGCTAGCCCTCTCGGAACCTAACACGAAGCCTCTAACATGGTTCTAACCCTCTTATAACCTAATACCTCCACCCCTAACACTAACCCTCTAACATGCCGATACCCCCTCATAACCCAACACTAAACCTAAAACTAACCCTCTGAGGGCGGGTTCACACCTGCGTCCGGTCTCCGGTTTGTGGGTTTCCATCTTCTGCCCGAGAAACTGGACAGGAGACGGAAACCCGGCAGCAAGTGTCCGCCTGTGAGCGTCTTCTGGTCTCCACAGCGAAACAGGTCTTTTTTTGACCGGACACAAAGTCCTGCATGTCCGACTTTGTGACGTTTTTTAACCGGACACAGAGCGGTACAAGACGCTCACGGCAGTCACTTTGCAAACCCATTCAAGTGAATGGGTTTCTCCTGTCCAGTTTCTCGTGGAAGAAGATGGAAATCGGCAAAGCGGAGACAGGGCGCAGGTGTGAATGTGCCCTTACAGATCTACAACCCTCTCATAACCCAACTCATCCTCCCGCTAACACTAAACCTAACACTAACCCTCTAGCATGACTCCAACCCTCTCATAACCTAATACCTGCACCCCAACACTAATCCTAACATTAACTCTAGAGATGAGCGAGTACTGTTCGGATCAGCCGATCCGAACAGCACGCTCGCATAGAAATGAATGGACGTAGCCGGCACGCGGGGGGTTAAGCGGCCGGCCGCCGTCAAAGCGGAAGTACCAGGTGCATCCATTCATTTCTATGGAGCGTGCTGTTCGGATTGGCTGATCCAAACAGTACTCGCTCATCTCTAATTAACTCTCTAACATCTCTCCAACCCTCTCATAACCTAACACCTTCCCCTGCTAACACTAACCCTCTAGCATGACTCCAACCTCCTCATAACCTAAAACCTACACCCGCTAACACTAAACCTAACACTAACTCTCTAACAAGACTCCAACCCTCTCATAAACCAACACCTCCTCCCGCTAACACTAAACCTAACACTAACCCTCTAGCATGACTCCAACCCTCTCATAACTTAACACTTACACCCCCTAACACTAACTCTCTAACATCCACTAACCCCCTCATAACCCAACACTAAACCTAACACTAACCATCTAACATAACTCCAACCCTCTTATAACCTAAAACAGACACCCCTTAACACTAAAAATAAACTAAGCCTCTAACATGACGCTAACCCCTCATAACCTAACACTAACCCTGTTACATGATGCTAACCCAACACTTCCTCCCGCTAACACAAAACCTAATACCAACCCTTTAGCAAGACTCTAACCCCCCCCCCCCCCATAACCTAACCTCCACCCCTACTACTAAACTCTTATCCTAACATCAATTATATAGAAACAAGTCTGGTACTGCCAAGTTAACCATAGAAACTTCAGGTAACCAACTAAAACGTACTGAAAAGGTAGAAGTAAAGATGTGACAGAGATTCCGGCAAATATGAGCCAGAGAACCCAACTTTTCTCTTTGTTAATATTACTGGCCGACCACAAAATCAGAGTCAAGTGTACAAATGGAAAAACATAATGCAAGATAATGCAAGAGGAAACACAGAAGTAATTGAAAAGTATAATATATCTCAAAGTATACCCTCACTTGATATACAATTCCGAGTGCATTAGACAATATATAAGACTAAACAACCTGAAAAGCCATGCAGGGACATAAACCTAATCCAACATCCCCCAACACTAAACCCCGTCCCACACCGCTTCTAACACCCTATTCCCTGATGCTGTAACCCCTAAGCATAACTCTTATACCACCTTAATCCATTAATCCTAAATGTACAATAAAGTCCAAACACCAGGACCTTAATGTATTAGTGTATTATAAAGTGGTTATTCTTAGATACAGTAATACATAAAAAGTATTGTAAAAGTGCACATGCCCTTTACAGGAGTCATACCATTGAAGTAAAGACTTTAATAAAGGGATAAATGGAAATTACTGCAACTTTCTGTACTCTATGGATCTGTTATTTGCTTCCAGTATCTTTTTACGGCCTGTGAATGGAAACAAGGTTTCCATTCAAAGGCTCAAATTCTGTAATGAAAAAGTATAATACAAAGCAGGGGCCACACGGTGGCTCAGTGGTTAGCACTGCAGCCTTGCAGCGCTGGAGTCCTGGTGTTCAAATCCCGCCATGGGCAAAAAACCATCTGCAAGGAGTTTGTATGTTCTCCCCATGTTTGCATGGATTTCCATCCCATATTCCAAAAAAAGACATACTGATAGGGAAAAATGTACATTGTGAGCTCTATGTGGGGCTCACAATCTACATTAAAAAAAAATAAAAATAAAAAAATATAAAAGTATAATACAAAGCATAACACAAAGTATAAATATAAGGTATAAACACAAAGTAGAACACAAAGTAGAACACTAAGGCTGCATTCACACAGAGTTGTTTTGGTCAGGAATTTGATAAGGAAACTGACTCAAATTCCTCCTCCTAAAAACGCCTCACCGTAAGACTGTAGGGTGAGGCGTTTTTGGTGGAGGAATTTGAGTCAGTTTCCTGACCAAAAAACTCCTTGTGAATGCAGCCTTAGTAGAACACAAAGTAGAACACAAGGTAGAACACAAGGTAGAACACAAGGTCGAACACAAGGTCGAACACAAGGTCGAACACAAGGTCGAACACAAGGTAAAAGACAAAGTAAAAGACAAGGTAGAACACACAGTAGAACACACAGTAAAAGACAAAGTAAAAGACAAGGTAGAACACACAGTAGAACACACAGTAGAACACAAAGTAGAACACAAAGTAGAGCACAAAACAAAACACAAAGTAAAACAAACACATAGTAGAACACATAGTAGAACACAAAGTAGAACACAAAGTAGAACACATAGTAGAACACATACATGGTAAAAGACAAGGTAGAACACATAGTAGAACACAAAATATACTCCAGAATTGCTTAACTTCTCAATATACTTCCATACAAGCCCTCTAGGAAGTCACACAAGAATTTTGCAATTCCTTTAAGACCCTAGTGATCATGAATAATAGAAAGTAATGGGAACGTGCTCACCAGCTCGCTGCCACATTAACGGAGAACACTACAAACTATTTCCGAGCCCTGTGAACGTGCGGCAGATTAATATGCAAACCACCTACGAAGCCGATGTCTCATTTTAATTATGGTTTCGCTTTAATGGGTTTTCATTAAATTAGAGGACGAGAAATTACCAGCGAGCACGACTAATGTTTCACAGGTGAGCTCGTCCGGATCAGCGATGGATCAGGTAAGACGCAATCCTGACTGTGTCGTAGCTTAATAAACCATCATTATCAGTAGTGTAGACAGAATAGAAGATGACAATGTACCTAGCCGGCTAACATCCACACGAAAGAAGAAAAAAAACTACAAAGAGAAACATTTGTTTCACAGGTGAACTCAGTGACAGACTGGAAAGCATTCATCTAACAGCGCCACATCGGTCTATATTATGTATATGTATACAGAACATGCCTTTATATACAAGCACCACCATGTCTCCTTCTCGTATGATCTCCCATCACACCTTCAAAATGTATGAGGTCCCATCAAGCCTCCACCATGTATGAGGTCCCATCACATCTCCTCCATGTATCAGACCCACATCATGTGTGAGTTTCCATCATGCCTCCATCATGTATGAGCTCCCACAACTTCTTCACTGTGTAGGAGCTCCCATCACATCTCTGTGTACGAGTACCCATCAAGCATTCATGTATGAGCTCCAATCACGCCTCCTCCATGTAAGAGCTCCCACCATTTGGCCTCATTATCGGAACTCCCATCACATCATCTCTATTTATGAACTCCCATCAAGCATCTACCATGTATGATATACTATCAAGTGTACACCATGTATAAGCTCCCATCAAGTGTCCACCATGTATGAGTTCCCATCAAGTGTCCACCATGTATGAGTTCCCATCAAGTGTCCACCATGTAATAGCTCCCATCAAGTGTCCACCATGTCTGAGCTCCCATCAAGCGTCCACAATGCATGAGCTCCCATCAAGTGTCCACCATGTATGAGCTCCCATCAAGCGTCCACCATGTCTGAGCTCCCATCAAGCGTCCACCATGTATGAGCTCCCATCAAGCGTCCACCTTGTATGAGCTCCCATCAAGTGTCCACCATGTATGAGCTCCCATCAAGCGTCCACCTTGTCTGAGCTCCCAACAAGTGTCCACCATGTAATAGCTCCCATCAAGCGTCCACCTTGTATGAGCTCCCATCAAGTGTCCACCATGTATGAGCTCCCATCAAGTGTCCACCATGTATGAGCTCCCATCAAGCGTCCACCTTGTCTGAGCTCCCATCAAGTGTCCACCATGTAATAGCTCCCATCAAGCGTCCACCTTGTATGAGCTCCCATCAAGTGTCCACCATGTATGAGCTCCCATCAAGCGTCCACCTTGTCTGAGCTCCCATCAAGCGTCCACCATGTATGAGCTCCCATCAAGGGTCCACCATGTATGAGCTCCCTTCAAGCGTCCACCATGTATGAGCTCCCTTCAAGCATCCACCATGTATGAGCTCCCATCACGCGTACACCTTCTATGAGCTCCGTTCAAGCATCCACCATGTATGAGCACCAATCAAGCCTCTTCCATGAAAGAGCTCCCTCCACCGCTCCATTTAGGTGCTCCCAAAACATCTCCTCCATATATGAACTACCATCACACCTTCTTCATATATGATCTTCCACCATGTGGCTTCCTTATAGGAGCTCCCATCGCATATTCTCCATGTATGAGCTCCCACAACTTCTCCACCATGTAAGAGTTCCCATCACACCATTTCCATATATGATCTCCCACCATGCTGCCTCCTTATAGGAGCTCCCATAACATCTCCTCCATGTAAGGGCTCCCATCACGCCTCCTCCATGTAAGGTCTCCCATCACGCCTCCTCCATAGGTGTTCTCCCATCACGCCTGCTCCATGTATGATCTCCCATCACACCTCCTCCATGTAAGAGCTCCCATCACGCCTCCTCCTTATAGGAACTCCCATCACATCTCCTCCATGTATGAGCTTCCATTTCCATGTAGGAGCCCCCATCATCCCTCATGAAGTTTTATTACGGATTATTTGATCGTAGCCACAGTGAAAATCCTTGTGTTTCCTTTGTTATAATGCTTACAATAAAATATTATCTGTGCAGCTGAGAGTTCATGGAATAAGGCAATCGCTTAGCAACCACGATAATATATATCATCCTGTAAGCGTGCTGCCTGCGGGCCCCGCACGTCTCCGCTACACCGTATCTAGACCACTATTCAACCACTTACAAAAATCACTCTCCAAATACCTTGACATTGGAAACATGACTCACATCCACAAATACAACCGCGAACGCATTCAATATAAAGTGGCGTCAGGGCTGCAAAATAGATGCCAATAAACAAATAGAAGAGGGATAAGGGGCAGCACGGCCGCAGGCTATAGAATAATATGGATACAAAGGTTCCCGCTACTTGAGATACTTTATACTTTATCATCTTGCTGACAGTCCTTGTCCTCACCAACAGCATCACAAGACTGGATAGGTCACTGCCCGCTACAAGGCCAGAACACTCCTCTCCTGAAATACTCTGTGCTGCTACCTGGACTCCGTTGCTTCCGCTATGCAACTCTTAATCTACAATTTCTCATTTTCCCTATAGGGAGCCATTTGTTCACAATGCATTTTGCTAAGACATAATACACCCTAACCATATCAGAATTACAAAATGTATCACCGCAACACAACACACATTCGGTATACACAATAATACTAACACAACTTATGTCCTCACAACCTTGATTTTGTGTTTAGACAATCAATTGTGTGCGCATAACGCACATTATGTGTTAAAGAATCATGTGTCGGACGCCTGCGCTGTACGCTATGTTCGGCGAACTTCGCTGAACGTACTGCGCATGCCCGCAGACATAGTGCCGACACTGCAAGTTCGCGCATGATGCAGTACGTTCGGCGAAGTTCGCCGAACAGAGCGTACTGAGCAGGCGTCCGACGTCAAGCCGAGGAAGGAAGGGGCGGATGCAGAAGAAGACAGAGGCGGCGCTGGAGTCGGTTTCCGAGCAGCAATGGGGAAGCAATGGGGAATCTCCTGGGCTGGTGCCCGCCCTCATCACTGCAAGAGAACTAATTAGCATACCGGTACAAACCGGTATTTTGAACGAACGGCGTGGCGGAGATCACTTTCAAAGATAGGAGACGAATAGCCTTTCTAAAGGCTATTCCGACGTGTTACCTAGAAAAAAAAGTTTTTTAATGGTAGAATCCCTTTAAATGAAAAAAAAAAATAAAAATAAAAAAAATGAAAAAAAAATAAAAAATAAAAATATTTAAAAAAAATGTTAAAAAATTTTGATCCCTATATGGGGCTCACAATCTACATTTAAAAAAAAATTATTTGGTTGATTCTAGTCCACAATATAGACAAACAGCCCCCTTGTTACTGCCCTGTGTTACAAAATATCATTTTGTGTGTAAAGCTGAGGCCCCACATTGCGGAAACGCAGCTTTTTTGTTGCAAATTTTGTTTTGGTTTTTTGAGCCAAAGCCAGGAGTGGATCATGCAGAAGGGAGATGTATATAAAACTTTCTATATATTCCCATTCCTTTTGCAGCCATTCTTGGCTTTGGCTCAAAAAAATCTGCAACCAAAAAAGCTGCCTTTCTGCAACGTGGGGCCTCAGCCTAAAAGATTTATTTTGTGGTCACAAAACTGAATTCTGTACACAAACTAAAACAGCATCACAAAATTATTTCTGTGCATTCTGTGAAAAACAATCCGATTTTGTGTGCACAAAAATAAATCATGTGGGGGCAACACGGTGGCTCAGTGGTTAGCACTGCAGCCTTGCAGCGCTGGAGTCCTGGGTTCCAATCCCGCCAGGAACAACATCTGCAAGTATGTATGTTGTCTCCGTGTTTGTGTGGATTTCCTCCCATACTCTGAAGACATAATGATAGGAAAAAAAATGTACATTGTGATCCCTATATGGGGCTGACAATCTACATAAAAAAAATTTAAAAAAAATTATGTCATTACAAAATAAATTCTATACGCACATAATGCACATTTTTTGGGCAAAACATGAAATTCTGTGAGCACAAACGCCAATTCTGTGCCGATACAATGACTTCTATGATCACTAAATGCATTTTGAGACACAGAACCTTTTTTGCGTAACATGGCCCTAGGCACGGTCCCTGCAACATGCATCACTTTCATGTCCTATGTAATACCGCCATACAGCTTCCAATTAATACCGCCATATAGTCCCCACATAAAACTGACATATACAAGTTTCTCCAACACAATACTTTCAACCAATGCTCCAATAAAACTGCCATTCTGAGAGTTTCCTACCATATAGTGAAGATTTACAGGTTTTACCCAAAGGTTACCCCCATTCTCTGGCATCCCCAAGTTGCTGCCCAGTTTGCAACCTCCTAAAACCATCCCTGGAGTGGACAGGTCACTGCCTCCAACAAAGACAGTCCTGAAATACTCCGTGATGCTGGGATGATTGGCCACATTGTGCCCAATCCCTACCAAGCGGTTAACCATCTCGACAAATGTTTAACAAAAAGTTGAGCAAAATGTCACAGCGGTCTAGTGCGCATTATAGCGACGAGGCGAGGACTTATAGCGAAGGCTTTTAGACGCATTGACAATATCTGTAAAAAGTACATCATCTGCTCGGAAATCATGTGAGTAAATCAAATTATATGCCTTGTTAGCTAATTAGTTTGGGACTCGCTGCCTGCGCCGCCGACTTCAGACTTCCGAATAAAGCCAAGACAATTACCACACACACCGAGACAGCCCATAAATAGGACTCGCTGCGTCTTAAAATCCCACTTACGGCCTCAAAACAATCACCCGGCCCTCTACGCAGCCACACCTGGGCAATCCAACACAATGGCAGAAAGCACAATCATATTCCATTGAAGCAAAGGTCGCTTTACAGTATAAAATGCTATAAAATGATGAATTGTGTACTCTAGTCACATCCGGAGCTGCATTCAGGATTGTACTGACAGCCATTACCTTCTATTAAGATGCCATAATGGATGGCGGCACATGTTCTGGCTTAGTGGAGAGGAGGAAAAAGCAAGCGATAGAAGACCAGCAGCATTTTGGATGCGGCTTTGGGTGTGAAGTCAAAAATAGATAAAGGCCTTAGTGATCTGCTACTATAAAAATAAGAACCAAGTATCTGACAGAAGAACCTTTCTAGATTCTCAGGCGGAAACACGTAGCCTGAAGACTGAGATCGATGCAGACAAGGCAGGGCTGAATTTTCAACTGATTTTTTGGGTTGGCACAGAATTGCCATACTTTTTCTTTAATGTGATTCCTAAATTGTCTGTGTGCCTCAGAAGATCAGCCATGTCTTTCCTTCTCCTCCTGTGTCTATCTGTAAGAAAAGTGGCTGCAGCAGGAGCCTCTCCCCTTCCATATTTGCAAAAAGATGAATAAACCATGCACCCAAGCAATTATTTTCCTATTTACGTGACCCTATTTTTAATCTGTGAGCCCCAGGAGATCAGCCATGTCTTTCCTACTCTGCTGTGTCCGGCTATAATACAAGTGGCTGCAGCAGGAGCCTCCCCCCTTCCATATTTGCGAAAAGATGAATAAACCATGCAACCAAGAAATCATTTCCCTATTTATGTGACCCTATTTTTAATCTGTGAGCCCCAGGAGATCAGCCATGTCTTTCCTACTCTGCTGTGTCTGGCTATAATACAAGTGGCTGCAGCAGGAGCCTCCCCCCTCTGCTCCATTTGAAGCAGGATAAAAAGATCAATATACCGCACCCTAATGACTTAATATAAAACAATTTCCCTTATTGCATGATCCTATTTTGATTGAGTAATCCCCCAGAGATTAGCCATGTCTTTCCTACCCCTCCTTTTGGTCTGGAGTCTGTCTGTAAGACAGGTGTCTGCAGCAGGAGCCTCTCCCCTCTGTCCTATTTTCCAGTAAGAAAAAATATCAATAAATACTGATCTCTCATGCGATCCTATTTTGTCTCTGTATGCCCCAGAAGATCAACCTTGTCTTTCCTACTCCTTATAGTCTAGTGTCTGACTATAAGACTAGTGACTGTAGCAGGAGCCTCCCCTCCCCTCTGATCCCCAAGAGATCAGTCAAGGCACTTTTACTCCTCCCCTTAGTCCTGTGTCTGCCTCTCTCCCCCCCCCCCCCTTTGATTCCCAAGAGAGATTAGTCAAGACACTTATTCTCCACTCCTAGGTCCTGGACAAGTAGCTGCAGCTGGAGCTTCTCCCCCTTCCCCACTGGCAAAAAGATAATAAACTATGCCCCCTGGCCCTAATATAAAGAAATAATTTCACCATTTATGTGATCCTGTTTTATCACTGTAATCCCCAGGAGGTCAGCCAAGACTCCACTCCTCCTCTTCACCATCTTGTGTCCGCTATAAGATAAGATAAGTGACTGCAGCAGGAGCCTCCCCCCTCTGCCCTTTTTTGCAAAAAGCTCAATAAACCATGCCCCCTTAACTTAATATAAAATAATATGTTCTCTGCAAAACCAAAAGCATGACATTGAGCAAAGAGTCATCATAATAATTCACACATTTGACCTTACCCCTGTCTATTTTGCCATCCCAGTACCACGCTGCTCCGCCACATGCACACATTCAGTCTTGCCGCACACATTACACTTTGTTTCACCACCTCCATACTATTATCCTAAACCTCTCGATATAAACTCACTGACATGGGCAATCTTTTTAGGTTGTGCACTGCTGTAAACAGTCGGGCGCTGCAATTTTCTATCGACACTGCAAATAATGTTATTGAAAAACATCAAAAGGAAAACAGCCGGTGAAATCGCTAAAAACAGAATGTTGGCGAGCCAGGCAGGAGGCCGCAGCAGCTCAATGCAGGCTGTAGTGGGGAAGATTACACAACAGAAAAACTTTAAAGGAAAAAAAAAAAAAAAACCTTCTGATCAAAACATTTTACCTTCCCTTTAAAGGCCTCTAAAAATAGAACAAAACCTCGTAGCAATTTTTTGCAAAACAAGTTATCTAACCGGAATTCTCGACAGCCGGAGAGGAGACGGTGGCAGGAGGAATTGTGCAGGGAGCGTCACGGCGATAAGTGGTTTAGCTTTTTGTGGCATAATTATGAATTTTAGCTTCCCCCCACCACCACCATTTTATTTTCCATTTCATCTTCGTACCTCGAGTCTCATGAATAAAATATGACAAGGCTGATGGGATCCTCTGCAGAAGGTTGATCTGTAACACAAAACGTGCACCGAATGCCAATGCCACACTTTCTGCCTTGTGTTTGTGTCTTAAGTGATGTGACATCAATAAGGTTTACATCATTAAAGTGAGGTGCGAGGGACGAAGTGCCTACAGGGAGATGCGAGGGACGAAGTGCCTAAAGGGAGGTGCAAGGTACAAAGTGCCTAAAGGGAGGTGCAAAGTGCCTAAAAGGAGATGTGAGGGACAAAGTGCCTAAAGGGAGGTGCAAAGTGCATAAAGGGAGGTGCGAGAGACAAAGTGCCTACAGGGAGGTACGAGGGGCAAAGTGTCTACAAGGAGGTGCGAGGTGCAAAGTGCCTAAAGGGAAGTGCGAGGGGCAAAGTGCCTACAGGGAGGTGCGAGGGGCAAAGTGCCTACAAGGAGGTATAAGGGACAAAGTGCCTAAATGGAGGTGCAAAGTGCCTAAAGGGAGGTGAGAGGAACAAAGAGCCTAAAGAGAGGTGAGAGGGACGAAGAGCCTAAAGAGAGGTGAGAGGGACGAAGAGCCTAAAGGGAGGTGCAAGGGACAAAGTGCCTAAAGGGAGGTGCAAGGGACAAAGTGCCTAAAGGGAGGTGAGAGGAACAAAGAGCCTAAAGGGAGGTGCGAGGGACAAAGTGCCTAAAGGGAGGTGCAAAGTGCCTACAGGGAGGTGCAAGGGACAAAGTCTAAAATCATTAGTTTAGATTCCAGCAGTCACGTTACAGACATCTTACATGTCTACATAATGGCCACCATTTTCAAAACTATTCAAGCCCAGGAAATCCCTTTAAAGTTTGTCTTTACTAGCCCCCATTCTGAAACTGATATTTTCTTCTGTTTTCTGATTTTCAAGGAATCTTCTATTTTTCAATCATAACACATACCAGACCATGCTTTCCAATTTTTGGCAATAGAATTTCAAGAAGGTATGCCAAAAAATTTTGTGGCACAAACACAACCCTTTTATCAGGCTACTATACTGTGGTGCTGCACCTTATGATGTAGCATCCTGGTGGGAGGTGTCAACAGTTCTTCAGTTCTGGAGGTCTCTTTTCTTTTCAGGAGTTTCACAGATGTTTCAAAAGAGATGGCAAGCATAAGTCTGGCCATACAGTATAGATCCCAGTTGATGATGGGATGGTTCACACAAAATACTCCACCAACCACCAACTATTACACTGCCCCCAAAAAACAGAGAGTGCACACCTATAGTCTTTATTCCATAATGTAAAAAAAAGAATCCAAAAACTTTGGAATAGTCAAATCAAAAATTTCCTTCACAACCTATTGTTAACCTTTCAATAAGTTTCATATGACGTACGAAACACCACACATTAAGCTCCACTAAAAAGTCACTTATTGAAAAGCCAGGAAACCTGTAAATGCAAAAAAAAAACCAAATAAAAAAATAAATCCAAAGACATCTGCCCCTTCACACCCCACCACCCGCTCCTAAATACTTCAAGACCGAGCGAAGAGAGCTCTCTCCTTGAGTAACATCATACCCCGGAGTCCCTGGGCACCAGTTCCGCATCCATATTTCAAGTTCAGTCCCGTCTTTTATCAGAAGAACTTTCCCATGAAACATTTCCACCAAGGTAAAGGAAGAGGAAAAAAAAGAATTAGAGGAGGAAGAAAATCTCATGATATTCTCCATCTAAAAACTTTCAAAAGCGAAAACAAACGACATTTAGAAGACGTCTTACACAGTCTACCAGCAGAGGCTTTTTGTTCTCTAGTCATTTGTCGGGGAACTTTTTGAAAAGTTCTCATAAGACGAGAGGCAGAAACCTAGAGACGGAGATATTTGTGCCGCTTCTAGGTCATCAGTTATTTTTAATAGCAACAAAGCGCCCATAGGGAAATCTCAACTGTGACTGCGGAATGGATGAATCACTTAATGAAACTTTCTGGAATTTTTTTTTTTTTTTTTCTCGAATACCTTTCGGCATTCATCATTTACCGAGTTAACCAGACAATCGCAAAATAGAAAACAGTATCCTAAAGGAATCCAGGCTATTTGCTGTTGAAGTCCCCCTTGCTGTGCACCTTTCATTCCTTTTATGGTTTCCGTTCTCAAACCATTGCTAAACTACAATTCCCAGCAGGACCTTACTGGCGGCTGTAGCATTGCAAAAACTGGAGAGCTACACGTTGGAGATCAGTTGTACTAGAAAACATTACTCATTTCTATAGATATACCCGCAGTGAAACCAATTGTTTCTAGATCTGGGACTCAAAGGAAAGGGGGAGTCTGTGCACGTTTACATAAAAAGAGGCAAAACTAAGTTACTCGTGGGTGGAGCAAAGGTGACCATCATGGCCTACTAGGAGTTGGCTTTGCTAGAACTGCATTGACTCATTTAATTCCTGACAAAAGTTCAGTACTTCGCAGGACTGTCTTCAAAAGTAGACCTCAATAGGGTGAAGTTTGTGTGTTTCTTCTTAAAAAGGAGTGGTTTGGAGTTACTCAGGGGTGGAGCAATTGTCACTGGCAGGGCATTCTGGGAGTTGTAGTTTGCTAAACTTGAAGACCAATTGTAAAAATTTATGTTACTCAACCCTACAGGCCTACCTGTCTGTGGAAACAAAGATTTTAAATTACTGTCCCTTTCGTTTTCCTGACCTGCAAGGGTCTTGAAGATCGGACCCAAGCATCAAATATTTACGACTCATCCTTTGTTAACCCAGGAGAACCTTCTGGATTTGATCAGTACAATAAATGTCCACTTTATTAGAGACCCTGCCCATATATATATATATATTTACTAGTGAAACCTTACCGCCTACATACTGGGTGGCCCCTGTATTAGAGACCTCTACCCATATATACTGAATAGCCACTTTACTAGACCTCTATCCATATCAAATGTAAAGCACCATGGAATTACTGGTGCTATAGAAGTAAATAATAATATATTACAGACTGAATGGTCACTGTACTACAGACTTGACAGATACAGAATACAGAATGACAGTCATACAGAATGACATATTTATTAGAGACCTCTACCTATATATTTTGAATGGCTACTTGACCCCTGCCCTTATATTTACTCAATGGCCATTGCACTAGAGAACCCTACCCATATACAATGAATGGCCACTGTACAAGAGACATCTGACCTTATGTATACTAAATGCCCACTTTAATAGTGAATCCTGCCCTTCCATATACTGGATGGGCCCCTTTATTAGAGACCTCTACCCATATATACTGAATGGCCACTGTATTAGTGATCCCCGCCCATACACACATTATATATAATCACACACACACGGAGTGGCCATTGTACTAGAGACCTCGTCCCTTGTGTATACTGAATGGCCACTTTACTATCAACCCCTGCCCTCCACCATACTGGATGGCCCTTGCCCTTGTATATACTGAATGGGCACTTCAGCAAACCCTGCCCTTCCATATAATGAAAGGTCATTTTATTAGAGACTTCTGTATATATATATATATATATATATATATATATATATATATATATTATATATTGTACACACTGAATGGCCACTGTAGTAGAGACCCCTGCTCTTATACATATTGGTTGGAGAGTATACAGAGAATGGAATCAATGAATCTTTCCAGTGATGTGTGAATAAGTAAGGCTGGTGGAGGTGGGGTAATGGTGCGGGGAAGTTTTTCTTGGTACTCCCTGGGCCCTCGAATACCTGCGTGTACTGAATTGTTGTGGTTCTGAAGGGCAAAAGGATAACACGCCACTAGATGGGGTCTCTAGTAAGGTCACTACTCCGTGCATCCAAACCGGGAACCATTACAGCTCCCACAGAGGCCAAGAACTGATGATGTTGTCCAATACGGATTTGGCAAAAACATGGGACACTGCAAACTAGACGCATCTGGGAAACCTCAGTAACAATCACAATGGCCACCCAGTTATTTCAGACTCCCGCAATAATATGGAAGACGGGTCACGACATGGCTTGTCAAAGGTGGAAAGGTGACTTTAGGTCTTACACCTCCAGGTGTTTTTTTTTTGCATTTCAGGCGGAAAGAACATCACACTATTAGACCTTCGGAGCAAAAAATAGCATTTGTCACAGATCCGTCTTTCCCGCTGTCTATTCAGATCAGAACGCTAATTTAGAATTTTGGCAGATAAATGTAATTAGCGGGTCGGGTTCTCAAGAGAAACTGCTAATTTTTATTCACTGTGGGTGGTTTCAGGCAGAAGGGATTTCAGGAGCTGCGAGGATTTAGCACAAAGGCTGCTCGCTGCTTCTATTCTCTGCGTCCTTTTACCGTGTTATCACAGCGCGCAGCATCCGTTACCACTCGAGAGCCGAGAGCAGAGGGAAAAGAGGCTGCATTCATCCTAATAAACCGCAATATGAACTTGACGCGGGATGGATGTCTTCATCTAGCGAGAGACGGAGGCTCCTCCATGATGCATTCTTCTTATGTGTAATTATACGGCAAACATATGGCCACAAATATCTAATTCCATTATATGCTTTCCCCAATGGGCGTTCTGTATGCAATTTATGGACTACAGCAGGACTGGGGAACGTTATGGGTCCCAGAGTCACACTTAGTGGATTTCCTATGGGCAATAAGAAAATTATTTCAAAAACATCTTTCGCTATTGTAGCTGCATGCACGCTGCCGCCGAGATCCATAAACCCCATTACTAAACCGTAACATGGTGGATGACAAGAATCTGCATGGATCGAACTAGGACTCGTGTCATGATCTAACAATAAATTAGCATTCAAGGAGAAGAAAAATGCCTTCATTGCTCCCCTGTACCTGCATAAAAAAATTAAGCATCTATGCAAATGGTTTTGATTAAAAGTTACGAACCGTGTTGTGTACACAGCTTCTAAACAAACCTATGTGTCTCCAAGGTTACAGACTACAAGCTAACCCAATGGTGAATGTTTGATATGGACCCCCCCTTCCCGACTGACCCCCCCCTCCCCCCGAAGACCCCAACCGACCGATCCCTCACACAGTATTATGCCCCATAGGGCCCCTGCACACAGTATTATGCCGCATAGTGGCCTCTGCACACAGTTTTATGCCCCATAGTGGCCCCTGCACACAGTATTATCCCCCATAGTGGCCCCTGCACACAGTATTATCCCCCATAGTGGCCCCTGCACACAGTATTATCCCCCATAGTGGCCCCTGCACACAGTATTATCCCCCATAGTGGCCCCTGCACACAGTTTTATGCCCCATAGTGGCCCCTGCACACAGTTTGATGCCCCATAGTGGCCCCTGCACACAGTATTATGCCCCATAGTGGCCCCTGCACACAGTATTATGCCCCATAGTGGCCCCTGCACACAGTATTATGCCCCATAGTGGCCCCTGCACACAGTATTATGCCCCATATTGGCCCCTGAACACAGTATTATGCCCCATAGTGGTCCCTGCATGCAGTATTATTCCCCATAGTGGCCCCTGCGTACAGTATGATTCTCCATAGTGGCCCCTGCACACAGTATTATGCCCCATAGTGGCCCCTGCACACAGTTTTATGCCCCATAGTGGACCCTGCAAACAGTATTATCCCCCATAGTGGCCCCTGCACACAGTATTATGCCCCATAGTGGCCCCTGAACACAGTATTATGCCCCATAGTGGTCCCTGCATGCAGTATTATTCCCCATAGTGGCCCCTGCGTACAGTATGATTCTCCATAGGGGCCCTTGCACACAGTATTATGTCCCATTGTGGACCAGCCATGACTAATTATACTTTGGGGTCTTTTCAGACCCCAGAGTATAATAATTGGAGACCCAGGGGAGGATACAAACATTTAAAAAACACTGTTACTTACCTCTCTCTGGCTCCGGTGCACTCCCCGCTGATGTCGGCCATCTTCAATGACAGACCACATGAGCCAGGGCTTGCGTTGCGATGCATAAAGACACAAGCCCGGCCCACATGACGTCTGGGACATCACATAAGGAGGCCTGAGGCCTTCCAGGGCCAGCAGAGGTATGTAACTGTGTTTTCTATGTTCCCTCACCTCTCCTAGCCCTCCGATCATTATACTCGGGGGTCTGAAAAAACCAGGTAAGGTGAATGGGGGCAAACTGGAAGTCATGGTGTAGGTTTCAGATGTTTATAATCGGTTTTCATGGTAAAATCGGGTCCCATTTCTTTGATCAGATCAAAGTATTATAAAAAAAATACAACAAGTAGTCGGTGAAGAAAGGTCTTAGAAGAAAAACATTTTAAATATCTCAACGCAAAAATTTTATCTGGGCAAAAAAGCGTGTTTTTGGGTAGGTTCTTATATCTTCTTGATTTATGACTTCCCAAACCGTCCTCACTCGCCATAAATTGTAAAGCATAAAAACGCCAGAAATAAATCCGTAATTTTTAAAATTGCCGTAACAACCAAGTGACATTGTATTTACAGTTTTCAGCAGCTAGAACTGGCGGCGATTCTGGTGATTTTCTGGAAATGCTTTGCCTGCGGTGGGCACAAGAGCTTAATGGGATTTAAGGGGATGCTAAATTGAGCAATAAAATGTGCCAACACATATGGACGTGGTCATGGAAGCAGCTGATCAGATTAGATACCGGCCACAGTCATCTGTTCCCCTCCGAAAACAATACCTAGAAAGCAGCCAAATCTTCTGCCTGTATAAGCGCACACGACCTTACGTTCCAGGGAGTCTAACCCTAAAAATATACAAAAAGCATAAAAACAGGACCATGGGCTAGATCTGTCCCAGTCATACCATGAAGGGAATTGCTTGTCCTGGAACACAGCCATAAACCAAACCGAACAAACTTCAAATTTATCTGATGATGTCACCATGTCGGCTCCTCCATACACATCACTCAGTTGTCTTCTGTATATTATTGGGTACACAGAAGGAGATGGAGGTAACATAGCCTATGAATATGTAGTGATGTCATTTAGGTGTAAGGTCCTAGCAGGGTACTACCTGGATAGATCCTACCACAATATCTGCAGAAATCAATGGATCTTTGAGCCTAAGACAAAAGACAGCTAGACCACATATTATTCTAAATCAACACAGTACATTTACTAGGTGATCTCACCCTATCACATTACAATAGCTGGGGGGTTGACTATCCGAAAATGACATCATTAGGAGTCAGGGGATAATCGTACACATCAGGGAGAGTGTGTGCCTACATAGGCAGTACGGAGACTTACAAGTCATTCCTGCTCCGCTAGGGATTCTGGGTAAAAAATATGCAAATCTATTCTCCAGGATGCAATTAGGAGAACAGTGCACTCTGTATGCCGCCCTCTAGAGGGCAGCATCCTTAACATCATGCATGACTCAGTTAAAAAGTCTACTATCATGATGCGGATTTAATTGCTAAATTAGTATTTCTATTCCAAAAGGAACAGATTCCCAGCTATGGACAGCGCTGTTTCGGCCTATTGGGCCTCCTCAGCACAGCGCAGGGATACTGATTTGGCAGAGTGAGAGACTATCGACCAGGGTCAGGGGATAATCGTACATAGTAGTAGAATATGACATCATCAGTGTGGTTATTAAAACCAACACGCAATAAATTGGATATGGGCTAAAGAAAGGCCAAGACCCAAAAAAGATTCAGACCTAGATGCAAGTTAAAACACTACTGTACCCCCCAAACATCACAAAAGTACAGGAAGCTGAGATGTGGGGAGTGGTTTGGTGGAGTCCTCACATATCAATGCTTAAAGGGAGTGTGTCACCGGAATCCGGCATATCAACCTAGTCCTGCAGATAGATAGGTTAGGGTCACCTGAATCAAATGATCTTTTCCCTTTGTAAATCGCTGCCGCTGTTGCTGAGATAGCGCAGATTTTGTCTATATGCAAATTAACTCTTTGGAACAATGGCAGCAAACACTCTAAATTGCATATTGACAAAAACAGCGATATCTTGGCCATGGAAGCACCGATTAACACGGGGAAAACACCGCTTTATTCAGGAGATCCTAGCCTATCTATCCACAGGCTGGGATGATATGGTGGGATCTAGTGACAAACTCCCTTTAAGGAGGACACAAATAAATTTGTAGTGCCAAACGACATCCTGCATCTCAGCTTTCAGGGACTCTGGGGTATAACGTTAGGGTTGGTGAAGTAGCATGATTTTGAATATAGATTATCTATCTATCTACGGTATCTATCTATCTATCTATCTATCCGATACACAATGAAGAATAATCCGATAGTCATCTATAATCTTATATGAAGGATATCCCAGCATTCCGTGCTCCTCCCCCCTCCCTACTGGAAATGCGGCAATTAGGAGACATCGGATTCCAAAGATAAAATGCAAATCCTTTTAACTCTTTACTAATCAGATTACTACCCACCACCCCACATGCTCCATCTGTTCCCTGCAGCCTTAAAGGGAATTAGAGAAAGGGACAAAGTCACCAAGGAGGAACGGTTCTAAGTAAAAGGAGGTTGAGGAAATTTACACCCCAGGCTAGTGGCGTTTCATTTACACAGCTCCACGCCGCAGTCATGTCTATGAAAAATAAATGACAAAAAAAGAAGAAAAAAAAACGAAATAAAAAAGGGAGAAAAAAAGTCGCTGTATTGCTCAACAAGAAGGAATGTTGTGTTAGTAAAAGCTCCGGGGCAAATGGGTAACCGGAGTAATTACCGTTTGTCACCCTGTATCGATCACCACAAAAAAAAAATATATATATATATATATATAATATATATATATATATATATATATATATATATATATATATAATAATAATAATAATAATAATAGTAAAAAATTTTAAAAAACTACGTACCTATAGTACACGTTGTCCTACATAGCATATCCCGTTCCACAAGATTACCAGCGATATTTCAAGGACAACTCCAACCAAGGTATAGTATTCCTTATAACATTCTTCAAAGAAGATTAGGAGATTGAAAAGAGAGGTTCACCCAATACCAGTTACAGCGCCACTTTTGATTACAGGTTGTGACTGGTATTGTAACTCAGGGTTTTTCTCCTAAATGGGGCTGAACTGCAATTCAAGACTTTGCCTCTGGACAAGAGTGGCACTGTATCTGGAGGAAGGTAAGTTATATCATACAGCCCACTTAGTGGTTGATATTCATGCTATAAAAACAGACGTATTTGGTCTGAGGCAGAGACATGGCAGAGTTTGACTCTGGGAAATCGGTTCTTGTATCAGCCCAAACCTGGTCCGGCTGAAATATATACTAAATTCAGATCAGCTGAGCTGTGCCAATTTCAATCTGACCACTAAGTCGAATAATAGGCTGACACTTGCCAATTCTGTAGAGGTTTTCTTTACAGCAGTCACTTCATTTACATCACAGACAGCATTACAATAGAAGATAACGCCTCTATAGATAACATCACTGAGACATCATTGCTTCCACTACTGACAATAGATGAGGTCACAGAATGGAAGCAGAAATTGGGGGAAACATCATTTTTGAATATTGGATATTTAAACATACCACGTCCATCTGGGAGGCCAAGCGGCTGTGCTTGTAGTCCCAGATGGACGGGAGGCCAAGCACGGGAGATAGCTATTGGTCAAACGGACATTACTCATAAGTATGGCCAGATATGGACCTACAGTATAAGACTGGAGTATCCAAAGCAATCATTTTGCAAAAATTTTAAACAACATGTCCAATCTGACTCACCAATGGGGGCGGAGAAAAGAGGATACAAGATACCTCTCTCGCCAATGATCTTGGGAATACACAGGTCAGAGAGTAACTACTCTAAGGCTGCACCTGATCTACTTTCGGGGTTTCCATCCCCGGACCCGCTTAAAGGGATTCTACCATTAAAAAACTATTTTTTCTAGGTAACACGTCGGAATAGCCTTTAGAAAGGCTATTCGTCTCCTACCTTTGGAAGTGATCTCCGCCGTGCCGTTCGTTCGAAATAACGGTTTGTACCGGTATGCTAATTAGTTCTCTCGCAGTGATGGGGGCGGGCCCCGATGCAGGAGATGCGATGGGGGAGTCCCCATTGCTGCTCGAAAACCGACTCCAGCGCTGCCTCTGTCTTCTTCTGCATCCGCCCCTTCCTTCTTCGGTTTGACGTCAGACGCATGCGCAGTACGCTTTGTTCTGAATGTACTGCGCATGCGCGAAATTGCGGTGTCGGTACTATGGCCGCGGGCATACACAGTACGTTCAGCGAACTTCGGTTTTCGAGCAGCAATGGGGACGCCCCCATCGCATCTCCTGCGCTGGGGCCCGCCCCCATCGCTGCGAGAGAACTAATTAGCATACTGGTACAAACCGGTATTTTGAACGAACGGCGCGGCGTAGATCACTTCCAAAGGTAGGAGACGAATAGCCTTTCTAAAGGCTATTCCGACGTGTTACCCAGAAAAAATAGTTTTTTATTGGTAGAATCCCTTTAGAAAATGCGGAGAGAAATGTCCAAAAAGCAGGACTTTTTTGGATGGAAACTGGACGGACCCCATTATAGTCTAAGTCTGAGGTCCACGGGTTTCTGCAGGTAATAGCTTTATAAGCGAGCTAGCTTTCCATTTTTCGGATCCTCAAGTGGACCAAAGAACGGAAAGCCGAACGCTAGTGTGCATGTAGCATAAAGCCAACACTGGGAAACATTGGGAATTGTTGGTAAATTGGCAACTGGCAGGTTTAGGGTCTACAGTCCCTTCATAAACATGGATGACCAGAATATAAGATGGCACCAAGAATTCTTCATTTGGCTACAGTGGCCCTTAGAATTACATTGGATGGCGGGTATTTATTAGTCAGTCCAAATATCCGTCACACGATGACCATGACAAGGCTAGAAGCGAAAATCCTCAAAAAATCTACAACCAGAACAAAATAATGAACTAAAAATACAAATGACTTTCTAACATTATTAGCACAAATCTCTGTCTCTATGGCAACTAATAAACAGCCCCTGTGGCGGATACTCTGGTCAGTGGGTGCCAATGATTAATTCTACTCCAATATACCGTATTACCTTCATACTGTCCAAGGTCACCACATCGTGTCCCCCGTATATACCATCTCTATGGAAACAGCATTCTCCCATTATAGATTTATACTGTAATTATTAAGGAAGAAACCATATTATATGTATCAGAGGAAGAATCTCACTAATCCTATTACCTGCACAACACATGGCGGCGGGGGAATATTTACATGTAGGCAATAGTACAGCAGTATTATAGTAGTTATATTCTTGTACATAGGAGTAGTATTATAGTAGTTATATTCTTGTACATAGGAGCAGTATTATAGTAGTTATATTCTTATACATAGGAGTAGTATTATAGTAGTTATATTCTTGTACATAGGAGTAGTATTATAGTAGTTATATTCTTGTACATAGGAGTAGTATTATAGTAGTTATATTCTTGTACATAGGAGGTAGTATTATAGTAGTTATATTCTTATACATAGGAGTAGTATTATAGTAGTTATATTCTTGTACATAGGAGTAGTATTATAGTAGTTATATTCTTGTACATAGGAGCAGTATTATAGTAGTTATATTCTTGTACATAGGAGCAGTATTATAGTAGTTATATTCTTGTACATATGAGGTAGTATTATAGTAGTTATACTCTTGTACATAGGAGCAGTATTATAGTAGTTATATTATTGTACATAGGGGTAGTATTATAGTAGTTATATTCTTGTACATAGGGGCAGTATTATAGTAGTTATATTCTTGTACATAGGAGCAGTATTATAGTAGTTATATTCTTATACATAGGGGGCAGTATTATAGTAGTTATATTCTTGTACATAGGAGCAGTATTATAGTAGTTATATTCTTGTACATAGGAGTAGTATTATAGTAGTTATATTCTTGTACATAGGAACAGTATTATAGTAGTTATATTCTTATACATAGGGGGCAGTATTATAGTAGTTATATTCTTGTACATAGGGGACAGTATTATAGTAGTTATATTCTTATACATAGGGGGCAGTATTATAGTAGTTATATTCTTGTACATAGGGGACAGTATTATAGTAGTTATATTCTTATACATAGGGGGCAGTATTATAGTAGTTATATTCTTGTACATAGGAGCAGTATTATAGTAGTTATATTCTTGTACATAGGAGGTAGTATTATAGTAGTTATATTCTTGTACATAGGAGGTAGTATTATAGTAGTTATATTCTTGTACATAGGAGCAGTATTATAGTAGTTATATTCTTGTACATAGGAGCAGTATTATAGTAGTTATATTCTTGTACATAGGAGTAGTATTATAGTAGTTATATTCTTGTACATAGGAGGTAGTATTATAGTAGTTATATTCTTGTACATAGGAGGTAGTATTATAGTAGTTATACTCTTGTACATAGGAGCAGTATTATAGTATGTATATTCTTGTACATAGGAGCAGTATTATAGTAGTTATATTCTTGTACATAGGAGCAGTATTATAGTAGTTATATTCTTATGCACAGCGGCGGTATTATAGTAGCTGCCACCCTAATAATAGATTTAATTAAATAACATCTTCGTAGATCAGGATGACTATAGGATTGATAATTTTAAAGTGATTTATTAATTTTCAGGGCAAATGTTCCTCGATAATGAGTCATTTTCTCTTTTAATGTTTTTTTTTTTCCTGACTGGAATAAGAATTTCCCTTTAAAGGTTTAATAGACTTCTATAAACACAAATTAAACTCCAGTCAGTCTTGCCCCAGGACAGGAGACGCTCTACATTTGTAGCATTCAGAGTCACTGCATGTTTATTAAGTCATGGCTGCGAGGGGCTCAGCAAACAATTACGGCATCCATCGAGAGCCTGATATCGACATGTGAATTGCAAGACCAATAGGTGTTGATAGTCTGAGACTTCCAGGAGTTTCAGGGAGTGAATTGGAACTGCCAGCTGGGAAGTCTCATGTGAACAACGCCTAAGGGAATGGACTGAGAATTAATCTTATGACCCAGTAATTTTCTAGGTGCTGCACAAGGGGACTATGCAAACAAACTGGTGATGAAGCAAACTAGCACCTGCATATGGAGGGTCACAGGAGCGCGGCGCTCAGGTCAACATCTAAATCTGGAAATCAATTTACAGAACTGAAAATGTCGTTACAGTGAGATCACAAAATGTGCATCACGGTTAATATTTCTAACAATTATCTTGCCATATATTATCTGTGAATCCCTGGAGATTTCTCCTTTACAGGGATGGCCGTCTTCTTCAAGAAACATCAGTACATAGACTGTGTCCCAGACTGCAGCTCATCTACAGTAAA
Organism: Leptodactylus fuscus; assembly: GCF_031893055.1. Lineage (NCBI taxonomy): Eukaryota > Metazoa > Chordata > Amphibia > Anura > Leptodactylidae > Leptodactylus > Leptodactylus fuscus. The sequence continues at coordinate 19,272,731 of NC_134271.1, read as the reverse complement.
GTAAATATGGCGGAGCTGCAATACCACACACTACCTACAGACAGGTGTGGCGCTGTTTTTGAAAGATGTACTTCCATATTTTTGAACCTTGTACAATACACAAAGACAAGTCATGTGTACAGATCCTACAAGGGGTGTATAAAGTCTCTTCCAAATCTGTATTATGGCCCAATAGACAACAAAAGGGTCACTGTAAGCCATGGGGCAGCAACCTTTGACACTCCAGCTGCTGTAATTCTACAATTCCCATTTATTTCGAAGAATAGCAGAGCAATGTTGCATGCTGGGAGTTGTAGTTTCACAGAAGAAGCAATACCCTTAGTAGGGGATACGTCTTTAATATGGTATACAAGGGTACAGTTTAGTCACATAGAAAGCAAGTGGAGCCCAGGCTCAAAAATCACAGCAAAATCTGCAACTGGCCTCAGCCTAAAGGGGTTTTTCCAAGATTTAGATATTGTTGACCCATCGCTAGGGGGCCGATGTCTAGCACCTCCACTAAGCAGCTAAAATTTAGTGGTAGTGTACTGAGCCAGTAGCGTCCACACTAGTTGCAGTAACCAATAATCGCCACCACACAATGTATAGCGCTGTCCGCTTCCAGCTCCATATAGTGTGGCAGTTCCAAGAGATCTGGTTATCATCTGATCAGTAGGGATGCGGGGTATTGTACCCTTCACTATTCTATGATATAGATAGATCATTGTGTAAATTTAGGTATGGCCCTTTAAATTTTTCCATTGTTTTCATTTGGAAAAAAAAAATTAAATTAGGATTAAAATCAGTTTAAGCCATTATTTTGGCATTATAGGGCAATTTTGGTAAATTAAATGAATATATTCCAAGTTTAACCTTTCGCAGTAAAGACTGATGTGAACTTCTCCATTTCAGCCACAAATATTCAACAAATCCTCCAATGTAATTGATAATTACCCCGTAATGAGCTATAGAGTGCGCACAGCAGACACCTGTCATGGCGGCAGCCGCGTCCTCCGCGCTGCACTAATTAGCAGCCATACATTTCTTACACCTCAGTGAAAATTTCAATAATAAAAAGTGATGTTCTGCGAGCCCATAAGTCACCGACGCTCTGCGGGATATTATCACATGGAAGGATATCAGGCGAGATTTATGTCCTCCAGCATGCAAACCACGCTGAACAGATTGGGAGACTCATCTACTGAAATACTTTGTGCTGCTGGGGACCCTGGTCCTTACACTACGCAACCCTCAGTCTGTGACCTCCCACAAGACCAGAACACCCCTCTCCTGAAATACTCTGTGCTGCTCATGACCTTACTCTTCCACTATGCTGCTCTCAGTCCTTCACCCACCCCCTCACAAAATTAGCACACTAATCTCCTTAAATATTCTGTGCTGCTGGTCACCTTGTTCTTCCCACTTTCAGTCTGGGACTCTCACAATAGCAGCATACTTCTTACCTGAAATACTCTGTGCCGCTGGTGACCTTGCTGTTGCCGCTATGCAACTCTCAGTCTGCGGCCTCCTCTGCAAGATCAGTATTTTCCTTTCCTGAAATACTCTGTGCTGCTATTGACCTTGCTACTGCTACTATGCAGTCACTCACCTTCCACAATACGAACATTACTCCCCTCCTTAAATACTCTGTGCTGCTGGCTGCTTTGTTCTTCCCACTATGCAACTCGAAGTCTGACCTCCCACAATATTAGTACTCCTTTCCTGAAACACTCTGTGCTGTTGGGTGCCCTGCCTTTTCCACTATGTAGGCAAGTGTCACCTCCACAATATCCCCATACTCTTTTCTCCTAAAATACTCTGTTCTGCTGGGGAATCTGCTCCTCCCACTATATTACTTTTAATCTATAACCTCTTATATTTTAGTATACTCCTCTCCTGAAATACTCTGTGCTGCCGCGCACACTGCTCTACTATGTAACTGTCAGTCAGTGACCTCCCACACAGTCCGCACACTCTTCTCCTAAATACTCTGTGCTGCTGTTTCCACTATGCAATTCATTTCACAGGAGATTTTTTTGGAATCTCAGACTCTCTTCTTCTATCTTTGATTGTCACATGGATCTATTTTCCGTCTGAAGCTTCAGATTGGTTTTCAGTATTTCCCTGACTTTCTGCGAGGACGATCATACAGATAATAGCAATTAATGACAATTCTGTGAGATGCTCAGCTGGAGAAATCAAAATTTGTCCTAAACCGTACGTTTGGCGGCACAGCGGCGTCTCGCACTTTAACGGATCTTAGAGTTATTCGCCTGTTTTTCTTGTCTAGAGAACAGAAGGGAAGTGGAGGAAATCAAGATTGTCGCACGGCAGGTCACCTCTCATATCGTCCTGAAGAGATATAATAGCATCTGGGATTTTATAACTGCAAAACTCAAAAAGAACTTTATACCCGGCACCAAAACCTCTCGCCGACTGACATGTGGCGCAGGAGGAGAAAAGGGTACGAAGAAGTACACAGACAACCCCGCAGGACTATAAGTACCACCTGTCCATTGGAATATGGGGCAACATGCAGAGCAAACCTACATCCGGCGTAAGTGGATGATATATAAAAAACAAAATAAAAAAAAACAGGTTTCTACCCCAGTCACATCCAGAGCTGCATTAAGAATTCTGCTGCGTTACTCAAGTCTTTGCACCCACCCTTCATTGGATTACCCAATATACTCAGAGCCATTCAGTCCACGCCCCTGCTTTGGATTGGCCTCACTCCACACCCATGTTTATTTAACCTTTGCATTGCACAATATACTCAAGGCCTTTCAGTCCATGCCCATGCTTATCTAACCTCTAACATACCCAATATATATTCAGGGACTTTCTGTCCACACCCCTGCTTATCTAACCTCTGGATTGCCTATTATACTTAGTGCATTTCCTTGATTATTTATCATGTTGTACTCAGGTTTATACCTCTTATACTCAGGGCCTTTCAGTCTATGCCCCTGCTTATCTAACCTCTAACTTGCCCAATGTACTCAGACCTTTTCAATCCACGTCCCTGCTTATCCAACCTCTAATTTTTCCAATATATACTCAGTCTATGCCCCTGCTTATATAATCTATGGATTGTCCATTATTCACATGGTCTTTCAGTCCACACCCCTGCTTATCTAACCTTTGGATTGTCCAATATACTCATAGTCTGTCAGGCCACACCCCTGCTTATCTAACCTCTGGATTGCCCATTATACTCAAGGCCTTTCAGGCCACACCCCTGCTCATCTAACCTTTGGATTGTCCATTATACTCAAGGTCTTTCAGTCCACACCCCTGCTTATCTAACCTTTGGATTGTCCAATATACTCAGAGCCTTTCAGGCCACACCCCTGCTTATCTAACCTCTGGATTGCCCATTATACTCAAGGCCTTTCAGGCCACACCCCTGCTCATCTAACCTTTGGATTGTCCATTATACTCAAGGTCTTTCAGTCCACACCCCTGCTTATTTAATCTCTGAGTTGCCCATTATTCTCTAGGTCCTAAGTCTACATCCCTGCTTATTTTTCCTTTTAATTACCCATTATACTCAGGGCCTTTCAGCAGGGCCTAAAGCTTTATAACGTTGAGGTGAAGTATATGCAAGATATCAGCACTTTATGAAATCAGGCAATAACTTACTGACTATGTAGCTACATATTCTATATATGTCACACGCTAGGCTTAGCAATACAGATCCTGTGTGCTGTAAAACTTCAAGAAATAATTGATGGTCGCTCCTTGGCATCGGCACGTCTTAAACTGCCACGAAGGCGGGTGATTAATGTAATGCCTGTGAAATTATTACCAATTACTGCACATTCATTATGACTGACACCTTCCTCAGGGCCTTCACTAGTTATTTCTTTCCAGTCGCCTTGAGCGTCATCCCTTCGGTTTTGTCAGAGTTTGTTTACCATTAATCATAGTGAGCAGCGCGGCGCGATCACAAGGTGTCCTGGAAATATGACCTACCACTTAGTGGCCATCTTAAGGAAACACAGCAGAGATTCATGGCAAAGGTTTTTATCATTTTTATATGGATTGGTTAAGTAAAGCTTACAGTTTAATTATAAGATTACGAATCACATTCTTGTACATAAGGGGAAGTATGATAGTAGTTATATTCTTGTACATAGGGGGCAGTATTATAGTAGATATATTCTTGCACATAGGAGGTAGTATTATAGTAGTTATATTCTTATACATAGGAGCAGTATTATAGTAGTTATATTCTTGTACATAGGAGCAGTATTATAGTAGTTATATTCTTGTACATAGGAGCAGTATTATAGTAGTTATATTCTTGCACATAGGAGGTAGTATTATAGTAGTTATATTCTTGTACATAGGAGCAGTATTATAGTAGTTATATTCTTGTACATAGGAGCAGTATTATAGTAGTTATATTCTTGTACATAGGAGCAGTATTACAGTAGTTATATTCTTGTACATAGGAGCAGTATTACAGTAGTTATATTCTTGTACATAGGAGCAGTATTATAGTAGTTATATTCTTGTACATAGGAGCAGTATTATAGTAGTTATATTCTTATACATAGGAGCAGTATTATAGTAGTTATATTCTTGTACATAGGAGGCAGTATTATAGTAGTTATATTCTTGTACATAGGGGGCAGTATTATAGTAGTTATATTCTTGTACATAGGAGCAGTATTATAGTAGTTATATTCTTATACATAGGAGCAGTATTATAGTAGTTATATTCTTATACATAGGAGCAGTATTATAGTAGTTATATTCTTGTACATAGGAGGCAGTACTATAGTAGTTATATTCTTGTACATAGGAGCAGTATTATAGTAGTTATATTCTTGTACATAGGAGCAGTATTATAGTAGTTATATTCTTATACATAGGAGCAGTATTATAGTAGTTATATTCTTGTACATAGGAGGCAGTACTATAGTAGTTATATTCTTGTACATAGGAGCAGTATTATAGTAGTTATATTCTTGTACATAGGAGCAGTATTATAGTAGTTATATTCTTGTACATAGGAGGTAGTATTATGGTAGCTATATTCTTGTACATAGGCACAGTACTATAGTTTTTATATTCTTGTACACAGGGGGTAGTATCATAGTAGTTATATTCTTGTACATGGGCAGTAGAATTACAGGAGTTATATTCTTGTACATACAGTTTATTACACTATTGATGTAAATATAACTTGTACATCAGTTGTTCCTTGAGAAGCAGTAACACTTACCATGAAATAAGAAGGCTTTGCTGCCATTGTGCGCTCCATAAACCTGTGTAATCCCCCTTGTGTTGTTCTCAAGTTCCAGCTCTGAAATTATGTCAATTTGTAAATCGTTCTCTGTCCCAAATCCAAACACTGCAAGAGAAAGAAAAAAAAATATTAAAACCATTACAGAAATATTTATATATAAGCAAAAGTTCATCAGCAGAGGCAGGTCTGATTTATTCAGGGGTGGGGTATGATGATTTATGGGCGTGACTTTAGGAGATCAGGGATATGGATAGCATTTAATATGCAAGAACAAACCAGAACAAACCAGTGGGGTGCACAGACATGAGAGTCCCCATTATTGTGCAGGTTTTGCCATTCAGTGGGGTAAGGTGTTTGTTCGCTATCAAACCTATTTTATGACATCAGCCCTTACAATGCAGTTCCTATGGGGAGGGAATTCCTGAACAGGTTCTTCATATCCAATATCATATAGGACGGAATCAACTAGGGCTGGCCCCTACTCTCCAGGGGGCCCTAACTAGGAGTATGGCCCACCTTTATATTATATATACTATTGGATTTTGGTGAATTTGGTTGTACTATTCCGGGCAAGATCAGGTTTCAAGACTGAGTGGGAGACCAACACATCCACTGCAAAGGCGAGGTACCGTTGTTCTCTTAAAGGGGCCATGCAGCAATATGGCTTCACTATTTTCTTAAAGGGGTCATACACTTCATCATGCATCCATATACTGTCATTTGTGATGATATTTGTTACCGCCATCTATAGCACTTAAAATATTACATCCTAATGTCTTGAACCATAAGGCGACCTCTATGGCCTGTCTAAAAATACATGTTGCTTAGAGATGTAGCAGAGCTGAGTTTCCCTGGTTTAGCAGAGATGATTTAGCAATTTGTTAGGTCATACAATTGGCCTGGTTCACATCTGTGTTTAGTATTCTGTTTGAGGGGTCCCCAAGAGGATTCCCCGAATGGAATACCAAACGCAGATGTGAACCGGGCCTTAGATTGGTGCACTGGTAGACTTAAGGAACAAAGCACAAATCCAGCTCTGCTACATCTTACATTATAAAGATTTATATACAGTATGTATCTTGTTTATTTCTATTCATTGGGCTCATTGCCCCGGCACAGATTATCATTCCCTATCACGGCTACATCTCCTTCGTCTCAGCATTGGCACCTGATGGTATACACTTGAGCGTACAGTCAGAAGCCGACTTTTTGTACCATCCCTTTAAATCCATGGTTTCCAGACTTCTCAGAGACCAAACAAATAAAACTAGTTAACAAAACTCACAACCCAGGAAGAAGTTCAGACCTGTGACAGACAAATGAAAGGCAGCGCAGGAGCGAGCGCACAGTCGGCAGATGTCTCCGGCTTTATTCTCGGCTTAATTACAAGGAGGCGGCTGACTAATTACATGCACCTGCAGTCATTACCTCTAAAGTGCTGCTGACTAAGGACACGTAAGACACAGGAGCCACGGCGGAGATGTTTTCTGAGAAATTACAACAACTTTGACTCTCTGGAGCCAGAAATGACTTCTACAATAGATGTCGTCAGCGGGGAGTTTACGCACCTGGGCCCTTTAACCAAAGCCTTTGCAAAATTTAAAGGGGTTGTATGAATTTTAAAATACTTGTCTGTTGTGTAAAATGGCGCCACTCTTTCCACTGGCTGTGTTTGGTATTGCAACCTGGACTCCTTCAATACTGGAAAATACCATGGAACTTACATGCAATACCATAAATGGCCTATGGACAAGAGTGGTGCTGTTTCAGGGATATAGAAGCCCCATGGTTTCTAGTTTACGGGACGATTCAAGCTATAAAGCGCCGTGGGAAAAACCATAGTGGGAACTCATTGCGGTTCTTCCCACAGCGCTTTGAACAGAAAGTTCGCAGAGTTTTCTTCCATGGACTTTCTGTTACAATTATATCTACGGGAAAGACGTAGTTTCCTTAGATATAATTGACATGCTGTGATTTCCAAAACCGCACCGGATGTGGGCATCGGATTTACATGAATCCCCTCCACTGTGCAGTTACTGTACATTGCTGCGATTTTTCCCGCGGCCTTTCCACCGTGGGCAAATAGTGGCATTTCCGGCCCATGGGGTCTCGGCTTAAAGGGGGTTTCCAGGATTATGGTATTGATGACTTATCCTTAGGACAGGCGATCAATATTAGGCTGATAAAGTCTGACCCTCAGGGTCTCCACCGATTAGAGCTTGCAGGACTTGGGAAAGCTCTGCTTCTTCATCTCATTCATGTTCACTAGTCACATGACCAAGCTGCAGCCCCTTTCAAATGGATAGGAGTGAGCTGCAATACCAAGCACAACCACTATGCAATGTACAGCGCTGTGCTTGGTAAGTGAAGAGGTCGCAGCACTTGTTCACATGCTACAATCCCTTTAATCAACTGTGGGGTTGGGGACACTCACCAGTCTTATATCCCAAGGACAAGTGACCGACATCATAGTTAGGACAACCCCTTTAATGCAATGGGTATATGCCAGAATAAAGGTGCATCGATATATAGATTGAGGGAGAACGATGGTGACATCATATAGGTGGGAGATACCATTTTTAGCAGGTTTGCACAGTGTTCAGATTATACAGCAGTAAATGACAGAGGAGAGATCCAGAGGCCGGATTAATATTGTATGATGCCGCAAGCAGCTCTGCTACATCTGTACGAATATATTTTTATGGTTTTACCATTAGTCTATTTGCAATCTTATGAAACGCTCCAGATATAACAATGAATTGTGCTAGATTATACATTCAGCTCTGCTACTCCAGCCAAAAATTAACTATGCTACCCCTACAGACTCGAGTTGGTAAGGCTCAGTTCACATCCGCTTGGGGAACCCCGAATGAAAACCTACATGCATAGAAAAGCAGTTACCTGGGAAAACACGCGGACCCTATAGACTATAATGGGGTCCGTGTGGTTTCGCTTCAGTCCCCGCACGGAGAGTGCTGCTTGCAGCAAAGGTTTATGGCTGTGGAGTTGGAAGACCAAACTACTGACTCCGACTGTTTCGGTATCCTGACGTGGCTCGCCGTGTGGGGAAAAAAAAAAACCTTTTCCGCCATGTGAACTAACCCTAAGGCCTGGTTTACACGGGGCATGGGACCGCATATTTTGGTCCCGATTCTGATGCAAGAAACCACATGATAATTGGACCAAAATGCGCCTGCCACGACTGTCGCGTCTTCCCGCTCCAGAGTAGGCTCAAATGAATGGGCCTAGTCCGGAGGGAGGTGTCGCGAGGAGGACGCCGGGGCTGACTCAGTCGTGGAGTCTGCCTGAAGAAAGGGCAGCTCGTTTCTTTTTTTCGTGAACCGGAACATACCGCTCACGGAAAAAAGGAATCCAGCGGTCTACATAGACCTCTATGGTGAGGGGGCGGATTCTGAGTTGGATTCGGCGCCAGAATCTGCCCCCTCTTGCCCTAACAGTGACCAACTAGCATATCTATGGAATTGGTTGTCAAATAGTTCTCAACCATTTATTAAGGAGTCCGAGTTGGGCTTTGGAAAAAGAGTCGGAGTCAGTAGTTTGGCCTCCCGACTCCACAGCCATAAACCTTTGCTGCACTACACAGACTCAACTTTGATACTTGTAGACAAACGCAATGCTGCACTACGCAATCTCAGCACTGCTATGTCAGCCTTGATAAATTCTATGAAATCAGTTCTGTTACACCCAACGAAAGCCTCGTCACACCTGACAGACGCATCTCTGCCACCCTCTACAAACTTCATTCTGCTAAACTCAACAACACACGGCAAACTCAGCTCTGCTACATCTGTGACATGTAATCCACATTACATATTCCTTAATATGTTCTATAGCTTCAGTCTCTTCCCCGTTTTCCATTATTTGATCTCTCTATTCACGGTGAAGCTCTGTCAGCAGCTCCATTTCCCCCGGTGGCACTTTCTTTCCAGTTCAGTCGCACCTCTCCCGCGTTTCAAAGACCTATTTTTGGATCCTGTTGTTTTATTTTTCTTAACAGCGCAGAGTTCTGCGAGAACAATAGATATGAAAGTCGCCATTTACAGACATTCAAGGTGTCACTTTTAATGCGCCGGCTCCATGGCTGCCTCAAGTGTCGCTGCAATCTGCGATTACCTCCGGGTTTAAAGTGTGAAATTCATACTGATTAGGAGACAATGACGCGTTCAATCAGCGAGCGGAGGACACGGAAGGGAATAAATACCGGTATAGCGGTGTATAAAGGCCTCCTGGAAACATTCAGCCGCTCACGGCACCATTGTGTGTATAATAAATCACTATATACAGCAAATGAATCTATATACTGCATGACTCAAAAGTCTGGAGCCACCCAAGCAAGCCTCCGTGTGTTTGTCACCCTGCACACTATTTCACTTATTAGAGGAGCCATTTGTAGCCTGGGGTTGCTTCTCTTTCAGCAGTAGAGACCGGCAGCCATGTTGGAGACCAGTTTCGGTCACACAGTCCCTGGTGTTATGCTCGTCATGTTGCAAAGGGCCTTTACAGACTAAATAATTGGTGACTATCCAAGGGTCCGTTACTCAGGCCCAACCACAGTGTTCCCATGCTGCAGTCGCTTCAGTACCTACCAAGCACAGCGCCATACATTGCATAGTGGCTGTGCTTGGTATTGCACTCAGTACCTTCACTTGAATGAGACTGAGCTGTGTCAGGTCATTTGACAGATGAACATGATATGGGGAAAGGGGATTTCAAGAAACTGATTTATGGCCTATCTTTAGGATCATTGAGTGAGTGTGGTATACAAGGCCTGGGGACCCCTGGTGGTCAGTAATATATAGTGTGATTTGGGTCGCATTATCCCCTGGGGGGGCACTGTTACAGTATCAGTGGCCTAATAGTGTCCCCCTCCTTAGATAATATTACTGTAATAGTGAGCTAATATTACCCCCACAGATAGTCGTCCTCCTCCACCACATAACATTCAATATTCTGCTGCTCTGTAAACTTATATTATACATAGAGCGCTGATGGGGTGGGCGGAGCCTCCTCTGGCACTTCCTGTGCGCAGCTCCTATTTTCCTCCTGGAACTTTGGCCCCTATTCTATGGTACCAGTGGGAGGAAAATAGAAGAAGCGTACAAGCCGCGTAAGAGGAGGCCCCGCCCACGACCCTCCAGCACTGCTCTAAGTACAATTAATTGTATATAGCAGGGCCCAGGGGAAGGTCACCTGAGGGAATCTGCGGCCAAACACCAGGTGACCCAGGGCCTGGTGCTGTTTGGGGTCCTCGGCTCCATATCCCTTATTTTCTGGTCTAGTTATGTCTCATTATGCATCATGTCAGCTGAATCCTTGGCAGGGAGAGGTAAGCCAAGAGTTTATACAAGGTAGAGGCCATACTATACGAGAGAATATGATGTAGAGGCCATACTATACGAGAGAATATGATGTAGAGGCCATACTGTAACAGAGGACACAGTATGGAGACCATACTATAAGAGAATACGATGTAGAGGCCGTACTGTAATAGAGGACACAGTATAGAGACCATACTATAAGAGAATACGATGTAGAGGCCGTACTGTAACAGGACACAGTATAGAGGCCATACTATAACAGAGAATACGATGTAGAGGCCGTACTGTAATAGAGGACACAGTATAGAGACCATACTATAACAGAGAATACGATGTAGAGACTGTACTGTAATAGAGGACACAGTATAGAGACCATACTATAAGAGAATACGATGTAGAGGCCGTACTGTAACAGGACACAGTATAGAGACCATACTATAACAGAGAATACAAGGTAGAGACCATACTGTAATAGAGGACACAGTATAGAGACCATACTATAACAGAGAATACAATGTAGAGGCCATACTGTAATAGAGGACACAGTATAGAGACCATACTATAACAGAGAATACAATGTAGAGGCCGTACTGTAACAGAGGACACAGTATAGAGACCATACTATAAGAGAATACGATGTAGAGGCCGTACTGTAACAGGACACAGTATAGAGACCATACTATAACAGAGAATACAATGTAGAGACCGTACTGTAATAGAGGACACAGTATAGAGACCATACTATAACAGAGAATACAATGTAGAGGCCATACTGTAACAGAGGACACAGTATAGAGACCATACTATAACAGAGATACTGTAACACAGGATACATTGTAGAGACCATACTGTACACTGGATACAATGTAGAGACCATACTGTACACTGGATACAATGTAGAGACCATACTGTAACACTGGATACAATGTAGAGGCCATACTGTAACACTGGATACAATGTAGAGGCCATACTGTAACACTGGATACAATGTAGAGACCATACTGTAACACAGGATACATTGTAGAGACCATACTGTAACAGAGGATACAATGTAGAGACCATACTGTAACAGAGGATACAATGTAGAGACCATACTGTAACAGATGATACAATGTAGAGGCCATACTGTAACAGGATACATTGTAGAGACCATACTGTACACTGGATACAATGTAGAGACCATACTGTAACAGAGGATACAATGTAGAGGCCATACTGTACACTGGATACAATGTAGAGACCATACTGTAACAGAGGATACAATGTAGAGGCCATACTGTACACTGGATACAATGTAGAGACCATACTGTAACACTGGATACAATGTAGAGGCCATACTGTAACACTGGATACAATGTAGAGACCATACTGTAACAGTAGATACAATGTAGAGACCATACTGTAACAAGATACATTGTAGAGACCATACTCTAACAGAGGATACAATGTATAATATAATAAGATTCTAGAACTTGCTTTTAGCTGCAGATCAGAAATCAGTTGTCAGATAAAGTGACATTATGGTAAGACAGTGAGCGGCGAGCGTCAGAACAGTCTTCTGGGTAGAATTATTGTAATTGGTTGGGGTGAAGAGTCACTTAAAAAAGGGACATTGACAATTCAGGAGGAGCGGTGAGAGGAGGTCAGGTCACCCAGCTTGGTGCTGCGCATTCATGGAGGGATTATTATATCTGCCATCCAGCCTCAGGGATGATTGAAGTGCATGGCGAGGACGAGGTGGAGGCTCCATCACCGCCGCTAATCAGGTGGTCAGGAGCTTGTGAAGGTTTACTGCGCTATAAATGAGGCTACAAATGTCTACCGCAAATCACACGACCCTGGGGGGGGCAATAAAAGGGGGGGGTCATTAAGTTTCTTCTCAAGACAAGTTGTCTCAGCCAGTACAAGATAATTCAGATTTTTCCATGGGCCCCAATTTACCTGGTTAGTATATAACCATACATGTTTGATGGGAACAGCAGGGACCATGTAAAAAGGAGTGCTTTTTTTGTTTTATGCCACTTTATATAGAACACACCCAAATCTGCATCACAAATAAGCATGACCTCCTTCCCACACCCCATCTATACAAACCCCAAAACAGACCCCATCTATACAAACCCCAAACCAGACCCCATCTATACAAACCCCAAATCAGACCCCTATCACAGATCCCAAGCCCCAGCCCAGACACCAGGCTAGGCACTCAACCCATCTACAGACATCCAATACCAGATCCTATGATCTATATAAACCAGAAACCTCATTTATACCCCAAACTAGAGCCAAAATCAGACCCCATCTATAAACAGCCAAAACCAATTCCTACAATTTATACAGACTCGACCACCTATCTATGCACATCCACTACAGTCTACACAGTCCTCAAATCTATACAAATCAGACCCTCCATCTATTTAGCAGACCCACATCCAGTGATGTAACTAGGAATGTCAGAGCCCCGCATTTCTGCGCACACTATATTTCCCCACAGTGGCCCCTGCACACAGTATTATGCCCTATTGTGGACACCCATGAACAATTATTATACTCTGGGGTCTTTTCAGACCCCAGAGTATAATAATCGGAGACCTGGGGGGATAAAAAATAAAAAAAACACTGTAACTTACCCATCTCCGCTGCAGTCTCCGCCGCTGTCGGCCATCTTCAATGACGGCTGGGACGTCATGTGACCGGGGGCCTGCATCACGACGCATAGGGACGCAAGCCCGGTCATGTGACGTCACGTAAATAGGCACCAAGCATACCTAGAGTGTGGAGAGGTAAGTAACACCGTTTTTTATGTTCCATTACCATCATTATACTTGGGGGTCCGAAAAGACCCCTCAAGTATAATATTGCTTGTGGGGCCCACGGCATCACTTACCGATCCCGGTCCCTGCAAGGATTGGTAAGTAAATAGGGCCCATTACCGTCTGGAGCAACTTCAGCCGGTAACGGCCTATTAAAAATAAAAAAAACAGGCAGCGGTAGCCCCTAATGTCCCGGGCCCAGTGGCAGCTGCTACCCCAGTAGACACAACACTATATGGACTATACAAAGCTCAAACCAAAACCCCACATCTATTCAGACCCCAGAACAATCCCCATCAATTCAAACCCAAAACCAGACTCTACACCTTCTAGAAATCTCAAACCAGACCCCCTATATACACACCCCAAAACCTCCATCTATTCATACTCAAACTAGATCCCTACATGTACACAAATCAATATCTATACAGACCCCAGCCACCACCTCCCCATCAATACAAACCCCAACATTGACCACCCCTCCACTTATCACTATAGACCCTAAACCAGGCCTCCCCCTCCCATCCTGGGAGATTTGGCAACTCTTTGTAGCATCAGGAAGGTCTCACCTTTTCTGGTTGCTTTCTGGACATTCTGTTTTATTGTATTGTTGTATTTGTATCATAGCACAGTCTTTTCTGTGCTTGTGTCAGTCTTCATTGTAACTATAGAATTATATTATGAGACACAGCATGAGCAAAGCTGCAGGCTATAGATTGTTTCTCTATGCAAGTACACATAGTTTAGTGAGGCAATTGAGAAAATGCACCAATAGCTGGACTCTTATTGCCCTGCATCTGCAAGTGTCAGTTGTCACTGTACATTTAGCATTGCAATCATGCACAATAAAGCTTAAGATGAACAAAGTCATTCCTAACACAACCTGACACCCTGGTGTAATACTTTTAATATCATAAGAACACTGCAAGATCTTATCCTGTTGCTCAGATTTACTGCAGGGACTTATTTCAAGCAGAATCCATTTTTTCCCCCTGAACAGCGGGAGACTTGAGAAATGTATATTACATATTCAACATACACAAAACGACTCCGCAGGGAGACCATCCCCTCATTGGCGCTTCTATCTCCATGTATATAATCACTGACGTGACCCAACCTAGATTCTAACATCTACATTATTGATGAAGTGCAGATGGCCCCCGTGAGGATCCCATCAAAAAGTGGGTGCACGGGTGGCAGGGAAATGCATCACTTGTCATAAAAGTAGACCAGAATTCTAGGGCAAGAATGGGATGACAAAAAGCAGAGCTCATCTCCTTTAAGAGGCAGATTAAGTAAGATTACTAATTCAGCATATACATAGCGTTGTTATACTCTATGGCAGGGGTTAGAAAATGCACAATACGAATAAATTGAGTAATATTGGACAATAAGACCCCCAAAACGATGACTAGCAATCAGATGCCACCAACAATTCACATTACAATAGTCACCTCTCCACGGATTCTGGCGCAGTTGGAATTTTTTCTCTAGTCCCTACCATTCCTAAGCAATCATTTCTGTTAGATGAAGCACATTTATGCTCTCTATGGTCAGGTGGGCAGTCCTAGACTGGAGCAGGTAGTCTGAGACCGCCCACTTGACAGTTCAGAGCCTAATTAGAATATTAAGAGTTGAAACTAACAGCGCTGATTGCTCAGGAACGGTGGGGGTTAGAGAAAAAATTCCAACTGCACCAGAATAAGTGGAGAAGCGCCCATTAAAGGATTTAAAAAGTTGTTATTAATGGAGATGATGATAGAAGATGGTCCTCTTTAACCCTTCCTATACTGCAACATACTATTACATGGCCTGGAGAGGGTTAAGGGGATATTGTCACTCCATAGGGAAAGACCACCATTTAGGTGTGTGGAGTCTTATTAAGCCATCCTAATTAGGCATCCTAATTACATCATGGAAGTCAGATTTGCATATTCTTCCCACGGCCTGGAGAGTATAGTTAACGCTCAGCTCCATAATGGTACGGTGCGGTCTTTCTACACGTGCAAGAGCTGTGCCTGAGACATGAATTCTGGGTCTCCACTGTATTAAACAACCGGGACCCGGGCTTATCATGGAATCTGGGTGGTTAGGAGACAAGATAACATCCCCCAGCCCCTCAGATTCCATGGGGTCTAAGGAGTCGGCATGGTTGCCTTTCCCTATTCCCAACCTAGATTCCAACATCTACATTATCGAGGAAATGCTGATAGCCCCCGTGAGGATCCCATCAAAAACTGGATGCATGAGTGGCAGGGAAATGCATCACTTGTCATAATAGTAGACCAGATTTCTAGGGCAAGAATCGGATGGCAAAAAGCAAAGGTCATCTCCTTTAAGAGGCAGATTTTGTACTATTACTAATACAACACATACATAGCGCTGTCATGTGCTACGGCATTGTACAATATGGTACAAAACTGGTGTTAAAAAACTCACAATACAAATAAATTAATATTGGACAATATGACCGCCAAATTGATGAACAGATCATATACTTTGTGCAGATATGGATTTACAGTATCAAGCGATCCCAGGGCCAAGTTCCTTTGTGAGATGGAGGGGAAGGGGGAGTGCAAAAAAAAAAAAAAAAAAGAGTAGAAAATATAAATAGAATAAAAAAAAAGACATTAAAAACAAAACTAAATGTAGACAAATAAAGGCAGCTAGTAATGCCAAGGACCTAGCACATACAGTCATACAGTGCTGGTGGGAGGAGAAGGAGTCACCAACCCACAGACGTGATTCCCAACTGGTGGCAAAATTGCTCTGAAAGTGATGCAGATTCAGAAGAAGATGGAGGATGGTGGTGAACACAACTGTATCGTTGCCGTCACTAACACGAAAAGACAGCCCTTGAGACGAGAAGGATTCTCTGCCCCCCAAACCTACAGCGTCCCCAGGGACTGTAAATACATCAATGGCAGTAATGTTTTAAGGAATTGCGCCCTCCTATGGAGTGTAAATGTAAAACACATTCAGTAAAGCTTAGTGTACTGCAAATTTTAAAGAGCGCCTCTGCCTGCCTTACTCCGCATCCTCCAATATCTACTCACTCTTACAGGGGGGCTCTAACATACAAAGCTGACAACCACACATCAACATCTACACATTCTTCCTACTCCTCCCCTCATTTTAGGAACCACCACTCAGGTAGGCAGTCCAAATTCATGCAAAAATAGTTATCGATACTTGGCTACTGTTATGAACCCTATACATTTAATAAAGAATTCACAAAATAGGACAAGACTTCGCCACCTAGTGGTCAAGCAAGAGAGAAAAATCATGTTACAGTGCAGTGATATTACCTTAGTTTGTTTCCCCAAAAAAAAATCCACCCATTCCAGGCTCAATAATTGGTTAAGTACACAGAAGGAGTCTGGAAACACCCCTAAAGAATTATATGAAACAAATCGGATTTCCAGGATCCTTGAGACAGGTGTATATTTCAGCACAAAAGAGAATAATTACCCGCCTGAAGAACGCTGCGGAGCACTTTACGTTGCGCACAAAACTACTAAACAATAATTACACATTCAGTAAATGGCTGGAATAGGAACATGTTGGGAAAACAGATATTACCCCGAAATAACTAAGAATATAGAGAATTCGCGCACACATCCGTCGCATTGCATCGTGGCTGCGCTTACCCCCCCCCCCCCATGTACTGAAAACCAAGGGTATATGGAGCATAGGAGCCACAAGTGCACTTGCTAAGGGGTCCCCAGAGAGTGGGGGCCATTTCCAGTTGGTATAATCCCTCAAAAATGGGATAGTTATTCTCATCCCTGATGGAAGGTAAGAACCTGCATGGGGATATGGCGTCTACAGGTTCTGTTCAAGTCAAAGGCAGAACTATAGGGGGTACAAAGGTAGCTGTCATGCATAGGGTAGCCCAAGATTCCTCTGTCACATAGGATACCAGTATTATACAATGCACTTGGTACAGATTTGCCATATAAGGGTCCTGGTGCTGCACCTCTGACTAAGGTAATAAAAATTGAATGGGGGTACCAAACCAGGGGGGTAACTAAAGGATCATGGACCCCAGTGAAAAAGCTCAGGTTGGGCCTCCTGAGCAACTTGTCCAAATGACCATCAAGCACATTCTCTCCATACAAGTCAGCAACATTTTCATTTCCATAGCCTCCTCTCTCTGGCCCGGACCACCACGAAGACATGTTCTCAACTTGTCCGTACACACAAGCTTCCCATCATTCCTCATCCTTTTGTGCCACAGCCCCCCTCATAGACTCCTTCCTTCACTATATACTGCTGGCCACCTGCTATTTTTTGCCTTTGAATGGGTACTCTTCTCCTTTTGGACAGTGGAAGGCTGTGTATAATAAATCTTTATCCTGCAGAACAGGGGAAGCTCCAGGCATCAATGAAGATCAGAAAGGAGAGCAAAGAAGTTTAAGCAGCCAGATTTTACCAACCTATTTTTCGTGTCCTGTTATAGCGGTGACTCCTATAGTTGTGCCAATGCCTAAGAGTTTGGTGGTAGGGGGACATCCAATCTCAGTACAACCCACCACTACAGGACCATAAGGGCCCAAGGTTTTGTAATATGCTGCTTTCAACATGCCCTTCCTTGGAAATTTAGGAAGTCCATAGGAATGGGGTAAAGGAAGCGTCGTCGTGCTAGAAACCAATCAATTCCAGAATAGGGTTAAACCATGTTTTTTACTGCAAAAAAGCTGGAAATTTGTGCAGCCCTTGAAAAAAAAAAAAAATGGAGCGAACAGCGCCCTTTAAGCAAACGCCTGTTAGTCATCTTTTCCGCACGAGACTTCATTACAGCCGACAAACTACCCCTCGGATTCGAGCAGCACCGGCGGACTTCCGCGGATACGACCATGTTTACCCTCATGTAAAACAAGGAACACGTCTTGAGATGAAGACCAGCTTACTCGCTCGGCTGGAAAGCGTCTTTGCAAGTTTCAGCCAGCTGTATTCTGTATTCAATCGCTAAAGGGCAAAGGAAATCTCGGATAGGATCTCGCATTATGTTCTATTCAAAGCCGCCACATTAAACCTGTCTGCGGCCGGCGCCGGCGAGGCATTTTCTATTTTCTCACCGTAAGGTGCTATGTGAAATAAATATTATGTACATATTCAGGGGAACAAGAGCGTGTGCTGGTATAATCGCCTCCAGCAGAAATGGCGGGTCACTAAGGAGGTCTCTGAAAGCGGCGGAGGAGGCGGTTGTGGTAATAGTCATATGCAAAACATGCTCTACAGAATGAGGGGGAAAAAAATCATTTCGCCGTCTGTAACTTCACATCATGATTGGCACATGCAATGTGTAAAATACAGTAAGATACAAATATAGCATTAGTGGAGTATCCAGCAATGCATAGGATTAAAGTGTTTTTTAAAGCACTGCACATATTCACCACTAGGGGATGGTTTACCATATTGCACTACCCAAGCTTGGAATTGAAGGGAGGAGAAGGAGTCTCCCTCCCACAGATTTCCAGGATCTGATGGCAAAATCAGTCTGAAATCGACAGTTTGGATACAAGTCCTGCATGGCGGGATATTTGCTACATCCACCTGATAATGCAGAGCCACCTTTCACCACACCAATGGTCATGGAGGAAATAGTTGGGCCCACTGAAACCAGTTATTGTGGCAAATGCTACATGTAGCACTGTCCGTGGCCCTGCTGCAATAATGGGGAAGTGAAGGGAGGAGAGGGAGTCTCCCTCCCAGAGAAGTGATACGCCAATGGTGGCAAAATTAGGCTGAAACAACACAGATTCTTCCAGCTGAGGGTGCACCAGAAGATGGCAGATGACGGTAAATACAGCTGCAGTGACTGTCAAAGTCACAGTGAGATGACATGGGCGGAAAGGGAGTTTCTCTATGCACAGATCATATATGACTGCAAGATCCGTGGACAGGCCAAACCACAAACCAGGAACTGTAAAAACATTAACGGTTGCCATTTTGTGTGAGACTTTGTTTAGGGTCTGACACTAAATGGTCTTGTTTGGAAAGTGTTTTCCAAAGTACTACACATTTTTACCACTAGAGGGGAATCTGCAGTATTGCACTCCTCAAGCCTGTATACAAATCCTGCATGCCTACTTTTCGCCTATCCAAGGTTCTCCAAAACAGCACACCAAGTGGTCAGGCATGGTACTGAAACATGCAGAGATCAGTATATTAGTGTTAGGTTATATCAGTGTTTCCAAACCTTTTCAGACTCGGGACAACCCTGAAAAAAAAAAAAAAAAGTTTCTTTGGGCACCCCTACCAAATAAGTTTTACCAAAGTTCTGATGTGTGTTTTAGTGCAGGTTTTGAAAGTACAGCGGGAACCAAATCAATACTGCATGTATTTTTCCATTGCAATATTAATGGAACATAACTGCACTATGTGAATGCACCCTCATAGCTACACCACTCCATACTTTGCACCCACTACATACACAAATTCACCTTTTACCATCACCAAGCTTTCTCAGTGGCCCCACATAGTATCATGCTCCCTAGTGGCCCACCTCGCAGTACATGCTCCCCCGTGGCCCCCATACACCTAATAATGCTCCCCACCGGTCCCAGGCATGTAGTAACACTCCCCAATGGCCCCTAGGCAAGTAGTTATGTACTTTAGTAGCCCCCAGACAAGTAATCATGTTGTTGTGACCCCAAAACCTAAAAAAAAAAGTTCCCCACTGGCCCCCAGACACCTCATAATGTTCCCCAGTGAACTCCGGGTAAATTATAATACTCCCTAGTGGCCCCCAGGCAAGTAGTATTATTCTGCAGTATTCCCTAGGCAAGTAATTTTGGCCCCCAGACAAGTAATAATGCCCCCCAACGGCTCCACATTGTAGTTACGCTATAGTTGCGGCACCCCAGTTGGGTATTGCTGGGTTATATAGATGACGTAGGGAAGGAGTATTGGCACAGACAGCTGGGTGAAAGATGGGGACAGCCAAAAAGTTACAGATCAGGATGCCCCAGGACTACTTGTGAACTGCCAGCCCTACAAGTTAATAACTGAGATCTGGAAGCCACCTAGGCCCACAGAGCAATTTAGGCATAAACACTCAATATTTGATCATGTGGGGCTCCCAACTCTGCATTGGCACCAGATAAGAATTGGGAAGCCGGATATCAAATGCCCCATCCTTTTATTCTTGGGGAGAGGAGTTACCTTACTGCAACGTTTGTGCTCCAGATAAACACCATGACTATGACAATGGTAAAATAAAAAGTTCATAATGGTAGTCCAATTTTGGTCTTCGTCACATGTTACCCTCTCACGTCTATGTTCAGCACTGTAGGAGAGGTCAAGGCCATGTGGCCAAAAGGTCCTGCTTCATGTACTACACAGATGGCCAACCATTATCCCTGACTGTTGCCTATTGTCATGTCGTTCTCTTGGTTGTAAAAACAACGTCTAAGTCTAAGGACGTGGCCGCATCTCCGAAACGATCCACGCGCCTTCCAAGTCCGCAGCTTGGATCAGTTATTAAAGTGACCCCGTAAACATTAATACTGGAGGTAAAATGCAGCATTTGGCAACTGTCGTAGCGTGGCCGCAGGGGTCTAGGCGATGCCATCTGCCAGGCAAATAGCAACTGGCAGCCCAGACAGCTACATGCCAGGCTAAGGAAACACAATAGTCAAAAGCAAATGTCATTGTTCCATGGGGGAATGACAGATACTATTCGGCTGGCAGATGACAGTGCCGTGGCCAGACAGGATGTTCTGCCATCCAAGGCAATTTATCACTACACAGTTCTGACACACCGAGCGTCAAATAAAAACCTGATCCCAGATGGCCAAGTGCACAGCACCGAGTATACTCCCTGGTGGCCAAGGTGACTACTCTTCCAGATGGTGTGCTTTAATGGATCCAATAGGCAATGCAGCTTTGCTTGGATTCTGCTTATTGATACATATCATGCGAGGCGGTGACGCGTTGCGGGCCCCTGGATGCTCCTACTAATAGCAATTCCCCCAGCGATGGGTTCAGGATAACGCTACATTGTTAAATTGGTTCACAACTGATTGTATGTAAGAGGCATGGCCCACAATGCGGCCGCCTTATATCAGGTCGGGGGTTAGGAGAGACATCAGAGTACCCAATACATGATGACCCAATACAGAAGTTTTGACAACAAGTGTTTTTAGGGCTTCATTTCATCTTTAATGAAAAAAAAAAATAAAAAAATTTTGCAGTCATCAAAGTCGCTTCATCTATTATTTTAGATGTATTAGAGTGAACAAAATGGTTGCATAAGTCTGCACACCCTATTATAAGAATAGTTGTTGTTTATAGTGAGGCCTCTTGGATCTGTTGGCTGTCATAAACAGATGAGATCAGCGGTTTATTAAAGACACAGGAACAGCTATTTACGTCACATTATTACATGCTGCAACTCTCAAGTCAGGTTACATCAGCTGTGATAACAGGCAAAGCCCGGGCACAGCACGAAGGCAGCTGCAAAGTCACCGTACAATCTGTACTGTCATCGACCGCTCCGAGTATTAACCTCCTACACTTTTCACATGGATGTCATATTATGGATGCAAGCAAATAACCAAATCTGGGGTGTGTGTGTGTGTGTGTGTGGGGGGGGGGGGCAGCTTATCACTTATAAAAGGAGCAGCAGATATCAATCACATTATAGTACAGTATAGTGATCTAAGGGGAGTGGCAGATATCAGTCACATCTTACCATAGTACAATCTACTACTAATATAAATGTGAAAGTTAGCATGTTTGTTACTCGATGACGCAAAAACGGCTGACGCTAGGTTCACACCTGCGTTCTGGTCTCCGTTCTGTGCTTTCTGTCTTCTGCATGCCAGAAGACGGAAAGCACAGACCGGGTCCGGCCATGAGCGGCGGTGAGTGTTTTAAGCTCTCCGCCGCGAAACCGGATTCTTTAATCCGGACACAGAGTACTGCATGTCCGACTCTGTGTCCGGATTATAAAATCCGGTTTCGCCGCGGAGAGCTTAAAACGCTCACGGCCGGACATCTTTCTCACCCATTCAAATGAAAGAGTCCTGCAGGTTTCCGTCTCCTGCTCTGTTTTATGAAGGAAACGGAAACCTGAAGTACGGATACCTGGGCGCAGATGTGAACGAGCCCTGAACGGATTTGGATGAAATTTGCCACATAGATCGTTTGTAACCTCACACATAGGCTACTTCTTATCCCAATAAATGACACAGCTTCACGACTGTTATGAATTTATGTTCATATACTATATTACACTGCTCTTGGCAGCAGCAATATCTCAGTTAATGCAATTAACTTTGTTAGCTTTGTTGATATAGCCGGTCTGTGATCTCTCTATGTAAACACACAGATAATACTTAGTCCATTGTGTACAAGCATTTGCATATTATCTGATCTTCTCCAGTGCCGAGACCCCTTTAATCCAAATTGTCAGTTTGCTATTCGCCAGGAAAAAGAAAATCTAATTAGTCACAAAATTCTAAAACAATGAGAGCGAGGGGCGCCACGGTGGCTCAGTGGTTAGCACTGCAGCCTTGCAGCGCTGGAGTCCTGGTGTTCAAATCCCGCCAAGGACATAAAACCATCTGCAAGGAGTATGTATGTTCTCCCTGTGTTTGCATGGATTTCCATCCCATATTCCAAAGACATACTGATAGGGAAAAATGTACATTGTGATCTCTATGGGGGGCTCACAATCTACATTTAAAAGAATTACAAAAAATAAAAATAAAACAACGAGAGCTATGAAGGAAGTCAGAAGTCAACAGAGTTCTCCTCAAGCGGAGCTGAGGAGAATTGAGCAAGCTAGGCGTCAAGCAGCTCTTAGAGCAGGGGGATCATCGACGCCAACAACACGCTTATTATATGGCGTCCCAGTGAGCTGCTGAGATGCTGGAACAATCACGGGCACAGCGCAAAGAACGAGGCCAGCTTGAGAGCTGCCTTAATGCCGGAGCAAGCGGATCATCGATGGCAGCAATTTGCTGAATATAGGCGGATCATCAACGCCAACAACACGCAGAGGCTAGTCGTGATATATGCGGATTAGCTGATATCAGTAACATCTTATTACAATACACTATAATGATATAAGAGGAGCGGCAGATATCAGATCACTATTGTACTATAATAAAATGTGAGTAAGGCCCGGTTCACAACTGCATTCGGGTTTCCGTCCGCTTGGGGACGCCCCACACGGAAACCTATACACAGAAAAAAGCGGTTACTGGGGAAATCTGTGGACCCCGTAGATTATAATAGAGTCTATGTGGTTTACTCACAAACAAGCGCAGAGAAAAGTGCTGCACATTTCGTGTGTAAACCGAGCATTATAATCTATGGGGTCCACAGGTTTCCTTAGCTAGCCGCTTTTTTATGCGTATAGGTTTCCATTCGGGGAGGGGGTTCCAACCGGATGTGAACCAGGCCTAAGAGGAGTGGCTGATATCAGTCGCATCTTATTATAGTACAGCAGTGATCTAAAAGAACAGCTGATATCAGTCAACTTATTACAGCACAGCTGATAACAGAGGACAATTGACTGCATTAAACTGCGAAACAAAGTCTAATAATTCTCCTTTGTCTTCTTTTCTGTGCAAACCCAAAATGAGTTTGTGTATCCGCTGATGGCGCCCCTCTGTGCTCCGCTGCGGTTGTTTTGGGAAGGTGGTCGTGCATAAATTTAATAAGAATGTATTTAATTAATAATTAATGAGAAGAGGTTTCCCCGTAATACGACAGACACCGCGCACCACCTGTGATCACGCCGCCTCTGCCGCCAAGACCCCTCCTGGGGATTCCTAGCAAAATGCCTCAGTGACCTAAATACTCCATTTATATTCAATGTTGTGTTGCGGGGTTTTTTTTTTTTTTTTTGTTGTTGTTGTTGTTGTTGTTATTTTTTTCATCCAGCAAGCAAAGAAAGCAACGAGAGCGCGGCGCAGGCGGCAGGATGGGAAGTCGTCCGTTTGCTGGTGTTTAGAAATGGAAGTTATTTCGCCTCCTTGTAACTAGGAGACAGCAGATTACGGCACGGAAAATCGGAACGGAGGGAAGAGGGGAGACATCAAGGGGCCTTTGTGCCGGCAGGAGATTTTGTCACATGTATCCAGTGTCCGCCTCAGTTTCCTTTGAGCGTTGAGGATAAAAGTCATGAAAGGCGAAATATCTTCGAGTCTTAAATAGATTTCCATCCTCGGCTTCTATCCGATATACGGGGAGGGAGCCGGGCATGTTCCACGGCACTAGAGGTTTGATTCCCAAATAGGAGTGTAAGCCGCCATAACACGGGCTTTCTCAGATAGCAGCATTACCAAGCTGGCGGGGCGGCGGAGGACGACCCCCGGGAGGTAGCGGCAATGCACAGCCGGGGATTTTGTTGCAAAACAGTATTCTCTTTATCTAAAGCAACTGCTAAAGCGGGAGCCGACGCTCAGATTTAGGAGGCTACAATCTGAGATTTATTCCTGGCCAAGGGGAGAAAATAAAAAGAAAAAGGAAAAAAAAAAAAAAATAGGAAAGACAAGATGATGAGCATACTGCTAAAATACTCCGTGCTGCTGTGGGACCTTGTCTGTTCTACTGGTTTCCATTTCCGTCCTCACATCATGACTCCACTGCCATCATGTGCCGCCGTCATCACTGACATATAACATAATAAGCCATCGCTGTTGCCTGAAATACTTTGTGCTGCTGTGAGCTCCATTTCCTCCTCACATCATTATATTATGCCTCTGTTATCTTTATTTCCAACCTCAAATCATGACACTGCCCTCTCCTTACTAAGAATTACAAGTAAACAGACTGCAAGGCAACAGTGGCGCAACTGAAGTCTTGTGGGCCCCGGGTGCAAACTTTTGTCTGGGGCCCCCTCCCCCCAGCAAATTCTTGATAGTGGAGGTTACGGGTGCTGACATTAAACTGGGGGCAACTAGAGGCAAACAGGTCTCCTTCAGCTACATTCACGGTTTAATGCCCCCTCCAGATGTCCCTAGTTTAAGTGCCCCCCTTCATCTACCCCCAGTTTCATGTCCCCCCTCCATCTGCCCCATTTCATATCCCCCTCCATCTGCCCCTAGTTTCATGTCCCCACCTCCATTTCTCCCCCAGTTTTATATCCCCCTTCATCTGCCCCCAGTTTCATGTCCCCCCTCCATCTGCCCCCAGTTTCATGTCCCTCCTCCATCTGCCCCCAGTTTCATGTCCCCCCTCCATCTGCCCCCAGTTTCATGTACCCCCTCCATCTGCCCCCAGTTTCATGTACCCCCTCCATCTGCCCCCAGTTTCATGTACCCCCTCCATCTGCCCCCAGTTTCATGTCCCCCCTCCATTTCTCCCCCAGTTTTATATTCCCCTTCATCTGCCCCATTTCATGTCCCCCCTCCATCTGCCCCCAGTTTCATGTCTCCCCCTCCATCTGCCCCTAGTTTCATGTCCCCCCCCCTCCATCTGCCCCCAGTTTCATGTCCCCCTTCCATCTCTGCCCCCAGGTTACTGAGAGACACATACAGACACACTCTCCACCCTGCATGACACAGACACACGTTACTACTTACACAGGGAACACACTGCAGGTAGTTCACCTTTGCTCTTCTCTGCACGGGACTGGACTGTAGGTCATAGTGAGGTCGCACGAGTGAGAGGTGGGGGGAGGAGACGCAGCAGAGAGCTGGGAGATTGGGGCAAAGTGAGTTTTTAAAGAGAAAACACTCAGGGGCATAAGCGGTACAATCTCTAAGCCGTTCAGGACGGCGGGACCGAACTGTAAATGCAGGACTGTCCCGCCAAAATCGGGACTGTTGGGAGCTGTGTTATATGCTGCCCATAGTGACCTCTACACAGTATTATATTCTTCACAGTGGACTCCACTAGTGATTCTCTACCCTTTCCATTATTTTACCTACTCTTCCTACCACCATGAGTAAGAAGAGAAAGACCACCCTGAAAAACAATCCGCAGTGTCCTAAATTTCCATGTTAAAGGGATTGTGGGGCAGCGGTTCCAAACTTTTATAGTACCAAGGACCACGTACATGTTGGCCAATTTTCACATGGCCCAGCAGGGGGTGGAGTTTGGGGCGATTGGGCACTCGTATACATTTTCCTATACAAATTTAAGGGAGCTCTATCCATATCAAGCATAACTTATTGGTGGTCCCTTAATAAAAACATGGGTAGGATGGGGGCCTCATTTAGTTATAAGGGGGGGGTCCATTCTTCATGGGGCACTGTTACTGTAATAGCACCCCCAACCTCACAGGTAATAGTACTAGTAGGGAGCTATTACAATAATAGTGTCCCTCAGTTAATAACATTACACATTACATTACCCTTACCTGATTACCAATGCAGATCCCAGGATCTCTCCAGACACACAAGATGTGTGCATCTTCTATCCTGCTCCCTGGTCCCAGTGCCACCATAGTGAAGGGTCTGGGAGCAGAATAGAAGTTGCACACAGGATGTATGAGACGAGATCCCAGGAGCGGTATCAGTGATCAGGTGTCTGCCGATGCCCTTATGCTATAGATTACACACAGTATAGGAGCATCAGCCGACATCTAGTAGCCTACAGGTGAACAATGACTGGACCAGCCTGGTACCAAGTGACTCATGGTCATCAGAGGAATTAAAAAACATGGCTGCTTTTCTTCAAATACAACACCACATCTGTCTGAGGGCTACATCTGGTACCACAAGTGATAACTAATCTCTTTAGTGGAGTTGATCTGCAGTACCAGACACAACCTGTAGACAGATGTGGCACTGTTTAAAGCGACTCTGGCCACGACTCCCTTCAGGCAACCAAAAATTGCAATATTGCTCTGCAACTTTTGCCCCAATGTAAGTGAATGGAGTCTCCCTGATCAGCAATGCCAAATATTTTTGCAACTAGAAGTTGCAGCCACCACCCGTTCGGAGTTGCAACATGACTCCATTCACTTACACTGGGGAAGGAGACACAGGGGGACATTACGATCAAAGTTACTGTGCAGTCCTAGCCATAACATCCTGCTCAAGTGGGGAGAATCTGGACCATATTACTGTAGCAGGCCTTACACCGCACCCCATTACTGTAGCAGGCCTTACACCGCACCCCATTACTGTACCAGCCCTTACACCGCACCCCATTACTGTACCAGGCCTTACACCGTACCCCATTACTGTACCAGCCCTTACACCGTACCCCATTACTCTACCAGGCCTTACACCGTACCCCATTACTGTACCAGGCCTTACACCGTACCCCATTACTGTACCAGCCCTTACACCGCACCCCATTACTGTACCAGCCCTTACACCGCACCCCATTACTGTAGCAGGCCTTACACCGCACCCCATTACTGTACCAGGCCTTACACCGTACCCCATTACTGTACCAGCCCTTACACCGCACCCCATTACTGTACCAGCCCTTACACAGGACCCCATTATTGTACCAGATCTTACACCTCACCCCATTACTGTACCAGCCCTTACACAGGACCCCATTATTGTACCAGATCTTACACCTCACCCCATTACTATACCAGCCCTTACACCTCACCCCATTAGGATACCCCACATAAAATCTGTCAATCATTTCCAACAAGGTCAACAAGTAATGGAGAACAAAGTCAGGGAAATTCAAAACGTAAATCAGATCTAGTCGCTGACTATCCCCTACTGCATTGTATTAGCAGGTTGTCTGAATGTGACAGGGTAACATCTAATCCAAACCACTCTCCGATGGACCGGTCTCTATAGGATTGTGGCATTGCTATACACAGTAAAAGGCAGCACTTGCAACTCTGCTCCAAAATGATGCTGCTCATCCAGGTCTGCGTGGTTCATAAATAGAATACTAAAAACTACAGTTTACACTGACATCCACCTGATCTACCTCTATACCAAAGGGCAAAATGTTCTCCATAGACCTTGTATGCTCCATACAGATAACTGGCTATAGAATAAATGTATAGAAATGGTGAAGTTCATATTAATGGACGAAAACAATGGACAAGGAGAAGCATTCAGAGGATGAATGTATAACATAAGCAGCGTCAAGGCCAGTACTACAGTGACCTTATGTACAGCTGGCTATACAGACACAAGTAGAATAACACACGTGTAAGTAGACAAGGTTGCATAAAACATTGCTCCGTGTGCGTCACATGTGGATGAAGGTAAAAGCGAGCGAAAATCATCTGAATAGGCTTCGAAAATGATAAACAGGTCACTGCATCCCACAAGACCAACACACTCATCGTCTGAAATACTTTGTGCTGCTTTAAGCTGGCGCTCTGTGACCGTTTTTTTGCACCAGGGACCAGCTTCAAGCAAGACCATTTTTCCATGATCCGCAGGGGCGGGACTTTGGTCACATGGAGGCGGGGTTACAAGTGAGCTCCACCGTGTGGACAGGAAGGCTCTCTGCCAGGATGCTCTGCAGGGCAGGCGGATGTGACACGGGTATCTGAGCGGTCATGGCAAATCGCTAGACCCAGAGGCTGGATACTTCGCACTAGGGCACACTGCTATAGTAACGTGTAAACTATCGTGTAGCGCAGCATCCTTAGCAGTAACAGGACGCCGCACTACCCGTTAGTTTACACGTAGCAACGTGAGCTAGCGCAAAGTATCCAGCGAAGACTGAAGCTAACCCGTTGCCCCGCGGACTGGCAAAAAAACCTCCCAACAGCCCGGTCCTGGTCCGCAGACCCCTGCACTATGTTACTCTTAGTCTGTGACCTTCTACAAGTTAAGCACAGTCTCTCCTGAAATACTCTGTACTGCTGGGGCCCTGCTCCCTTCACTAATTTTCAGTCTTTGATTCTCCGCAAGATCAGCACATTATTCTCCTGAAATACTCTGTACTGCTTTGGACACCATTCCCCTCCCTAGGTAACTCTCTGTGGCGTCCTACCAGATCAGCGCACTCGTCTCCTGAAATACTCTGTACTGCTAGGGACCCTGCTACTTCCACTATATAATTCTTAGTTACATCTCCCACAAGATCAGCCCACTCCTCTCCTGAAATACTCTGCGCTGCAGTGACCCAGCTCCTTCCCCTCTTTAATGGTGTGGACTTCTACTCGTCTCTGTCCTCCCCTCCATACAAAGTTGCCTTGACCGGATAACTCAGGTCACCACAAAAGCTGCACATGAATATCCTGAAATACTCTGTGCTGCTGGGAGCTCCAATCCTTCCCGTTTGCCTCATCATTCTCATCCACCTATTAGATACTGGGACGCGAGAAAATAGTTGCAGATGTCACAGAGAAGAGAAAAACATCAACACTTGACTGATAAATTGTTAATGGCGGCGCAGTGCGGTTTTACGCTCATCTAGCAGCGGTTAGTAACCTTTTATTTTTATAAACGCCTTTTATGGTGTTTTTAAACTGTATTTTGCCGTACAATTTATTTTGACAATATCTGTAATAAAACCAGAGGTTCACAATCTAACAATGTGCATAAGTGACTGTAGAGTCAAGTTATAATAATACCGCCACATGGGAGCCGAGCCTTCTAAAGATGCAGGTAATAATAGGATGTGAAATGTATATTCAAGAATAACAGGCTCTAAAATAATACTGTATAATACATATCTCTATATAGGAGGCCGAAGCCAGAAATTTCCTGCACAGGAATGCTAATACAGCAAAGTGCAAGTGACACTGACCGAGTGCAGCTCCTGAGACCACAACGCTATTCTAAGTGGCAAAATAACGTTATACACGTAAGTATGTGAAAATATTATAGTAGTTATATTCTTGTACATAGGGGACAGTATTATAGTAGTTATATTCTTGTACATAGGAGCAGTGTTATAGTAGTTATATTCTTGTACATAGGGGGCAGTATTATAGTAGTTATATTCTTGTACATAGGAGCAGTATTATAGTAGTTATATTCTTGTACATAGGAGGTAGTATTATAGTAGTTATAGTCTTGTACATAGGAGCAGTATTATAGTAGGTATATTCATGTACATAGGAGGCAGTATTATAGTAGTTATATTCTTGTACATAGGGGACAGTATTATAGTAGTTATATTCTTGTACATAGGAGGTAGTATTATAGTAGTTATAGTCTTGTACATAAGAGCAGTATTATAGTAGGTATATTCTTGTACATAGGGGTAGTATTATAGTAGTTATATTCTTGTACATAGGAGTAGTATTATAGTAGTTATATTCTTGTACTTAGGAGGTAGTATTATAGTAGTTATATTCTTGTACATAGGAGCAGTATTATAGTAGTTATATTCTTGTACATAGGAGCAGTATTATAGTACCCATATTCTTGTACATACAGTTCCTTGCAAAAGTATTCGGCCCCCTTGAACTTTTCAACCTTTTGCCACATTTCAGGCTTCAAACATAAAGGTATAAAATTTTCATTTTTGCGGGAAGAAACAACAACAAGTGGGACACAATTGTGAAGTGGAACGAAATTTAAGATAAGATAAGATAAGATATTCCTTTAATAGTCCCACAATGGGGAAATTTCAGTGATACAGTTTCATAGATGGTACAGTAGTATATAACAAGAGAGAAACACATACAGCTCATGGCAGATAGAGAAATCCTAGGAATCATAGCAACTAAAAAAGAAAGAAACAGACACACTGCAGGATCATTTAGTTCTCTGTACAGATGGATGTTAATAATAATTATAATAATAATAATAATAATAATAATAATAATACAGCCGACTTGGTTGTAGGACACGAGGAGGGGGGTCACAGCATGTGGATATAACAAGCAGAAATTTTTGCAGAGGTGGGGGACATATGCAGCTATCATGATAACATGTGGCAGTTCCTTTGGTAGGTGATGAGATCTCCTGCTCACAGCTGATAGTTCGGTATCTTGCATCAGCACTATTGTCCTTTTAACCACAAAAAATGCCCCAAATGTCCTTCATCACAAGCCGTCCTCCTCCTTACCACAGTGTTCTACTGCCCCAAGGAAGTCAGAGACCATCCAGGTATACATGGTGCTGCTCTCTTGCCAAGCTTCCATAACTCCTGGGGTAGGTGGGTGATGGTTCCCAGGCTGTAACAGTGTCCCACGTGTCCACAGTAATAGAAAGAAATACCAGTCAGCTGTAGCATCTTCACACATCAGCAATTGACGCCAGAAATCATCTCCTTGAACGAAGAAGTCCGCATTTCCATGTAGGTTTCTCTTCCATGCCGCATGTTGAGCCATGCTGTCCTAGCTGGGGGGATGGTAACAGGCACATGTGGAAACCAGCTGAACCAGGTCTTGAGTCCATGCTTTACAATGGAAACAAAAGGAACAAAAAACTCCACAGGGTCTTCCATTCGATTTATAGTTGCTAAATTCATAGTGCTAGATTGCTTGGTTACCGGATTCTTGAAGATATAGAGAAAAAGAGTGAAAAAGGAAAGAAAAAGTTTGCTCCCAGCTTGGAGCACTGCATCAAAGGCAGCCAGCCTCTCAGGGGGCGGCGCCAAACAAAAGTTGGATATATTTATTGGATATGTTAAACTTTTTTAGCAAATGAAAAAACTGAAAAGTGGAGCGTGCAAAATTATTTGGCCCCCTTGCGTTAATACTTTGTAGCCCCACCTTTTTTTTTGCAATTACAGCTGCAAGTCGCTTGAGGTTTGTCTCTATCAGTTTTGCACATCAAGAGACTGAAATTCTTGCCCATTCTTCCTTACAAAAGAGCTGGAGCTCAGTGAGGTTGGATGGAGACGTTTGTGAGCAGCAGTTTTCAGCTCTTTCCACAGATTCTCGATTGGATTCAGGTCTGGACTGTGACTTGGCCATTCTAACACCTGGATACGTTTATTTGTGAACCATTCCATTGTAGATTCTGCTTCATGTGTTGGATCATTGTCTTGTTGGGAGATAAATCTGCGTCCCAGTCTCAGGTCTTTTGCAGACTCCAGAATGGTCCTGTATTTGGCTCCATCTTCCCATCAATTTTAACCATCTTCCCTGTCCCTGCTGAAGAAAAGCAGCCCAAACCATGATGCTGCCCCCACCATGTGTGACAGTGGGGATCAGGTTATGTTCAGGGTGATGTGCTGTGTTGCTTTTACACCAAACATATCGTTTTGCATTGTGGCCAAAAAGTTGGATTTTGGTTTCATCTGACCAGAGCACCTTCTTCCACAAGTTTGATGTCTCCCAGGTGGCTTGTGGCAAACTTTAAATGAGACTTTTTATGGATATCTTTGAGAATTGTCTTTCTTCTTGCCACTCTTCCATCAAGGCCAGATTTGTGCAGTGTATGACTGATTGTTGTCCTATGGACAGACTCTCCCCCCTCAGCTGTAGATCTCTGCAGTTCATCCTGAGTGATCCTGGGCCTCTTGGCTGCATCCCTGATCAGTCTTCTCCTTGTTTGAGATGAAAATTTAGAGGGACGGACGAGTCTTGGTAGATTTGCACAACAGTATCTCGGACCTGCCTGGTGTGTTCCTTGGTCTTCATGATGCTCTTTGAGCTTTAAACAGAACCCCGAGCCTCTCATATGAAAATATCCAATAAATTTCGTTCCACTTCACAATTGTGTCCCACTTGTTGAATCTTGCCCCAAAAAATTAAAATTTTATACCGTTATGTTTGAAACCTGAAATGTGGCAAAAGGTTGAAGGTTCAAGGGGGGCGAATACTTTCGCAAAGCACTGTAGACGGCAGTATCAGCAAAAGGAACACAAAAATCACATTTTAATCACGGGGAAAGAACTTTTGAGCAGAGTTTTATAATGTCAGGCTGTGTGTGTCAGGGACGACTATTAGGAATAATTCAGATATTTGTGCGTCATATGAAAAATTCAGCAGATGGAAAGAACTGAGTAACTGACTGTTCTAGTGGGTTTTTGGATAGATCTCCTTGGCAGATCTGCCTACATCAGCCAACCCCACACATAACCGGGGAACAAAACAGAGGCCTTATGAGCTCATATTCAAAACAGAGGAGCCAAAAATCTATACAGAGGGATCATTTTGATAACATGGTGACTTTATAGATGTAGCAGAGCCGAGTTTGCTTATTAGGCTTGGTAATATGCAGGAGGTTTACCTGCAGCCCTGACTCCGCTCGGTCTGTGAGCATCAGGACTTACATCAGTATTGTGGGAACAACAAAGGAAAAGTGAATTGTGCAGCGCGGTGACATTACAGAAGATCAGGCGATGTGAAGATCAAAGAGCTTTGGTCTTCTACATCTACAATCTGGTGGCCTTTCCTGTGATGTCGAACCACTCCTCATATCATAACAGTGCACTTGGAAATATTGTCCTGGCCTTAAGGCTGAGGCCCCATGTTGCAGAAATGCAGCTTTTTTTGTTGCAGATTTTGCTGCATTTTTTGGAGTCAAAGCCAAGAATGGCTGCAAAATAGGAGATGTATAGGAAGTAGTTATACGTCTCCCTTCTCCTCAATCCACTTCTGGCTTTGGTTCAAAAAAACGCAGTAAAATCTGCAACAAAAAAAAGCTGCGTTTCCGCAAGGTTGGACCTAAGCTTAAAGTGTATTTTACAGGTCACTGTCCGCTGCAAAGTCAGCACACTAATCTCCTGCAATGCTCTGTGCTGCTCAAGGCTCTCCCCTTCCTCTCTGTGACATCCGAACGGTCTCCATTCCCCTCTCATCAACTACAGTCCTGTCCTTTTCCACCCTACAGGTCACTGCTTCCAACAAGATCAGCACACTCCTCTCCTACTGCTAGCATTGCCTTGATCTGATTGGAGACCGGATGTTTTGCTCCTCCTAGTTCAGGCATTCAGTGTACAGAATTTTTTGTCTTTAGGGGTGCACGGGTATCAGCCCTAGGGCAAAGACTCCTATCACATGAGAAGACACCAGTATTATAAGAGACACAGGGTCCAGGGTGCTTCAGTTGAACAGGACTACCATGAACGACATCGGCACTCCGGCAGGCGAGGAGTTAACCCACTCTAATCTCCGGCACATGTCAAGTCAGTTTCCGCACGCCGCAAATCTGAATAACTCCAAATCACAAGTGAAGCGCAGAGTAGCTGATCCAATTTTACGTAAGTACCTCCTTACTTAGCTCTCCTGATTACAGGGTTAGCACCTGCAAATGGAAAACAATACTACACCGAGCATTAAAATTCATGAGACCCGGACACCTCGCACCAACCGCACCGCCGAAATGAAATCACATTAAGAAATGATTTCACCGGGAGACGTTCTCCAGTAATTGTCATCTGAAACATTATTGTAGAGAGATTTATCTTATTTTTCCTCCGGCGTAATTAAGATTGGATGTAAATGCAGCCGTATAATACTCACATATAGATATATACACACACAGCATCAGACTAACCATACAATATCTAGATCTATCTATCCAACATAAATCTCACTAGAAAATATCTAGATCTATCTATATACATACAAAAATAGGCATGTAAATAGGTGTGCACACAACAGTCATGTGCAAACATATAGATATATAATGCACACATAGACCACCATGTCCAGGAATTCACTGTATATGCACATACTGTATCTATACACACGCACTATAAAATATCAAGGTTACACAAATTGCACACAAACCAAACAGGCATGTATAGGTAACACATTTGCAAACACACATTATGTATACATATAGATGTGCACATGTACACAATATGCATACATATAGGCAAACAAAGGCCAACATACTCAGCGCATTGCATGTACTCTCACATATACATATACAGGCACATATTGTACATACACAGGGTTGTAGCTATAGGGGTACAGTGGCCCTGTTACTCTAGGAGGCCCCAAAGATCCCTCTATCACATAATATACTACTATTCTAAACAGTACATGGTAAGTAGAGGCCCAGCCTATGTACATACACCCTAATCCACAATCCTGGGGCCTATTCACACACAGGAGATTTGCTACAAATTTCTATAACTGCTCCATTCATCTGACCGGTGCTTGCAGAAATCCAAAATAACCCCATTCCCATGTAAGGAGCTGATACTCAGTATCCAACATTTCGGCAATGAATCTGCCACGTGTGTGTGAATCCTTTGGTTTGGCTTCATTCTGGGCACTAAATTCTATATTAACTGGGCACGCTCTTCTCTTTCTGAACAGACTTACAACATGGCATAGACCAGTTAGCCTGAAGAGAGTGTATGAAGACCACGTGTCTAGATATATATATACAGGGCGAGATTACTTGAGCTCCATATCAGTAGGTGTCAGTATGACGCCAAGGCCCGACGTGGACGATGGAAGTGCAAGAGAACGCGATTATCTCCCACGTGGTTTCACAAAATCAGGATAAAACATGGACGACAAATACATTATATACCAATACAAACACGTTACACCCCACTATAGCCTAGATATATAGCTTACACCCCACTACAGCCAAGACAAAGACGTTATACCTTACTATAGACAACACAAACACATTACACCCCACTATAGCCCAGATAAATAGCTTACACCCCACTACAGCCAAAAAAAACACGTTATACCCCATTATAGATGAGAAATACCTTATACTTCACAGTATATAGTCAGGACAAACCCGTCACACCCCACTATAGCCTAAACAAATACCTTACACCCCATTATAGACAAGACCATACCTCATACCCCATTGTAGATGAGACAAATACCTTACACCCCACTGGAGCCACGATGGTGACCCCAACCTTACCACTGTAACATTCACTCTCATCATTACCGACAGCCCTGATAAAGAGGTTAAAATCTGGTGATGCCCCACTCCTCTGTCTGCATACCATTTAAAGGGGATCCATTTTTGCCTCCCCTATAGATTGTATACATCCCTCTAGTACAGTATTGGAGTTTGCAAGACCAATTAGTTCAATGAAGTTCACCCTCTCATATCCCAAACATGAGAAATACGCGCCACTATTAATACGTCCCCCTCCCCATTATAAAATGCACCCTCCCTTTAAGACCCCTATACAAAAAGAGGCCCTTAGTTAAAGGCACAGCATCCCCATCCCAGCCTCTCATCCCCCCCCAGACTTATTTTGCAGTCTACCCCTGTACCGCCGCTTCCCCCAGACTGAAAATACATAAAATATTAATGGGAAATGATTCTCCGGTGGACTTTTTCTATTGCTAATCAAGAAAACGCTGGCGATAGGAATCCTTTGAAGGTTGGTGAGCGATCTTCTGGCGAATTCACCTGTGTAAAACACTTCAAAGAACACAATCCAGAGCCTAAGGCAAGGACTGGGATTTAGGCAAGACACTCGGATACTTTGTATCGGTTTGTGGCGAGAAAAGTCATAATATATATACGTTGTATCCAGCACATTATCCACTCTCCTTCCTCTATCCTAGTCCTGCTGCCTTAGAAGTGAAGACGCTGGAGCAATGGTGCAATGAGGACACCAACAGATAACCTACATTACTACTGTCACTGGGAAATTTCTGATTAAAGTGCGTATTAGTGCAAACATGGATATTCCGATGAAATATTCCCAGACAGATGATGACAAGGCTGTCAGTGCCCCCTCTGCAGACCGGCACCATTACCCTGTGACAAGGCTGTCATTCGAGAAAATCATCATGTCTGAAACATTTAGCACATTTTAGCAGCAGCAGAGAAAGTGACGGTCACACTGCATACTGCACAGTCTAACACCGGGGATGCAAGTGACTGGGAGCTGCCAGGTATTACACAGGTGTCAAGGATAGTCCACCCAGAAATAATTCCTGCCCCCGCCTGTGCAGATGCCAGGATGATGGAAGTACTGCTTCATCCTGATGGGAGTTTTAGTTCATTCTCTCACCAGAAAGTGCAGTTTATAGGAGTCATGTGGTTGGGCACATCATCTGGATAACATACTAGTCTTGACACACATACACACTGGTCTTGTCACACATGCCATCTGCAACCTCCTGCCCATTATTCATGGCCAACACAGGAGGCTGACATTGAAATTAGATCACAGTAAAGATTATAGACGGCTCCTGCGGAGGCTGGAGGCAGTGACTTCCAATAAAGCCGATGTCCTAGATGGAGAAGGTGACATCTGTCATTGGGAAGCTGGACAGAGCAAAGGGAGGCAATAGGGAATGGGATGGAGAAAGTTTTAGGGATTTTCTACAAGTGCAGCGGTGACGGGTCTATAGGGTAGGACCTGTAGCAGCTACACCAACTGCATAGGTCGGATATGTGACATGTCTTAGAATACAGGTACACCTGGCCATGCTCCTGCAGCTGCCGTCTACAGGAACCGAACACCTGGAGGATTTCGGCAAATAATCCCAATAGAATGGTGTTAGAATTACCCTTGCCTAGTGGACAGGGGTACCAGAGCTATATCCTTTGCACCTGTATAGCTGAGCCCTGTATAGAGCACAGGTGCCTCACTTTGTCCCTGACTATTGTCATGTACCTCGCACCTCAGTTAAGACCAATGCAAAAATCACCATGCAAAGAATCCACACACCTAAATGTGCCATGCAAGCTTCTTACCAAGCCGTGTACCATGCAACCCACCCTGCAGCTGCAGCTTGAACAGCAACTATAGCCTAATAAAAGGCACTAGTTAAAAATGTCACCTGCGCACCACAAAATACAACACGTCTCCCATCTATACCCAGCTGTGCCAAGCAAGCATCTCATAGTGTACAAGCAAGAATCCCTGCGTGCTACTCCACACACCCTGCAAGCTAAGTACCCAGAACATAATAAAGACAATAGTACAAGCGATGCCACCTGCACATCACACAGTGGCTGCCATCAACACCCAGCTGCCATACAGTAGGCAGTGCCCATCTCTGCCAGTCTTACCTGCTTTAGCTGTGAGCACACAAGCCAGCAATGCAAAAATCCCATCCATTTGTATGATGTGCAGAAATGTCCCCAGATTGGAAGCAGCAAATAATCCTCATCCAGTTTGGTGGAGACTGAAAGTTGTGCAGCTCCCTGGAAGGCTGGTGTGAGACTGAGCCTTAGCAAGCTCCAGGAGAAGGAGATCTAGGCACACACCACTAATCAATGAGGGGGAAGCTCCAGAGCAGGCAGCAAAGCCTATTCCACTCTGCTACACCTACCCACAAATACGAGCATCCCCCTGACAATATTAATCATCAGCAGCACAAATGGCAGTGTGTGTGCACAGGCCAGGGTGGAGGAGGGGTGCACAGGATGATGGAAGTGCTGCTTCACCCTGATGGGAGTTTTGGTTCAGCCTCTCAGCAGAAACTCCAGCTTGTAGATGTGGGAGCTGTGCAGAGGACTGAGCCCAGTCATTATCACTCATCCACTATATGGATCTATGGAGGGATTCTGCCAGCAAAGGTGCAAAGGCAAATGTTGTGTAAGAGATTGGAGTTACAATGTGTTACGATTTGCTACAAGTTTCTGCAAAGGTCAAAGCAATGGAAACGATAGAAGAGCATGGAAAGAGGAAAAACAACAATATTGTGTTAGAGATTGAAAGCAAATACAACTATTATACATTGTATCATACAAGACAACAATAACGTGCATGGACTGTGATATTGCATCATATGCTGGAAGCAACAACAACAACATTGTATCATATACTGAATAACACAACAACATTGTACCATATACTGAATAACACAACAACATTGTATCATATACTGAATAACACAATATTGTATCATATACTGAATAACACAACAACATTGTATCATATACTGAATAACACAATATTGTATCACATACTGAATAACACAACAACATTGTATCATATACTGAATAACACAATATTGTATCATATACTGAATAATACAATATTATATCATATACTGAATAACACAATATTGTATTATATACTGGAAACAAAAACAACATTGTATCATATCCTGAATGACACAATATTGTATCATATTCTGGATAACACAACAACATTGTATCATACAGTATAACATATGTGTGGACTACAATATATCATACTAGAAACAACAGCATTGTGTAATATACTAGATAACATAACATTGTGCCACATACTACATAACACAATGATATTGTATCATACACTGGAGAACACAACAACATAATATCTTACACTATAACAATAACATGTGGACTACAATATTGCATCATCTGCTGGAAACAACAACAATATTGTGTGCTATACTGACTAACACAACAACAGTTATATATCATATACTAAATATAATGACAACATTGTATCACAAACTAATTAGCACCAATATTGTATCATATTCTGGATAACACAACAATATTGTATCATATTCTGGATAACACAACAATATTGTATCATATTCTGGATAACACAACAATATTGTATCACATACTAGACAACACATGACAATATTGTATTGAGTTAGTGAAATAAGTACTGCAGCATTTTTAGATGATGGGGCTCCATATGAAGGACAACAATGTCCCCCCTTTCTGGAGCTGCCTGACACTACACACTCCTATACACCTAGGGCAGGAGGTCCTGTTATACCACTGCAGCATATTACTATAGCTCTGGTACTTTTTCCACATTTTTTTTACAGGTATGCAAATCAGCATGTAAGTGCACTGGGGGCGGGGCCTGATTTGGGAGATTTGTCTATTATGCAGAAATGGCATTCACAGCTACAGGATGGCATTGACTTGCAATTCCAAAGGAGAACTGGAGAACTTGCTGTATGTAGATCTGTCTGGCAAGTCAGGCTCCACCCCCAGTGCACTTGCCGGCTGATTCGCATAGTGAAGAATGTGACTAAGAATAAGAATGGATCCAAGCAGAAGGAAAATTAAGGTGATCATTTACCCCCCAATTCCATAGGACCGTCAGCAACCTTAAGCTACCAACTCCCAGCATGCATACTTGCTCCCTGTTCGTGGAACTCCCATAGAAGTGAATGGAGCATGCTGGGAATTTTAGTTTCACAACAGCTGGAGAGTTGACACTAGAAGTCCCAGACATTTCGAGCTCCCATTTGAAGCAATGGTAGAAATGTTAAATGACCCCTCTCTGGGACTTCTAGTGCTAAATGTTGATAATCCCTGGTGTCCAGTATCCTCATCAGGCGGTCACATCCAGGACAATCCAATACAATGGTGATTTATCATTACTACAGCAACAGCTTCTGCACATCACTGTATCTGGTAAAATCCCAACATCATTGCAAACAAAGGCCTCTGAGAAGGTCGGCATGATGTTAAAGGGAGCGCCCTCTATTGGATGTCTTGACTGAGACTCTGTCTTCCTAATTACATCATGGAAGACAGACTTGCACATTCTCAGTCAGCGCCCTCTATTGGTGTGCATACTTGAGGCACTGACATCCTAATTACATCATGGAAGTCAGATTTGCATATTCTTCCCATGTTCCCTTGCACAGTGGAGCGGTCATGGCTTAATAAGACTCCACACACCTAAATGATGGTCTCTCCCTATGGAGTGACAATATCCCCTCAACCCTATATGGATATAGTCACAGCCAAAGCTGCAACATATGTTAGAACAGGATACTGGGGAGAATTGCTCTGTACATACTGGTAAATGACATGAAAGAGCAATATTCATGAAAGGTCATGAATATTGCAAGGATGGCCACCATTGAAGGGGTAAGTATCTGATCAGCGATGGTCCAACCGCTGGGAGCCCAAGCAATCATGATAATGGGGCTGTATCCTGCAGATGGAGGGAAGACTAAATCAGCTCAAGGCTCATGTCATCCTTCTTTTTACAATGGATATGAAGACTAGTGATTGGCCACCATTAGAGGGGTAATGATCTGATCACTGGGGGTCCGACCCAAGCAATTATATGAATGAGGTCCCTGAGTCCCCTGTATGAATGTGTGACCATTGTTCTATGTATAGGTATGGGGCTGAGGGAGATAATACTGCAGCATGCTGTCCATAGAAGTAAATAGAGTAGTGGTCATACATTCATTGAAGGGACTCAGGGACCCCCATTTTTGTGATCGGTGAGGGGTCCCAGACCCCTAGTAATCAGACACATATCCACTATCCCCTTGCCAGAATGTATTCAGTTGCTACTTATTATATCTGCTACTGGGAAAGTTGGGTGCTTAAAAATATGTCCACCATTAACCTCTTCCTATATTGTCTAGCTTGAAAAGAGTGGTTAAGTGTGGATCCAGTAGGTGGCGCTTCCTTGGCTCTGGTGTCCACGCCCCCTCCTGAATTAGGCACCACCCCCTGTGTGAATGTCAAGCAGGTGGGTTAGGGTTGCACTTAGGTAGGCAGATTTGTAGTTACTACTTCAGCACTCTCGGAAAGCTGAGTATCAGACACAAATACATTTGCAGGTGTTTGGGCTCTTGGATTGCAATGTATGGCAGTAATATTCACATATGAAGTAGCTCGCTGGCGCCCGGCGGTATAAATCTCGCCTGTCAGATAAAGTCTTTTCCCTATAAAAGGTAAGTCTGCAATCATAAAGATGTGATCGGCCGCAAGTGAATGAGTTTTTATACGATGGCGCTTATCACCCTGGTACAAAGCCCCTCACGGGAGAGACTGACAAATGAACATATCTCAGGGCTGTCAGGGGGCGCAGATAACGCCGCCGCTCCGGTGACGAAAATAAAACAGCGTTGATTATAAAGTAATTGCTGATGGTGAAAAAAAATCATCATCTGGGGTCAGGCAGCTGTTCATAAGCCATTCAGATCGTGACGTGCCCCCCACCCATCATCTATTCATGGGCCCCTATGCAAAATCTATAGCCAGGCTCCAATGTAATTTCTGGTATGTGGATTTCAGAGCCACTTTGGCATCAGGATTTGGGTGCAATTGGGTTCTGCCCCCTGGAGGTCACTGGACTCCACTGCAAAAATCTAAATGCCCAAAGTGTTGGTTCACACTCCCCTCATCCTGGGGTCTGACCATGTTCATATAGGGCTTCTAAGTGACTGGTGTCATGATGACCTAGGAGCCCAATTCACCAAGGGTCCCTTCTGTTTGTCAGGAGCGTTGCTGCCGTGGTTCTTCCCGCCATGGTTTTTGCTCCAGCCCACTATGTGGGACCTTAACCTTAAAGCGTCTTCCGACTGTCTATTACATGGCTTGTACAGGACTAAGCTCATGAATTGCATGATTTTAGGATTAGTGGTTGAGTGTGGATTGGTTAGAGAGACTAATCACACAGCGCTATTGGGTGCACTTAAAACTGCATTGGAACAAAAATGCCCACAGTTTTGATGTGCAAAATGAAAGAGATTTTATTTAATATCTCATCTTCACATTGCAGAAAAAAAATTCATTAAATTTACTTGCAACCCCCATAGTCTTATATGAGGGGGGGGGGGGGTTGTCAAATGGATAAGCAATGAAATACGTGAACGTTTTTACTGCGTTTTTTGCTACGTGTGGCCATAGTCTGCAAGTAAAACGGCGTAAGTAGAAATGTTTAACTTGTACAGTTAAAAAAAAACAGCCCAACTGCACAGTGTGAATGCGCCCCTATGATTCGAGAGTGAGGGGCTTCTATAATATCATGCATGGGGTCCTCTCTGCTCATCCTAATGAAGACTGGTAGCCATGTAAGGGGAAAGCGGAATTAATTCAGTAAACACTGATAAACTCCGGTATACTAATCCTAATCTCTACAATCTGGATTGTCAGATTTTCTGGACTATTGGAAGAGCGACCTATAGAGACAGAAATAATTCAATAGAAATAACCTGCATCTTATCCATGTATTAATATACAGACCTGAGACTTGCTCTCTCAGCCCGTCTCTTGCTATATTCTTCCTTGCATTGCAAGAGCACCCTCTTTTGGTCATTGCCTGTAATTGCAGAACAACTTTCAAAGTCCTGCTGAGAAGTGGAATCGACTAAGGGGTCATCTCGATTCATATAAATGAAGATTCTTCACTATATAATAATGCGTTGGTTGTTAGAACCTTTGCTTGCTGTCGGTGACTGACAGCCTGTCCTGAAAATATTCTTCTCACAGGGTAAATGGCTCGTCCCAGTGCATCAGAGCTCCAGTGTCGGTGGATTCAGCCTTAGGCCTTAGTCATATATCTGGTTTATATGAACATGGTGCATTCAGTGAAATCCCAGACTACAAGTGCAGCCATTGATGTTAATGGGTGCTTGTAGATGTCTTTTTGGTCCATGGAAAAAGAACCAAGACACGCTCTATTTCGGAGAGCTTCATTCTAGCCTATGGGTCCTTGCGCATGGCTGTTCATTCTCTTAGACCAAGAGAGATTGATAAGTGATTCCCAGACTCCAACCCAGCGCGGTTCGTTCCTTCTGCTCAACTGTCTTCTAGAAGTGAAACTCCTCGCTGGCTGTAACGTTACGGAAACCTTTCTGCTGAAGTGTGTATATAGGT
This sequence comes from Leptodactylus fuscus, assembly GCF_031893055.1. Classification (NCBI taxonomy): domain Eukaryota; kingdom Metazoa; phylum Chordata; class Amphibia; order Anura; family Leptodactylidae; genus Leptodactylus; species Leptodactylus fuscus. The sequence continues at coordinate 19,229,050 of NC_134271.1, read as the reverse complement.
CTCCTTTAAAACTATGGAGTAGAACATTGGTCAGTAAGACTGATATTAGCGGCATATATCTGGATTTGTAGACTAGAAGTATGTTAGATGGTGACTGATGTTAATGGTTGTTGGAGTGTGTCTATAGATGATGGTTCCTTAATGGTGTGGTCAAGACAAGACTAAAGAATATATGGTGGAGGAGAGGGAGTCTCCCTCCCCACGGACAAGACGGCTAAAGATGGAGATATTGCAGAAAAGAATACTTTGTGTACTTGCTGTAAGAGATTACAATGTAATACTTATCTATCTATTCAGGATAGATAGCTAGATAGATAGATAGATAGATAGATAGAGATCTCACGGTACAACTGTGCAAATATATTGTTAACCATGTAGTTTTATACTTGGTAGTTTTGTGCATAAATCTGCAAATCTATCGTGGCTGAGAAGAAACCATAAATAATATAATAGAAAGCAGAAGCAGTCTTTGGGTATATTCACATAGGGCACATTTGTTGTAGAAGTTGGCTATCCGTTGCATACACCTCTATGGAGTTATTTCAATGGTAAGTGCAAGGATTTCTGCAAACCCTGCTCAAATAGATGGGACCGTTTCAGAAATTCTGATGTGTGAATACACCCTACGGCTATATTCACACATCTAGGTCAAGTCGCAGTTTTTGCTGTGATGTTTCTAAAATTGTGGCAAAATCTTTTCAGAAACCACAACATTGCTTCGACATTAATAAACTCTCGGGGTTCTTTTACATATGTTGTTTGTCGCAGTTTTTGCTGCGATTATGAAAACCAAAAAACACAGAAAAAAAAAACTTCTGCAGTTATGTGGTGCATTTATCCATCCGGGTTATATTGCTTTTTTTACACTATTGTGAAAATTGATGCAAACTCGTCAACGCGTAAATACATTTTCGTTCTTTGGTTCGCTTGGGGAGACACAAAATGGAAACCCAATCTGTTTAAAAAGTGGTTACCTACAGAAACCCGTAAACCCCATAGATTATAATGGGGTCTGCTTGGTTTCCACCCAAAATCGGGGACAGAATCTCCGAACAGATTAGCCCTTTAGGTCACATGCACATGGGGCAATCGGGACTGAAAATCTGGTCTGTACATCAGCTGGATCTCCAGGTCCGAACCAAGTTGGGATCATTATGATGCTAGGATTGGACCCTGAAATCAGAGGCATAGCTTGAAGCTTACAGCCACAATGCAAAATCTGTAATGGGGTCCCTGCCATTGGGAATAATGGTATATTTTATGTGACAGAGGAACCTTTTGGGGCTTTCTGTGTGTCCAGGCCCCTGATGGAAATCCATCTGCTGTAGAGACTGGAGGTTTTTGGTCTGGTTCCCCCCATGTGCATGGAACGTAAAGGTGAGATGCTGTAGTCCTTGCTCTGTTTATGGTTTCTTTGCCAAACCATAGGAGGTTCCTTCCCAGTGCCGGCCATCTATTGACCAATCCACTACTCTAATCCCATACCACCATGTTCCTTCCCTAAAAAATTGCTTAGACCCGTAAGGCTGAAGATCCTGGTACTAGGTAGGAGAGATGGTCCCAGTATTAAAATTGGCACTTGTCAGGATATTGATTCTTTACATAGTTACATAGTAGATGAGGTTGGATGAAGACATCAGTCCACCAAGTCCAACCTATAACCCTACAATCTCCTATAGTGTTGATCCTGTCCATTGGCTCCTGATGATGGCGGATGAGCCGCCTGCTCTGAAGGACAGAAATGCGCCCAAGCTATGAGTCTCGCACAACAATCTCTAATTTTCTAAGTTTTGCTAATACTGAAAAAGACAAGTGGTTTTTGGTTTTTTGTTGACACATCGACCCTGAATGAGGTCACGAAGTGCGGCACAGATTAAAGTGGATCAGGAGGGAAGACGTCTCCAAGACAACGCATTAATTCCTGCCGTATGTAGCTGTAATTTCATGACCGTGTTGATATTGGAGATTTGGCAAATACCCGAACTGACAAATGTTTATGTGATTTTGCGACCTTTTACTTGACCTGAACAGACTGTGGTGCGGCGGTCAACGTGGCGAAGAGCGCAACTTTGTATCTATATGTGTCTCAATGGTGGAATGTGTAGTCCTTAAGGCCAGGCCTGTTCCCTAAATTTTGGTCACCCGTTCCCAGCCACTGACCTGGCACAATCTCTGTATATATCCCACCGCTGCCAACTCTTTTGCCTCACCCTGAACAATCGAGAGGTGAAGTTCCTGCTGTATGCCGATGACCTCCTACTCCTGGCCCCCACCGAGAAAGACCTCCAAGAAAGCCTGTCAGTGCTGGAAAAATTCAGCACCACATGGGCCCTACCCATCAACCAGAAGAAGACCAAAATCATGGTATTTCAGAAGAAGGGCCACAATAAAGCCTCCACCACCCCACAATTCACACTGAACGGCTCCACACTGGAGAAAACCAACAGCTACACCTACCTGGGGCTGGAGCTCAGCCAATCAGGAAGCTTCAAAGCAGCAATAGAAACCCTGAAAGCAAAAGCCTGCAGAACCTTCTACGCCATCAGAAGACAACTGTACCACCTCAAACCACCGGTGAGGGTCTGGCTGAAGATATTTGACGCAGTCATCACCCCGATCCTTCTCTATGGCAGTGAAGTTTGGGGCCCAGCCACCTACCCAGACCAGTCAAAGTGGGATTCCAGCCCAACAGAGAACTTCCACCTGGAGTTCTGCAAATACCTGCTCCATGTCCATCGCAACACCTCCAACATGGCCTGCAGGGCAGAGCTAGGCAGACTCCCCCTATGGCTCACCATACAGAAGAGGGCGCTAGCTTTCCAGGCACACATCCAGGTGAGCAAGCCCGACTCCTACCACTACCAAGCATGGCTAAGCCACCTGAGCAAACCAGACATTCACCAACCAAACAGCAGCCAACCACCAAACCAAAAACACCAACAGATGATAACCAAGGCCGAAATAAAGGCGACCACAGAGGCAAACAGAGAGCGGTACATTGAAGAATGGAGAAATGAAATAAATAACTCCAAGAAACTCACCGTGTACCAATCCCTACAAAGGGACTACACCATGGCCACCTACCTGGAGAGAATACGCCACCCCAAGCACAGACAGACCCTGAGCCGGTACAGACTAAGCGCCCACAACCTAGAGATAGAAACGGGGCGATACAGGCAGACGTACAAGCCACGGGAGAAGAGACTGTGCCAGCACTGTGACCAGGGGGTCCTAGAAGACGAGACCCACTTCCTGCTACACTGCACCAAATACTCAGCTGTGAGGGCCGTCTACTACCAAAGACTCTCTGCCCACATCCCAGACTTCAGATCTGCAGACGAGAAGAGGAAACTCTACATCCTACTGGGAGAAGAAGAAGCCACTGTGGAGATCGCTGCCCAATACGTGTCCAGCTGTCACCAAACCAGAGGAAGATGAGACTCCATGGACTGTTATATTTATCCCAAAACACCCGCCCCGCCCCCACCTCCCCATATAGCAGTCACCAACGAAGAGGAAGACGAGACTCCACGGACTGTTATACCCCAAACCAACCGCCCTGCCCCACCCCACCTCCAACCCCCCCCCCCCATATAGCAGTCACCAACGAAGAGGAAGATGAGACTCCATGGACTGCTATAACCCAAACCCCCCCCCCCCCCCATACCCACCACCCACCCAACCCAACTCCCCCCCCACACACACACACTTTACTAGCTTTGGCAATGCCAAATACCTATTCGGACATGCCAATAAAGCATTTTTTGATTTGATTTGATTTGTATACTACCCCCATCCTTTCCCAAGACCGCCCCAACCACAAATTTTTACATACCCTAGACCAGAGGTCCCCCAAACTCCAGGCAATGGATCACATTGTACTAGGCCGCAGGTTGCAGGTTCCTTCAGGTGACGTCCCCCGGGCTCTGAGATGTACAGTTATTGTATTTAGTGCAGTGAAGATTGAATGCTATGTGGGGAGGGGGCTATTACCTATGGGGAGTACTATTAGCTCACTATAGTGCCCCCCGCAGGTAACAGCATTGCTCATGTAGAGGAAGGAACTATTACCTGTGGGCGCACATGACCCGGGAAGCAGGCCGGGTTCATGTGACGTCAGACAACTAGGAAGGAGGCCTGGCAGGATCGTGGAGAGGTAAGTAACAGTGTTTGTTACGTTCCCTTACCTCTCCCGGTCCACCGATCATTATACTCGGGGTCTGTAAAGACCCCCGAGTATAATGATAGTATATGTGGGGCCCACGGTGTCACTTACTGATCCCGGCCCAGCCAAGATCGACAAGTAAATAAGGCCCATAACGGCCTATTTAAAAAAAAAAAAAAAAAGAATGCAGCGGTAGTGGCTGTCACCGGGCCCCCTAATGGCCCGGGCCCTGTGGCAGCCGCCTCCGCTGCCTCTATGGTAGTTACGCCACTGCAACTGCCCATAGAGTTCTATGGGTTCCGCTCGCTTTATTTTTCCACTCGTGGAATTTTTCCACTAGCGGAAAAAAAAGATTCCTTCTGGAGGATTCCGCCTGCAAAAACCAATGCAACCAATGGGAGGCGGAATTGGCAAAAATTGCTAGTGTTTTTTTCAAGGTCCATACACTGTGCTGGATGAAAAAAAAAAAAACTAAAAAAGCTTCAAAAAAACATTTCCTAATTCCTGAAGCAGATTTTTTTCCTTGCCAAAATCCTCGCCAAAAAACTCCGTGTGAATGGACCCTGATTCCTCCTGTAGTGGAATTACAAATCCAAGCACTTGCAGTTCATCGGCAGCTACATATTATGGCCGGGGAAACTTCAGATTGTTCTCCGTTATAACAACCTTGTCCTTAAATGTCCTGGTTGATTGCGGAGAACTCGCTAATGTTAGATAATGGAAGGAAAACCTCTGGGCATCACAACTGCAGATATATATATTACTGTGCGGTATTATTATAGTCCTCCGCCCAAAACGAATAGCTAGATAACAGGGGAGGCAATTCACAGACGTCTACCTTTTGTGTTCTGTATTAAGCACATGAGGATATAATATATATATAAACTGTTAAGGGTCAAGGCAGTGGCGTAACTAAGAATGGCGGGGCCCCGTTGCAAACTTTTGACATGGGCCCCCCCCCCCAACCGTTGCCGAAGACCTCCTCCGCACTCCATTATGTCCCTTAGTAAGCCCTGCACACAGTATTATGTCCCTTAGTAAGCCCTGCACACAGTATTATGTCCATTAGTGGCCCCTGCACACAATATAATCTCCCTTAGTGGCCCCTGCTCACAGTATTATCCCTAATAGTGGCCCCTGCACCCTGTATTATCCCCCATAGTGGCCCCTGCACCCTGTATTATCCCCCATAGTGGCCCCTGCACACAGTATTATCCCCCATAGTGGCCCCTGCACACAGTATTATCCCCCATAGTGGCCCCTGCACACAGTATTATCCCCCATAGTGGCCCCTGCACACAGTATTATCCCCCATAGTGGCCCCTGCACACAGTATTATCCCCCATAGTGGCCCCTGCACACAGTATTATGCCCCACTGTGGACACCCATAAACAATTATTATACTGTGGGGTCTTTTCAGACCCGGGGGAATAAAAGCATTAAAAAAAAAACAGTTGCTTACCTGTCCCCCGGCTCCTATGCTGTCGGCCGCCGCTCTCGTCCTTCTTTAATGACATTGGACGTCACATGATCTGGGAAGCAGGCCGGGTTCATGTGATGTCAGAGTCGTCAGACAAGTATGAAGGAGGCCTAGCAGGATCGTAGAGAGGTAAGAAACAGTATTTTTTACGTTCCCTTACCTCTCCCGGTCCGCCAATCATTATACTCAGGGGTCTGCAAAGACCCCCGAGTATAATGATAGTGTTTGTGGGGCCCACGGTGTCACTTGCCGATCCTGGCCCAGCCAGGATCGGCAAGAAAATAGGGCCCGTAACGGCCTATTAAGAAAAAAAAATAAATAAATAAATGCAGCGGTAGCAACTGTCACTGGGCCCCCTAATGGCCCGGGCCCTGTGGTAGCCGCCTCCACTGCCTCTATGGTAGTTACACCCCTGGGTCAGGGGTCATATGGACATTAGGGTCTGGGGATCATATTAGTGATGTAGAGACTTTACAAAGAGTAGATAGGGAGGCATTCAGTACCAAGATGGTGCTGATACGGCACTTCTATAGAAAGCTTTACATTCACTATTCAATCCAGCATTGCTTTTAGCTCCATATATAAGTGTGATATAGTTTACACTGAATTTTTTTCTTTGCTCATCCTATAAATAAGTCATCATGGTCCTGTCACTACACATTACTGTCAATCCATACAGCAGGAATGCAGCAATGTCACCGTGTAACAATGAGATCTCCTGTCAGACTCGGCTTATGGATAAATGGCAGCAGCGCCCGCTGTAACCTGAAATAATCATCACATATATTTGCAAAATAGAAAAATGTTTGACAAATGCAAAATATCAGAGTGATGAGTAAATGGAACCAGAAGGTTTTCTCCCATGGACATTTTATACAGGTACCATATATTCTAGTAGTAATAGAGGCTGAAAATGAGAACTACAGTACATGATCGGTGGGAGAATGGGGAAACTGAGCTGAATAACAATAATACCGCCCTCTATGTGCTTATAACTATCGTAATACGTACATTACAGATATGTATAATATAACATTCCCAAGTGATATACGCAGCCTATAAAGGCTATAATTATCATACTGTCCCATGTACACGTATAATACTGCCATCTATGTACAAGAATATAACTACTATTATACTGCCTCCTATGTACAAGAATATAACTACTATAATACTGATCCTATATACAAGAATATAACTACTATAATACTGCTCCTATGTACAAGAATATAACTGCTATAATACTACCTCCTATGTACAAGAATATAACTACCATAATACTACCCCTATGTACAAGAATATAACTACTATAATACTACCTCCTATGTACAAGAATATAACTACTATAATACTGCCCCCTATGTACAAGAATATAACTACTATAATACTACTCCTATGTACAAGAATATAACTACTATAATACTACTCCTATGTACAAGAATATAACTACTATAATACTGCCTCCTATGTACAAGAATATAACTACTATAATACTACTCCTATGTACAAGAATATAACTACTATAATACTACCTCCTATGTACAAGAATATAACTACTATAATACTGCCCCTATGTACAAGAATATAACTACTATAATACTACTCCTATGTACAAGAATATAACTACTATAATACTGCCCCCTATGTACAAGAATATAACTACTATAATACTACTCCTATGTACAAGAGTATAACTACTATAATACTGCCCCCTATGTACAAGAATATAACTACTATAATACTACTCCTATGTACAAGAATATAACTACTATAATACTACTCCTATGTACAAGAATATAACTACTATAATACTACTCCTATGTACAAGAATATAACTACTATAATACTGCCCCTATGTACAAGAATATAACTAATATAATACTGCCCCATGTACAAGAATATAACTAATATAATACTGCCCCATGTACAAGAATATAACTACTATAATACTACCTCCTATGTACAAGAATATAACTACTATAATACTGCCTCCTATGTACAAGAATATAACTACTATAATACTACTCCTATGTACAAGAATATAACTACTATAATACTACTCCCTATGTACAAGAATATAACTACTATAATACTACTCCTATGTACAAGAGTATAACTACTATAATACTGCCCCCTATGTACAAGAATATAACTACTATAATACTACTCCTATGTACAAGAATATAACTACTATAATACTACTCCTATGTACAAGAATATAACTACTATAATACTACTCCTATGTACAAGAATATAACTACTATAATACTGCCCCTATGTACAAGAATATAACTAATATAATACTGCCCCATGTACAAGAATATAACTAATATAATACTGCCCCATGTACAAGAATATAACTACTATAATACTACCTCCTATGTACAAGAATATAACTACTATAATACTGCCTCCTATGTACAAGAATATAACTACTATAATACTACTCCTATGTACAAGAATATAACTACTATAATACTACCTCCTATGTATAAGAATATAACTACTATATTACTACTCCTATGTACAAGAATATAACTACTATAATACTGCCTCCTATGTACAAGAATATAACTACTATAATACTACTCCTATGTACAAGAATATAACTACTATAATACTGCCTCCTATGTACCAGAATATAACTACTATAATACTGCTCCTATGTACAAGAATATAACTACTATAATACTACTCCTATGTACAAGAATATAACTACTATAATACTGCCCCTATGTACAAGAATATAACTACTATAATACTACTCCTATGTACAAGAGTATAACTACTATAATACTGCCCCCTATGTACAAGAATATAACTACTATAATACTACTCCTATGTACAAGAATATAACTACTATAATACTACTCCTATGTACAAGAATATAACTACTATAATACTACTCCTATGTACAAGAATATAACTACTATAATACTGTCCCTATGTACAAGAATATAACTACTATAATACTGCCCCATGTACAAGAATATAACTAATATAATACTGCCCCATGTACAAGAATATAACTACTATAATACTGCTCCTATGTACAAGAATATAACTACTATAATACTGCTCCTATGTACAAGAATATAACTACTATAATACTGTCTCCTATGTACAAGAATATAACTACTATAATACTGTCTCCTATGTACAAGAATATAACTACTATAATACTGTCTCCTATGTACAAGAATATAACTACTATAATACTGCTCCTATGTACAAGAATATAACTACTATAATACTACTCCTATGTACAAGAATATAACTACTATAATACTACTCCTACGTACAAGAATATAACTACTATAATACTACCTCTTATGTACAATAATATAAATACTAGAATACTGCCCCCTATGTATACGGCTATAACTACTTCCTTCTCTATTAATAAGTGACCTGAGTTACTGTACGTCTTGGTGTCTGTGGCCGCGCTGGGCTCTGGACCTTGCGGCTGAGGATTGTGTCAGGCTCTATAAAACATCAGGCGGTAACGTGCGGGCAGTGACATTTTTACTGGGCACTCGTAGTAACGTTGTTTTACAGTATGGAAGTTTTGCAGTCTCAATGGGGAAAGTCTTCAAATATACATCAGTAGCTTTTAATGTCAGGCGGATGAGTCTGTATATCCTTTCCTTGTGTCTCGGAGCCGCTCACATAGTCTCAGAATCAGTTTGATAGAATGGCCTCCATTGAAGTGACAGAATCCGGCTGGTGAGGGGGTTTTATTTTGACGCTGCGCAATTTTCGCGTGACACTGAGTGAGTATTAATCCAGTTCTACCTTTCGTAAAAAGCGAAAAATTCTAGAGATTCTGGTCGGTGTCTGTGTCCCTGAGGATCTGAGATGCTTTTAGTTTGCCATCTCCCTGAGACAAACTGTATCCTGCCCTAGTATTATTACTAATTTATAAATGCTTCTGAAGTTGCGGTTGCTAGGCGACAGAAAGTTCCAAATTATCAGTAAATGGACCGTGGTCTCTATCCATTTGGGGAGCGCGTCTTATATTATGGGTTTATATCAGAAGAATTGCACGGCTGGCGGTACATTGTTATACAGCGTTACATCGGGATTAGTATCTGATAGATATTTACTATATTGGCCCAGCCGTCCGTTCTCCATAATCCGGGGTAAATTTCCAAATGTTTTGCTCCATAGGGCACAATGGCATGAAAAGTCAATTTGTCAGGGGGATTCTCTGATCTGGATGATCCATTTTCTATACAAGGTTCCCCTAGTGATAGACTTCTTATTGGCTGTCATCTGGTCGGGAACCCAACACTGAAAAGTCTATTAGATTGATAGAATATAATGCTGATGGTTTGGATGGGCCACAAGGGGACCAGAGGACCCCAACACTAACCCAATAATTGTCCAACAGAAGACACCCACATTTGGGGGATACTGTAGCCTATTTTTAGGGGTTGTTGAAGGGTTGGCTCCAGAATCCTTAACCATCTGGACCCAAGGCTACTGGGAAGCTCATGGCCGGCCAAAGATTTGGTGCACATTGTGGTTCCATTACGGTTTTTTGAGTGTGAGCTGTGAGGTCTGTATTAGTTTATGGGGAATGGTATGTATTTAGTGGGCATAGTCAGTGGACTGAATTTTTTATTTTATTTTTTTTTACAGGTCTTGGTCTACACTGGTTTGAGGGTCTGTTTTTCTTTGGGGGTTCAGATCTGGGGGTCTGTATTTAGAGGGTCTATGGTTTGGTCTGGAGTCTCTATTTGTTCATGGGTTTGGGTCCAACTGTGGTCTGTATTTGCTTAAAGGGGTTTGGGGTCTGTATTTATTTAGATGGCCTAGGGCAGGGGTCAGCAACCTTCAGCACTCCAGTCGCTGTGAAACTCCAACTCCCAACATGCTCCATTGACTTCCATGAGAGTTCCAAGAGAAAGTATGCATGCGGGGAGTTGTAGTCTTACAACAGCTGGAGTGCCGAAGGATGTTTATCCCTGGTCTAGGGTTTGGCTGTGGTCTGAATTTGGTTAAGGGGTCTGTATTTTTTTTAGAGGGTCTGAATTTATTTAGGGGTATATGATCTCAGGACTGTAGTGATTTAGGGGGTCCATACTTGTTTAGGGGGTTTGGCCTGGTAACTTTATTCTAGGATATCATCTGAAGTCTTGTTTGAGGTCTGTCTTAGTTTATGGATATTGGTCTGGGGTCTAGTCAGGTGTTTGTATGTATTTAGTGGTCTTGGTCTGTACTTAGTGGGTCTGGTGGGTCTCTAATTTAGGGGATTTGATCTGGGGTCTGTATTTAAGAAGATCAAATCATGCCTTAAGTCATCTGTATTTCTCAGGTCTGGGTTTTGTATTTGTTTAGGAGCATCTGGTCATAGTTTAAGGGGTCTGTATAAGTTTAGGGGGTTTCGTCAGTCTGCGATAATTTAGGGGTCTAGTGTAGGGTCTAAAAGTATTTGTCTTACTACAGTGGCTGTGGGGTGGGGAACTGATTTGCCAATGATTCCCTATTGTGGCTGACAGATGACCAACAAATATTTTATATGTCCAGATTTACAGGGCGCCCCTGAGGTCACCAATGGTCATCATTGCTACATGAATTCTTGCAAGAGTTTACCAGACTATAGCACTCACTCGTGAGGCATCTGCTACCTGTCCTATCCATATAGTGTTTAGGATTGGTCGCAGGATCTCCGTTGTACTGCGAATTCTCCATTACATACCGCCCTCATTCCTCAGGAGCAGGTGTTCAATGCATTGATTCCTTCTAGAAATGATAACACCCTCCACATGTGAAGATGTCTCTACTACCAGAACAAAGGAATCCTGAGCAGAGCTCCCAATAAATCAGATGCATTGTCTCCTGCACACCCCGAGCTCTTATCACAAATCATGTGCAAATGAAGTCAGCTGGAATCCCTAAGGGGAGGGCGCCATTTATCAACCAAACCTTTCTTCTTCACTTTGCAGCGAAACCTTCGTGACATTACATAAATCGCTGGAGAGAGGGGCACTTGTCTGTGGTGCTGAAATGGACAGCTCCTCCTGAAGTGTTGGATTGGAGAGTCCTCCTAATGGGATGTCCTTGTGATAGGTGAGAATACATTAGCTGGTGGATGGAGAATGAGTCTTATTCCAGGGGTTTATAATATCGTATGGTAATGTGGCCACCCCCACTCGAGTGAGGTATATTAGTATGGTAATGATCATCTTATTATAGATCTGTAAGGAATTCTTGTAGACTCCTCAGTCACAACAGCCGTCCACTTCAGCACCACAGACCGGTGACACTCTGGATATTGTAAATTTTCTCCGGTATTGTAGTTGTTTAGCCCCAATAATGTAGAGTAATACAAAAAATGTAATGTAGCCCCAATATCGTATGAAGTATTGTGGCCCCTGTATTATAATGTAGCCCCTGAATTGTAATGTAACCCCAGTATTGTAAGATAGCCTTAGTATTTTAGGGTGACCCCGGGACTGTACTGTAATGTAGCCCTAGTATTGTAGTATAGTCCTGGCATTGTAACCATATAAATGTAATATTGTCTCAATATGGTAGTGTATTTCCAGTATTGTAATGTAGCCCCATTGTTGTAGTATAGCAGCAGTAATGTGATGCATCACCAATACCTGTAACATAACTCCTGTCTTATAAAAGACCCTGTATTGTAACATAGCTCCTGTATGGCACCAATAATGTGACCTATAGTGTTCTATGTTAAGGCCTCAGTATCCTGACGTAGCCCCCGGTAATATGGCATAATTCCTGTATAGCACCAGTAATATGTTGTGACCAATAGTGGTTTATATTATGGCCAGTGTATTATAAGGTAGCCCCTGTGATATGACATATATTACTGGTGCCATAAGGAAGCTATGTTACAATACATGGGCAACAGTATAATACATAGGCCATAACATAAACCACTATAGGTCACATCTCATTACTGGTGCCATACAGAAGCTATGTTACAGTACATGGGCAACATTATAATACACAGGCCATAACATAAACCACTATAGATCATATTACTGGTGCCATACAGGAACTGATGTGACCTATAGTGTTTTATGTTATGGCCTATGTATTATAATGTTGCCCATGTATTGTAACATAGCTTCTGTATGGTTCCAGCAATATAATGAGACTTATAGTGGTTTATATTATGGTCTGTGCATTATAATGTAGCCCCTGAGATATGACATAGGTCCTGTATGACACCAGTAATATGTTGTAACCTATAGTGGTTTATATGAAGTCCTCAGTATTATAATGTAACTCCATGTCTTCTAATGTAACCTCAATACCGAATTCACCTTTCCCAGACCCCATGACAGATATAAATGTAATTTTCTGGCATCTGTTTTTCTACCAATGAATATGATTATTTCTTCCTTTCTCTCCTCCAGATGTAACGTGTGATACTTCGTAGGATTAGACATCTTTAATGCTTGACTCGGTGATATAATTGTCTTATTGAGTTTTAAAGGTCAGGACGATTCACCCACATCTGTGCCCATGTGAGAATATCCAGGTGCCGGCGCAGGGAGCAGAACCAGACGATCCCCAGGTATAGATCATTCCGAGACAATCAGGTCTCCAAGTCCTCCCTTGTAATGGAGATGAATGTTCCCAGGGGTAATACACTGAAATAAACCCCCCTAACAAACACAAAGTGGGCGTCCAATATATTATACTGGTAGTTTTGATGTTGTTGTCTATTTTGTACAGTCGTGTAAAAATAATATTTTGATAGCAAAAATATACATCCCCTTTAAGGAGATTTTTTACTTTGGCCCCCCTTTAAATAGTCCAGTTTTTATTTTCCCCTTTAACAACCTGTGCGTTCCTAATGTACGGTATAGATGTGCAATGATACAGGATACAAAGGTGTATAGATACTGTGTGATAAAAAATACATGAAGTCTTGTATTCTTTAAGGCATCTTCTTCTTTTTGCTCTTCCCCCTCCAAATATTGTTCTCTGCAGACCTGTTTCATGATGAGCACTGAAGTAATAGTAGGCGACATCTATTTTTGCACGATGCACCTAATTAGTCTCCAGGGGGCGCATCAAAGACCATCCTAACCTCCCGAATTAGAAACCACAGCAGAAGGGATTTGCAGTCCGATTTGTAACGTAATGGAGAGAACTGTGAGGACCAGTTGTTCTTAAAGGGACCTCAATTTCGGCTGAGCTATCTGACCATAGGTCCACGGTGTATTGCTACTCAGTGGAGGCCTCTGCGTCCCATGAAAGCATCACAAGATGGGCGCTTAGTGGCCAGTACGTACTTTTCCTAAAGGGGTTTTCCAATTTTCTATAACACTTACGGTAATCGCTGTGTTACGCAAAGTTGTTTAATATGTCTTATATATCTTATTCTTTGCTGTCAGTGAATGGGGACATTCTGACTTACAACCAGAAACAGTAATAAATTATAATAAATTTATCGGATTGTGAGAAGCCACGCCTTCCCTCATTTAAAGGGGACCTCCATTTACAAAAGAACTATTCAGGTGAATATAAGAAACTTTGTAATATATTTTGTTAAATCAGTTTCCTTCTCTACTTATTAAAGTGCTCTTCTCCTCCTTACTAGGTTGTTCACACATAGAAGTCTATGGAGAGGCAGAGGAAGGAGGAGAAGGCTGCTGCTGGCAGACTTATTGTCTCATTCTGTGCAGTGGCAGAGTTAGGCTGGGTTCACGCAGGGTTTTTTGGACCGGATTTTGAGGCGTCGGCCGCCTCAGAATCCGGTCCAAAAAATGGCTGGCCGAGACTGAATGCTGGAGCAGTACATACAGTGCACCAGCATCCAGTTGTGGCATTCTGTTCCAGATTGGGCCCAAATGAATGGGCCTAGTAGGGAAGGAGTGTTGCGCCGCGGACGTCCACAGCTGATTCAGCCGCGGAATCTGTGTCAAGAAAGGGCATGCCGCTTTTTTTTTCCGTGAGCGGGAACAAACCACTCGCGGAAAAAGGAACCCATTGAATTCATTGGGAGGCAGTTTTTTTGAGCTGGATTCTGACATGCTCTTTCACTTGCAGTACAGCAGTTGCGGTTATTCGTGTCCTTTCCAGTAGCCTTATCCCCTCTTCATAGACTTCTATGTCAAAAATAACTCAGTCCCAACAATGGGGTCCCCACGTTCTGTGGATGAATGGCGCGGTAGTGCACATGCATGACCATAGTTGTATTCACTTCAATGGGTCTGACAGAACACTCTACTCAACTATCTCCTTCGAAGGGCATAGACCATATTCACACGGGACTCGGAAACCTTCATTCTTATGATCATAGCAGTCGGATCCCAGCAATCTCATATGTATCACACAGGATAGTTGATGTAATATCACAGATGGCCCAGACTTTCTTCAGTGGGATAAATTGGTACAGTGTGGTATCAGAAGACAACAGAAGCCAACAAAAAGTCATTAAAAAATCTTATTATGTAAATGTGTGTGCGCGTACGTACGTATGTATGTGTGTGTGCATATGTATGTGTGTGTTTTGAAGTCATTGCACCACTCGCGTTCCTTTTTAACACCGACATTTATTTCATGTTTCGGAATAGAGACAATTTAGAATAAACTCTAATTTATAACATCATATAATAAGCAATATATATAATACAATAAATTGCATTTGTACACATAAATAGAAAATCTGAGGTAGGGCCTCAAGGATTATGATCTCTTATACGACTAATGTACATTATATATGTTCAGTATATAGATATTTCTCTAGTATTAGATATGACGCATCTTTCATTTAAAACTTTAGTATCTATATTTTATAATGTACAGCTAATGAAAGAAACATAAGGACCTGATATTGGGTACATATCTATATCCATAGGTAGCAGTACCCATATAGAATGTCTGTTCCTTTATATGACATTACGCAAGTAATTAGGATTAAACCTATTCAGTAATAGGTCCGCAATAAAAGTGCCAAGAAAGACACAAAGTATCGTGAACAAAAGACACAATGTATTGTTAACACGGACACAGACAACACTCGGACCACGATGGGTGGATGGATAAGACACCTATAAGGCAAATGGCTTACCTGACAATGTGTTATATTACTGGCTAAAATAAAGATAAATCTGTCAGGCTATCTCCGAAACATCTACAAGTAAAAATGAAATTCTCTCTCGGCCCTCCTCTCAACCCACCATTCACTCCCTCACTCTTCTCCTCGCTCTTCCACCCAACTCAAACCATCCAAGTCATAGTTCTCTTCACATCCACCAGTTTCTCTCTCCTCATTGTCTCTTGAAATTTTAATGCCCATAAATACATATATTTCACTGGATGTCCTAATGGTATGCTCCTCAGTCTTCAATAATAAAATATATTAGGAATATCCATCAAACGAGGTGCTAAACCAAAGACCTCAACCCAGCGCCGCACCTCCCATGAGGCGACCTGAAGCGACCGCTTCAGGCGGCACTATGCCAGTGCCCCAGGGAGGGCGGCATTTTTGCTTACCTAAGCCAGTCCTGGCCTGGCTTAGCACTGAGCGGTGGATTAGGGAGGCCGCTGGAGCAGCGCTGCTCCAGCGGCCTCCCCTCACGCTCAGGCAGAGAGCAGGTCCTCTCCCTGTCTGTGAACACCGCTAAGCCCCACCCCTTTCACTTCGTCCCGCCCCCTTCGTGCCGCCATGCCCCGTTTCGCCCCCTCCTCCCGGGGGGGGGGGGGGAGCGGCTTTCTGTCGTCCGCCTCGGGCAGCGAAAAGGTCAGGTTCACCCCTGCGTCAACCTCTATGAGAAGACTCCATTGGATCCTGTTCTTTTTCTTGGTCCTTCAACAATCAGACTTGATGTAAGCGACCATTGACTGGCCAATCCCAGAATCGGAAGGATCACTTGTCTTCTCATTCACACGGGCACAGAGGGGGTGGATTATGGCGCGTAATTCACGTCATAGTCCGCCCCCTCACAATGGTGCTGCCATTCACGGAAAAAAGAAGCGAGCTGCCCTTCTTTCAGGCGGATTCCACGGCTCCTTTGAGCCGACTTCGGGGGGGGGAGCCACGATAGTCGTGGCAGGCAGGTTTTGACCCAAGAGTGACATGGCTCCCCGCTTCACTCTCGGTGCCAAAATCCACCCCACCTCCTCCCGTGTGAACTTAGCCTAAAGGTTTTTCCATAGCTGACCCCTGTATCCTTCTTATCCATCTCCAACATCTTATATCTGCTGTTCATCTTGTCTATACTTCCTTCTACCTCCTTCTACTTGGTCTATGTTCTAGTCTCTTCATCTTGATATATCTCGCACTACAATGGCCATCATATCAGTGTCTTCTGAACTGGTCTTAAGATGGTCAAACACCTTAGATTAAGATTGGCAGGATATCTAATACTGTAGTGTCCCTGGGAGCAAAAGTCATGTTGGATTTCAACGTTTTCAATAGGATAAGCCCATGGAATTGTTTTAACGGGGGATAAGCTAGCACCAGAAATGTCTGGCAGTGGCTTCTTCCCATTTCCAATGAGCATGTACATGTATTGACTGGGGGTTATCTATCTAAAGGTGGCCATACACATTAGATGAACGTTGGCCAAACCTAACGATTTTAGGTTGGCCACCAGATAGCAATTTTTTGGGGAAACGTCGAATCCGTTTATTTTTAAAGGAAGATATTCTGTGGCCAATGGGGTTTCGCAGCAGTGTATTCTCCTCTCCCTATTGGGAAAGCATGTACGGCCATGTGTATGGACGATCAGAAATAATAGTTGTTGGCCAATGAGTTTTGAGCCGAAACGCTCTATGACATATGGTCACCTTTTACTTTTTGCCATGTCCTAGCTCAATAAAGTACTGCCTGACTACAAAGTAAACATGAGCAGCCAAAGACCTATCATAATGGAAGACTTGTGCTTGGAGGCTAAGTCAATCATAACACCAATATACAAGCAGCTGCGGCGGCATTGGAACGTAAAGCTGCAATTATTATGGATTGAAGTCATTCATTGTGCACATCAACTGTAACTGCAATACAATACTAAGCGTCCCAATGGGATTGTGACAAATACTGCATAGACTTAGAATGAGAAGATATCCTCCCACTCTGAATCGTCCTCGCACAATGCAATCTAGAAAACATGTTTTGTCAGTGTTCACGAGAGAAGGGAAATAATTAGCATAATGTGCATAGGGACAAATGATGACAAGATAAACGAGCGTCAACAGTAACAGTATGGAGAAAGTGAGCCTTGTCATCGAAGGAAGGTTACTACTCACAGAATGAATCGTAAGACTACGTAAAGGTCACCGATGGGTTCAATGGAAGGTCTTCATGGCTTATTGCTTTCTGGTGGTGTCAGCTTATGGAGACCCAGAGAAATCCAATAAAGTCTTTAGATTCCCAATGAAGACCTTCAAACTAGTCAACTTGAGTCATGTTTAAGCCTCTTTTATGGGTTGAATGTTGACTTACAAGGTCCCTACCTATAGGTGGCACTAGAGAGATGCTTTTCTTCCTCCTGGGGGAGAGTTCATTTACATACCTTTCCCATGTAACATTGCTGGCAAGACTCTGTAAATCCTCAAAATTGGTTAAGTAAGTTATTAGTCCATGGCTGGCATAGATTTCAATTCCCATACATGGGACCTCCATTATTATTATTAACCAATCAGAGAATTCTTAACAATTTTTGTCCATATTATTCCAGCAGGGAATGGATTAAAACCGGGGTAAGAAATAGCAATCTTAATAAATTCCTCCCAATATTGGTAAAGTTTTTGGAATTTGGACTTTTGTAGGACTTTTTTGAATTTAAGACAAATCACATGAAAATTGCAGGGACGTCTACCGAGAAGCTCCGACTTTACTGCTTCACCTCAACCCTGCCATGACTTTCAAGACGAGGCAGAGTTTGTTGTCCGCACCATCAATAAATATGTTAGATGGCAGCTCAAAGGTGGAGGGCACTGGGTCGTATCGTGTACGTCAAAAATAATAACCCTTTATCATCCTGCCCTGAGTTCTTCCTTCTACCGTCATGACCTAAAGGATCCTAGACATAGCTAGAATCCTAAGAAGACTATGAGCAGCTGAATGCTATACACCAACATCAGTTGCATCCATATTGTGCTTGCATGAGTACTTAATATGGCCAACTAGAAGAGAATGCCATACAAAGTGGAGGAAGAATGTTAACCCCAATACCTCTAAGCCCAACATTGCACTCAACTATGGTTTCCTGTTTCCCTATGGATGGTAATAACTTTAACCTGGAAGAAGACTGACTCTGGGTTCGAGAATCGGAAATGTGGTGCATCTGCATGCATACTGTGGCACCCTACAATCCAACATGGATAATTCCTGTGCATGTGAAAAGGATTTCCCACCACTATGATACTGACAACCCGTCCTTAGAATAGGTCGTCAATGTTAAGTTGGTTGGGCCCAATTCTAGGACAGTATGGATAGGCTGCAAAGTTTCTTTAATCCGTACCAAGCATAGTGCCGTACATTGCATAGTGGCTGTGCAAGGTACTGCAACTCTGTTCCAGTGTTTGGGACCTAGTTGGAAACCGACCAAGTGACTTGCAAATGTGATATAACTGGCCAGATAGGATATCAATGACCTATCCTATTGATAGATTGGCAATATTTTAAAGGGGTTTTGTCAATGAAGATACTCCATTCCCTTCTCTGGAGTTTCTGCGACTGCAAACCGAGGTGAATAGAGCATTTGTCAGGCAAGCACAGTAGAGCTTCATTCACATGGAGGTTGCAGGGAGACTTTCAGTCCCAATAGTGGGAGCTCCCAGCTGTCAGAACCCCACTGATCTGACACCTCTCCTATCCTATGGATAGGATAGAAGTGTCCTTAACAACAGAACCCCTTTAGGTCGGGGCCCCACGGGACGGAAATGCCACGGGTGTTTTACTGTAAGGGCAAAGTGGATGGGATTTTAGCGAATCGCATGCCCACTTTGCGGACAAAACCACATTTTGGAAATCGCAAAATATCAATTATACCTACGGAAATGCCGGCAGTTTCCCTATAGGTATAATTTTAACAGTCCGCATAGGAAAACTCTGCAAACTTTCTGTCTAAAGAGCTGCAGGAAGAATCGTGATACGTCGGCACTGCGTTTTTTCCCGCAGCGCTTTTTTGATGTGGGACGTTCCATGGGGCCTTAGTCGTAATGCTGTTGCGGAAACCCTATTTACGAGGATTTCTGTGCGAGATATGCCACAAAATCCAGGGGAAGATTCCAACCTACAAACATTTGACTCCCTACTTCCCACGGACTTAGGACATCACGTCGGCCGTGATCCTGGAAGAATTCAGGGGCATAAATATTAAGAAAAAAAAAACGTAAAAATTGGAAGGAAATTTCAGGTGGCGAAACGATTTTACACATTCCTCGAAAACCAAAGGAAACGTAACCAGTGAAGTGCAATTAACTCGCAGATTGTTTCAGTCAGGCAGGTTTTGGCGGAGCCGCAAAACCTTCTAAACAGGGGAAGGGAATGACAGTAATTAGCGGGATGTGGGAGATTTCTTCAGCCGAAAAAGCCTGTGATCCTATTCAGTTGTATGAGCGGAGCCAAGAATAATTCATCTTGACAAAAATATCATTCCCTGCAGAGAGTCCTAATTGATTTCAGTTCAGTATTCCAGGGCTACATTTGCTTGTATTTCATTTCTGCTGCATGAAAGCCTCTGCTCAGTCATGAGTGTTTGCTTAGGCTAATATTCCACCGCTGTTGATGAGATTGCATTAAGTCATTGAAGAGATTGCTTCCCAGGAGCAGCGCTCAGTAAAAGGGGACAGCGGTGCAGAGATCAGACCACTATTACCTTACATTTAATTGGCATATACCCGCAGCTGGAAAGTCTACCATACTAAGAGCCTGGCGCTAATCTGAAAATTGGGCTTTTACCGTATTCTAGTATAATCTTGTTAAAGGGAACCTGCAGCAGAGCAAGCCCTCCTCACTATAGAGCATCTGTAGCACTCCGGTATATAGTATATACCTGCCTGTAGCCTCCAAAGTGCCAGCTTGCCTCCTAACCCCTTACTAAGTCAGTGTCATGCTCGGCTTTGAAAGGCTTATTCAACACTATCTAGTCCCATGAGTAGACCCTCACCCACTCTCACCCACCATGTGTCATTTATAGCACATATAATATATATATATAGTATATATATATACAGGGCCTATGGGACCTCTTTAGGCATTTTGGATAATGTATGATAAGAATGTTAGCGCCCCTTATGGCTCCCTTCTGAACGGCATTTGATGCATGTAACATATCAGATATGCATCATAACAATAATAGAAGGTGTTAGGACTAAAGGCGGCTGTATTAGGGGGCAGCTATTTATTTCCTTTGTTTTTTGGATAGGGGTTAATACTAAGGCCCGGTTCACGTCTATATTTGGGACATTCCATTCCCCTCTCCGCATAAAAAAAAGAGAGAAAAGTCCTGCAAGCAGAAACCGAGTGGAATCCGCACGGATTCCATTATAGTCTATGGGGGTCCCCAGTTTCCTAAGGTAACTGCTTTTTTATGCGGAAACCCATGCGCAGATGTGAACTGGGTCTGAGCTCAGTTTATTTTGATTCTACATCTACACGAGATTCTGGAAAATTCCTCTCTAATTCTATACTATATTATTCTTAGATTCCTTGGGACTGATTTGTTGCACCAATGGCCGAATATTGACCAATGTGAGACGATGTGGCCACTTAATGACGGCCTAATATCCTCTAAAACTGACACCCATGGGCAAAGGTTAGTAACAACCAAAAGACAAGGTTAATAGAAGAAGCCTTTACCTACAATAAATCTTGCTGCCTTAGAGCGCCCCCTACTCTGCGCAATAAAATATGACCAATAAATATAATATAATTTTCAATTATAGTGCATGACTTTCCAACAATATCACAAACTGTATTCTGTGTGGAAATCTGATAGTGAGCATTTGATTTCCCTGCAGCGCCTCCGCAGGGGATATGAAGCATTACACTGTATCCATTCACATCAATGAGAGACCCTCGTTGTAGATGCTACCCACTCTAGCCAAGTGATGAGGATCCAGAATAAAGGACCCCTATAGATTTCCCTATGGGGTAAATGAATGTGGGCTTTCCAAATTGGACATCCCCTTTAACTGTCTCAATGTACATAACCATTCCCTTTAAATGTATAACCTAATATTTGCAGGGTGTTATTCTTACAAATACAATCTACTCTTCTCTCTATTGCGACTCTCAATGGACATTAGTTACATTGTTACATATTTTATATCGGCTTTATAAAATGTATCTTTTCCTATTAAAGAGTCGATGGGACCTGAACCTACAAAACACGTGAAAAACAACGATGTCTGGACTATAATAACCCGGCCGATCGATATAAATGACATTTCAGAGTTGCAGCTTTTCACATAATGTAGCCGCTGCCCTGGGTGCGGGGGATGGATTTGTCCTAATAGTTGCATTGCATTTACCTCTGGCTACAGCCGCTCATTCATTGAGGCTTCTGGAGCAGGGTGATCCATCACCGCCGTGATCAGGCCGTAATTATGGAGATATTTTCACCTTCTGTTAGGCAAATTACATGCAGGGAAGCCTTGAAAAAATATGCAGAGGAAGGAAAAATTCACGTTTTATTGAAACGGGCGTTCCTGCACCTGGTGCTCTGCGAATAATCACAGGGAAAAGCGGAAAAGACGACGTCGTAATTCTCCAGCCGACACTTTATATGCAGATAATCTGAAACATCTATGGGTATGGCTGTTATTGTGTTATTCCCTGGATGGGGGGGTTGCAGAATTAACGTTAAATCTTAAAGGGGAACTCCACTTTTTGAAGAAGATTATGCCAATATAAATGGCAAGTTTGGAACCAATTACAGATTTTGCAATGGGATCCAAGGGTATCAAGTCACTCCTATGAACTTTGTTGGTTTCCCACCCACTCGAGACCACCCCTTTAAATTCTGTTGCCTATTTTTACTAGGCAACGCTACCTATTGCTTTGGTCTTTGTGGTGACATCCTATGAACGTAGCCAGGTAGGTAAGTCACGCTGCCTGCCCTGACACGCCAGGTAATCTGGATGGCCGAGCTTTAGACGACAGAACAGATCACAGATTATAAGTAACAGATCAGACAAGGATCACAAAGACATAGACAAGGGGCACACAGACATGAACCTCATGCAACAGGACAGGTATGAAAATAAAATATATAGCTATATATCGAGATGAGTCTGATTCCATGTACATATATATAGAAGACCCATCTGACTATAATAATATGTATTCTATGCTCCATATATAGACTTTATACCTTTTAATACTACCATTGAAAATATAATCTCACGTTCCTACTGAGCTAAGGGAAGACTTAATGACATAAACTCATTGCGTTAGATCCCTGGAAAAGCTGCACCGCATTCTACTACATGTGCAGATGGAGCAGAGCTGAGGTTCTCCGTGTACACCATGTATAATCTGCGTGTTACATGGGACTGCAGGTAAATCTATGATATTATGTTTACCAGATTGTGTTCCTGCTGATCCTCCGTTACGCCTGTGTTATACTCCAGAACTGCAGTTACAATTCTTCAGGTTTTTATTGGAACCAGTCAGTAAGCTTGTTGTCAGACACCTTAGCTGAGCTCCTATAATGCAGTGGACAGTTAACTCAGTACAACATATTATAGTCTGGGGTAAAATGACTCTTTAGAAAATGCTATTTATCTGAGATGACATTTGTCAAGCAAAGAATGCTGGAAGATTTCAGCTCTGAAGCTTTCAGAGCAGCTTTGGAGCTTAACACAGCCTGTAACTTGGTATAAGTAATGTATACAGCGACTCTGCCATCAGAATACTGAGTGCAGCTCTGGAGTATAATACAAGATGTACTTCAGGATACGTAATGTATGTACACAGTGACTGCACCAGCAGAATAGTGAGCGCAGCTCTGGAGTATAATACAGGATGTAACTCAGGATCAGTACAGGATAAGTAATGTAATGTATGTACACAGTGACTGTACCAGCAGAATAGTGAGTGCAGCTCTGGAGAATTATACAGGATGTAACTCAGGATCAGTACAGGATAAGTAATGTAATGTATGTACACAGTGACTGCACCAGCAGAATAGTGAGCGCAGCTCTGGAGTATAATACAGGATGTAACTCAGGATCAGTACAGGATAAGTAATGTAATGTATGTACACAGTGACTGCACCAGCAGAATAGTGAGCGCAGCTCTGGAGTATAATACAGGATGTAACTCAGGATCAGTACAGGATAAGTAATGTAATGTATGTACACAGTGACTGTACCAGCAGAATAGTGAGTGCAGCTCTGGAGTATAATACAGGATGTAACTCAGGATCATTACAGGATAAGTAATGTAATGTATATACACAGCAGAATGGTGAGTGCAGCTCTGAAGTATAATACAGGATACAACTCAGCATCAGTACAGGATAAGTAATATACATACACAGTGACTGTACCAGCAGAATAGTGAGTGCAGCTCTGGAGTATAATACAGGATAAGTAATGTATGTACACAGTGACTGCACCAGCAGAATAGTGAGCGCAGCTCTGGAGTATAATACAGGATGTAACTCAGGATCAGTACAGGATAAGTAATGTAATGTATGTACACAGTGACTGCACCAGCAGAATAGTGAGCGCAGCTCTGGAGTATAATACAGGATGTAACTCAGGATCAGTACAGGATAAGTAATGTAATGTATGTACACAGTGACTGCACCAGCAGAATAGTGAGCGCAGCTCTGGAGTATAATACAGGATGTAAGAGAGGACCAGTAATATAAGGTATATACAAAGATGCCCATCAGTGTCCTGTGTTGTACATATTAGTTTACCTACAGTTCCATATAAACTAACAATTTCATCTTGCACAAGCAATCCTCTCCTCTAGAGTAAAATGACAGCTCTGCTACATCTGGATTAGCATAAACCACTCTATGACATAATGTACATTTCCGCTGCCTTCAGCATAAATGAAGGAATATTTACCATACAATAACACAAACACACAATGAAGCCGAGTTCACAATGAAGTGTAACCCATATACAGTAGTGCACGCTACCAGCCATGGAACGTGTCCTTTCATCCGCTCTCTTGCATCACATCTGATCACATGTACTGAGAAGACAGAGGAGGAGGTTGTGTTTTCCATCAGTATCTGAAGCTTATTAAATATGGACAGGTGACATCTTGTGTTGTTTTTTGCAGAAACAGTCCTGTCACCCAATGCAAGTGATGAAAGTGGAGCGCTCCTACAACCTCCAGCGAGTACCAGCAGAAAAATGGAAGCTGCTACAGTCCTATGTACAAAGGTGCGGCCATCACTGTGAAATCACATATTGCTCCTAGCTGTGATGCCCATGGTGCCAGGCATGCTGCCGAAATAATGCCATCTACATCAGAAGTGGGCAAGGGGGCCGGCTGCACCCACCTCTATGCTTCATGACATCAAACTGGGATTAGGGCCACAAAGAGGGGGCCCAATGGTAAAATCATTAACGGATCCCCAAATAGTGCCTGGTATGACCTCTACAGAAGGATATCCTCCATAGGATCCAGTGATCTAGTATTACAACTATAGGAGAGACTGTGAGATGGAAACAATGTTACATAAATTCTTGAGTTATATAGATCTATAGGGGGCACTTTCTATACTGATTGGGGGATAGTTACAATGAAACCCCCTTGTCCAGACCAGATTTCTTGGGACGCATTTTTAGTTCCACCATATAAAGTCTTATGTATACTAGTCCTTTGTGAAGTCCCTAGAAGACCACTTGTAGATGGAATTTAAGGGGGTTTTTTTTCAAAGGTTTTAGTATATACTGTATATCAATAAGTTGGGGGTCCACTTAACATATTTAATTTGTTGGAGTGGGGGTCTCGTTATACTGTATATCAATGAGCAGGGGTCTAGTTTGGGGGTCCCTTCAATTATATAATTGAGTAGGGGGGTCTAATTATATATCAATGAGTTGGGGGTCCCTTCCATTATATTATTGAGTAGGGGGGATCTAGTTATACAACAATGAGTTGGGGGTCACTTCCATTATTTTATTGAGTAGGGGGGATCTAGTTATACAGCAATGAGTTGGGGGTCACTTCCATTATTTTATTGAGTAGGGGGGATCTAGTTATACAACAATGAGTTGGGGGTCACTTCCATTATTTTATTGAGTAGGGGGGATCTAGTTATACAGCAATGAGTTGGGGGTCACTTCCATTATTTTATTGAGTAGGGGGGATCTAGTTATACAACAATGAGTTGGGGGTCACTTCCATTATTTTATTGAGTAGGGGGGATCTAGTTATACAGCAATGAGTTGGGGGTCACTTACATTATGTTATTGAGTAGGGGGATATAGTTATATCAATGAGTTGGGGGGGTCCCTTCCATTATATAATTGATTAGGGGGATCTAGTTATATATCAATGAGTTGGGGGTCACTTCCATTATATTATTGAGTAGGGGGGATCTAGTTATACAACAATGAGTTGGGGGGTCCCTTCCATTATATTATTGAGTAGGGGGATCTAGTTATATATGAATGAGTTGGGGGGTCACTTCCATTATATTATTGAGTAGGGGGATCTAGTTATATTTGAATGAGTTGGGGGGTCACTTCCATTATATTATTGAGTAGGGGGATCTAATTATATATTAATGAGTTGGGGGGGCCCCTTCCATTATATTATTGATTAGGGGGATCTAGTTATATATCAATGAGTTGGGGGTCCCTTCCATTATATTATTGAGTAGAGTAATCTAGT
Organism: Leptodactylus fuscus; assembly: GCF_031893055.1. NCBI lineage: Eukaryota > Metazoa > Chordata > Amphibia > Anura > Leptodactylidae > Leptodactylus > Leptodactylus fuscus. The sequence goes on along the minus strand of NC_134271.1, from coordinate 19,202,595 downwards.
TATATCAATGAGTTGGGGGGGGGGGTCCCTTCCATTATATAATTGATTAGGGGGATCTAGTTATATATCAATGAGTTGGGGGTCACTTCCATTATATTATTGATGGGGGGGATCTAGTTATATGAGTTATTTCCAACAGTTGTGGTCACTTCCATTATATCATTGATTGGGGGGTCTAGTTACATATCAGTGAGTTTAAAGTATCAATGGATTGGCAGAATTTTCCACATTAACTAAACCAAGCAATCCTACATGGGCGCCCTCTTTGTATTCCCAAATATGTGCCCCTGGTTTGGATGGTAGCAGTGAAGTCTACGGACACCAGGTTGGCTGGTGATTGAATTCCATTGCCGTAGGAGTCTGACCATCACCTCATCTCATTTCTGATATAAATACCATTACCTGCCTCTAGGGGAGCCACCTGAACCCCTGACCATAGTCCACCAGTTCTCTGTATAGGTCAATACGCTATTTACATACACATATGGCTTGGTATAGGAGAAAGATGTCCATAAACATTAATATAACTATATATATAATATATAGACAGAGCTGGCTGCTATCGTTCTCGTCACTGAATAACACGTAGAATATATTATTATATAAAGATGACAGAAAGGGAGCGGGGGAGGGGAGGTCAATACTAAACACCACACCAAAGAACGGGATCTACTATTAGGTGCACATATTGGAGCGACTATAGAAAAATAGGCACAAATTATATAATGGCTTCTGGGGAAAGGGGTCAATATATGGAAGAAATTGTATGGGGAAAAAGACAGAAACAAGAAGATGCATGCATGTGCCGACCGGCTCCGAATACTCCGAGCCGTCTCATGGAAGACAAAGGATTAGCACTTGGCAAATCAAGAGACATTTGGATGGTTGTCCGCTGCAAACCATCTGTGCTACTACTGGGTATTGTAATGGCGGGGTGCCCACTGGATATAATAGGTAGCCAATGGGTTCATTAGACAGCTATTCATTGCACTGGTTATGTTCAACATCCATTGGTTTCATTGGGCATCCAATGATTTTATTGGACATCCATTTGGTTTCCATTTCACTGGGCACCCACTAGTTTCAATGGTAATCTATTGCTCTCATGGGGCATCCATTGGTTTAAGTGGGTGACCACTATGGGCATTCACTGGTTTTATGGGTGTCCATTGAGTTTATCAGATCCACAATAGTTTCAGTGGGCATCCATTAGTTTTATTCAACATCCATTGTTTTCATTGGACATCCATTTTTTTTTTAAAATTCAATGTCCATAGTTTTTATTGGTTTCGCTAGCCATTTACTATTTCTATTGGCCATCCATTGGTTTCAGTGAGTGACCACTGATTTTATTGGACATCCACTAATTTCAATGGGCATTTTATGCTTCCTTTGGACATCCATTGGTTTCAGTGAGTGACCACTGATTTTATTGGGCATCCACTGGTTTCAATGAGTGGCCAATGATTCTATTGGGCATCTATTGCTTTCATTGGGCATCCACTGGTTTCAATGAGTGGCCAATGATTCTATTGGGCATCTATTGCTTTCATTGGACATCCATTGGTTTCAGTGAGTGGCCAATGATTCTATTGGGCATCTATTGCTTTCATTGGGCATCCACTGGTTTCAATGAGTGGCCAATGATTCTATTGGGCATCTATTGCTTTCATTGGACATCCATTGGTTTCAATGAGTGGCCAATGATTTTAATGGACAGCTATCGCTTTCATTGGACATCCATTGATTTCAGTGAGTGGCAATGGATTTAATTGGATATCCATTGATTACAATGGGAATCCGATAATCTCAGTGGCCATCCATTAAACTAGTTGTCAATTAGTTTTGATGGGTTCCCATTGAATTTACTGGATGTCTGTTGGTTTCAGTGGGTGCCCATTGGTTTTACAGATGCCCAATGATTGCAGTGGGAATCTGTTAATTTGATGTCCATTGGTTTTATTGGCCACCCATTGGTTTCAGTGGGCATCTAATGAGCTCAATGGGCAATTATAGGTTGCAATGATTATCCATTGAGTTGAATAACCATGACAATGCTCCAGAGCAAACAGCCCTTCTTAATGGAGCTGTCAATTCCCCAAACACTCTGTATTACCTCAACATGCTCTTAAAGGTAATGTCAGAGGTTGTCTGATGCCCCTGGACTTTATATTTGTCCTATAAGCCAATCTAATGGAGTCAATAAGAATTATATAATTGTCATACATAGGGAAGGGGTTGAATGACTCGTAGACAACCCACAGTTCTTCTAATTGAGGAACCAACTAAACAGACTATAAATTGATGGTTAGTTAAAGATGGAAGGGCTGTTTTACTTTGCATAGTAGACAGGATAGACCCTGCAATGAGGAAAGACAGGAAGAAAGCCAAATAATAATAGTAGCTGAATGAATATAGAGGGAGATGATTATTTTAGGCATTAAAGGGTTATTCCACTCACCAAGCATAAAGCAGCCAAGATCAGTCAACCAAGTTGGATTTGGAAGACTTATCACTCTACTCCACTCACCAATCATACACCATTGGTTATATTGGTAAGTGGAGTGACCCTCAAAGAGTCGTAAAGCAACTCCTATTGAGTCCAGCATGGACAATCCATAAAACGTAGGGTACACTTTCTACGCCAATGCGTAGAGGAAGAAGAACCCATCGTATGGATAAGATTGAATCCATATTAGGGCTATTTGGCCCCAGTTTTCAATGGAAAATTCATGGTAGACTTGGTACATAACAATTTGGTCTATTGAGCAGGCATTATTGCATGGTATGAAGGAAAGGGAAAGTCACTTTTGTACTGTGAGAAGTTTTTGGATTTGACTACGAAGTCTTTTCATAATTTAAGGTCATGGCATATCTAGCAGAGGTAAATCAGTATTAACTGGACTGAAAGATGCTCCAAATAGATGGCTGTAAGCCAAACCTCAACCCTTCGTGTCACTGGCTTCCCTCTTGGAGATCATTCCAAAAAGTTGACTCAAGTTAGCCATTCGGATGGCCATTGACGCCTCCTTAGATCTACTTACGCTTGATGACCCTTCACCAATTTCATCTGTTGACCCAATCATGGAAAACAGGAGATTGTTGCCACCAAGATGAGTGATGGCCATCTCCAAGTAGTCCAAACAAGTCCAGCTGACTTTGGTTTACCGCTGCTAGCTATGTCTTGGACCTTGGATATGTCCTGGAAGCTGATATCAGAGATATAGCCAGACCAGAAATACTCTGGATTCTAGGAAAGATGATTTTTTTTGGATGCTACCCATTGACTAGGGAATAAATATAGAAAGTTCTTTGCTTCACAATGAAATAGTTGACATTCTATACAATACTCTTATATAGTGACAGGAGGAACTACTCTATTATCCTCTATAAAATAATATTACTTACTGCAGCTGGACAATCATCGTCAGAGGCACTGCTGATATTTGGCAGTCAAACAAAAGGTTGTGGACACTATAGAGAAGCAACGAATGTGCGAGGCGGTCAGTTTAGGTGTTGGCTACAGCATGCAACAAGGGATCCTACTGTTTATCTAAGAGGCCACCTGCACTGTCGGATAAGGAGGAAGAAGAAGACGGATGTTATGAGGAATGTGGGCGGCCTGTACGACAGAGGTACAGACACCATATGTACTAGCATTGTGTTCCTAGCTCCATATCCTTAGGAGGCAGCTTCAGGCCAAGAGAGGAGGTACCCAATGGGTCAATCATATTCTTGTAACGTTCTCCGCGGTGTTTGGACAGAAACGGGCCCCAATCTGGCTGTGGGGAACAAACCAACTTCAGCCTCTGTAAGGTAAGAACAGAACAGTTGGGTTAGTCAAGAGTAACCATCATAGGGGTTATAGGCTACGCTTCTATATCGTTACAACATGGCGCCTTATGGGCCAGTGATCCATCCATCGCAAGTCCCCGGGTCCACGTACGACCAGCAGATCCGAAGCCAAATCTATTAAATTTGTTTTCCGACTCTTAACCAAAGCTCCTCATCCACTTTTTTCCTTGCTTACGGACTCGTCTCGTCCAGACATCGGCGCTTTGGCGTAATTGAATTTGTGTTTATGATAATCCCCTGAAGTCTACAAGCCCGGCAAAATAAGAAACCTGCGCTAGAAATGAGATTCTAATTATCCGCGAATGATCATTTGCCGCCGAGCGGCAGGTGAACGCTAAAGAAAAATAGGCTTCATGTTTGATTCTGGGGACGGGAGGGGCTCGGGCATAAAGTGACACCAAAAGCGACTCCTGGCGTCATAAACAGAACAATTATTGGTTTATTTGCTATTAAAATAAATTGAGCCTCTAATGTCGTTATTTTTAATCTCCGTTAAATTGCCATTTTGACTCCTCGACCTCCCAAGTGAAGTGTCGTAAATACAATGGATTAGGCCGCGCCGGGGCCGGGGACGAGACGCATGTCCATGACAAAGTGCATTGTAATCTTTTTATAATCCAGCTGTTCCGCTGCCTCTGAAACCGCAATCTTATTTTGTTTCCTTGCGGAGGGCAGAAATAATCAGTGTTTAGTATGCAAAACCAGCGCCCGGCTAATGATTGAGACGCTCGCAGCTCCTACCTCAATAAAGCTGCCCGGCGCCAGATGCATCTTGATGACAAACATGATTGGAATCCAGATGACGGAGCAGGCCAGCATCAGCCACCCCATAACCATGGACCACGACGGGTAGTGATAGGAGCCGTAAGTCATCGGTTCCCACTGGTAGAAGCTGAAGCACAGGATGAACTGAGGGAGACACAAAGGGTTAACGTCCGACGGGAAGGGGCAAGAAACATGGCAAGGGGGCAAATAAAATAAATCCATTCACATTCCAATATGTCCCAGAGCCATGAAACCGCACAGAAAACCAGAATCCTCTGCAGGGGTGTCCAATTCATCGGCCTTATGGTCGTCTTCAAGGGGCGACTGTATAAATGTAGCTGTGCCTGTCAGGAGTACTTACATTTATAGCCCACTGAAGGTAACCATAAGGCGGATGTTTAGTATAGAGAGCTAATAATGTCCTAAATATCTCACCACAACAGGTAACAGACCACCTTAGCGCACATAACGTGGCTTACTAGCCCCCAACACATAATATGGCCCCCACACTGTATATGACCTCCATTTTTTATTGGGACCCACACAGTATATGAGCCCCATTTCTATTGGCCCCCACATAGTATAATGCACCTTAGTGGCCCCCACATAGTATAATGCTCCTTAGTGGCCCCATGTAGTATAATGCGCTTAAGTGACCCCCACATAGTATAATGCACCTTAGTGACCCCCACATAGTATAATGCCATTGGAGACCCAGGACAATGGAGAGGTGGACCGCTAATCCCTATGACAACACTTCCTGCCCTTGTATTCCTATGACAACACTTCCTGCCCCTGTGTCCCTATGACAACACTTCCTGCCCCTTTATTCCCTTGACTATGGCATCCCATTATCATACACCTAGCACCAGGCTGATCAGATCTTATCTCGTATTTTCTGCTGTACTTCTATTGGATATCACAGGGTTCAGGCGTCACCTCAGCAATTTTAATGATTCCTTTTGCTAAAAACACAAGAGTTCGGTTGTGATCGGCTGCTATGAGGTCAGTCGCTCTATCATGACACAGGGCCAGGAAGAGTTGTCATAGGGACCCACTCAGCAGTCTTGTAACGTCAGCAAAATATTAAATATTTACATTACAAAATTACATTAAAATTCGTCCGGAGAAAATCCCCAAAGCCTAAATGTTACATAAGACGAAATTAATATCTGGTATATGTTATATATAGCAAAAGGCGATGGAACCTGGGTGTAGGATTTATGGTGTTATTATATGATGGTCCCTCGTGTCTTATAAAGCTATATCCAGCCCGCTCAGCACTGTGCACAACGCAGGGATTGCTTTACCCTTCAGCTCTCTTTCTGTCTTTATTGGCCGCACTCAGGGCCGAAGCAGAAATTCTTATTAATGAAGTAAATGAGGACTATACATTGTAAGGAGGGCAAAATAATCGCTGATGCGCAGAATATTCGCGTCACCATGGATATTGTATACATTATATTACAGGGCAGCAGGGGAGACAGAAGTAGGGGGGGCTGATACATGAGCTAGGGTTGTACTCTGCTGACACCCAGTGTCTAAAAGTGGGAACTACACCCACAAACAAAATCTGCAATAAAAGTGGGAGATACTGGGTAATACTGGATGATTTCCCAGTATTTATATACATGGTAATAGTTCAGTTTTATGCATAAAACAGGGAACCAACACCTATGAGGATCCATGGGCCACCATAATAGTGGCCCAATAAGTAGGGCATACTAGTCATTTATACAATCACCATTACTATACCCGTTACCTATTAAACTCCTATTATATAGTCAGGTTCATGCATTCATACCGTCCATGTAGTAAACTGCAGCATGTAACCTAAAAAACCATAGTATGAATGGAAAGACAAGGTAATTTGGCGCCATCTAGTGGTCAGAGTGGTAATGACACATTGCACTTGTAGTTGTTAAAGGGATTCTACCACTAAAACACTTTTTTTTCTAGTTACCACGTCGGAATAGCCTTTAAAAAGGCTATTCGTCTCTTACTTGTGGAAGTGCTCTCCGCCGCGCCGTTCGTTCAAAATACCGGTTTGTACCGGTATGCTAATGAGTTCTCTCGCAGCGATGGGGGCGTCCCCATCGCAGGAGCAGCGATGGGGGCGTCCCCATTGCAGCTCGAAAACCGACCGCAGCGCCGCCTCTCTGGTCTTCGGTGTCCTCCCCTTGTCTCTTCAGCGTCTGTCGGACGCCTGCGCAGTATGCTCTCTGTTCGGCGAAGCTTGCCGAACGTACTGCGCATGCGCGAAAGTGCGGTCCCAGCCATAGTGCGGGCACCGCACTTTCGCGCATGCGCAGTACGTTCGGCAAGCTTCGCTGAACAGAGAGCATACTGCGCAGGCGTCCGACAGACGCTGAAGAGGCAAGGGGAGGACACCCCCATCGCTGCCAGAGAACTCATTAGCATACCGGTACAAACCGGTATTTTGAACGAACGGCGCGGCGGAGTGCACTTCCACAGGTAAGAGACGAATAGCCTTTTTTAAAGGCTATTCCGACGTGGTAACTAGAAAAAAAAGTGTTTTAGTGGTAGAATCCCTTTAAACTGGTTCACCCCATAGATTACACATGAGTCTGTCATTGGTGTAAATAACCAATACCTTTAGCCTTAGAGGTCTGATAAAGAAGTTATATATTTCATGTTATGGTTAGAGTTGGAGATATCCTCATGTGAATGCTGTATCCCTGTCTATTGTGCTGGCTATAGCTCATTGTTGTATCTAGAATCCCTCCTATTAAGCATTGCTCAGTAGTTGGTAGGGTATCACTTCATATAGCCGTATCTCTTAGAATAGCAGTCCTGGTGTCGTATGAAAGCGGAGATTCCATAAACATGGAGAATAGACGTCTCCATAGAGAGCTCATCACTGTATCTTTAGTAATAGTTCCATTTTTTAACAGGTAGAAGTGCAACCTTGGTAACATATGAAAGCTGAGGATCTGAGCTTTCATATGACACCAGAACCACTTTCTAGTAGTACAGTATAAAACTGGAGATGCCTCTATTTAAAGTGACCCTCGCTATGTGTATTGTATATGTGATGTAACTTGTAACTTGTATGTGCTATATGTGTTATATGTAATGTACTGTACATGCTATTTATGTGTACTGTACATGTATTATACATGTTCTTTGTAGGTGTCTCCTGTGTACTGTATGTGTGCTGTATGACTTCTCTATGGGCGGTGACGTCAGTCATGACCCTTATATACACATTATGGAAGACACAAACTTAGTATTGATATGAAGGACATCCCCCTCCCCATTATTTTATACAGGATCCTCTATAGATCTATAAGCAGTCTACATATATAGGTCTATGGAAGGAATAGATGGGATATGTGCACATAGAGACCTGTATAGATATAATCCTATATCAGCTCCCCCAGAGCCACAATCCCTATGACGGGCACAAATACTATAAAGCTCCTTCCATTCTCCTTACTGTTAATATAGTTGGTGTAACAAAGGCCCAGCAAATCTTCCAGAAGCGATTGGGTTGAAATCCGATCATCATCTCGATGTCTTCACAGAATCTCTGCAGACCTGAAGGCACGAGCAAGACACAAAGGTTCTTATTAGACCCAAAAAGAACAATGTATGGAACTAAGTCTGTACCTGTACAGACCTCGATGGATCGGCCGGTGTTCAGACAGGGTAATGTGAACGATATTAATATTTATCTGGCTGAGGTGGGAACAGAGAGTTTTCTACATGACAGAAGTCAAAAGATTGACGGGAAAAATGACTTTGTGCAAAATAGAATCAATTCATCCCTATGTGCAAAGCTGGGAGAAGGGAACAGCACCATCTAGTGGTCAGGGGAGAGAATGCAACTGACCAGCAAATAGCTCAGAAAATCCCCCCTGTGCCTTATTGCATCACCCGGCATCATGTATAGAGAGATATTATTATTATTATTATTATTATTATTATTATTATTAATGCCAGTCTGATCACAAAAACATTTTACAAGGGGTTGTCAACCTAATTTAGGATGTCACCATCTGGGAACACAAGATGCCACTATGAACCATTTTGCAAAGTTGCCCTTCTCGATTCTAGGAAAGCAGAGTGACCACCAAAGAAGCTGTAATGGCAGTCATATAATAAGAGTATATGCAGAGGAGCTAAAAGGGATTCTACAGGGCTTATACACTGATGGTGTACCTTACAGGATTTGTAGGGACTATTATATTGATCACCTCTCCTTACAATAGGCTGTCGGCAGAGGTGTGACCTGAAGCATCTAGGCCCCAGTGCAAAATTTGTAATGGGATCCCCAATTGCCATGTATCATACTAGTGTCTTATTATGTTGTAGAGAGGCCTTTGGGATCCCAGAAATTATTGCTATCACTGCAACCCCCTATAGCTACGCCTATGGTCATTGGTATCAGATCAGTGGAGTCTGAGACCCAGAACCCCCATATTTGAAGGGGCTGCAGAATTTTGGAAAAGTGCTGTAGTCTCATCACCACTCGGCACTGTACATTGTGTAATGGCTATTGCAGATCTGCCCCATTCACTTGAATAGGATAGAGTTGCAGCATGGTCATGTGACAAATGGGAGTGTTATCACTGGCCTGAGAAGAGGAAGTGATGCGAGCTAACCAAACAGCTGACTGGTGGGGGTCCCAGGTATTGGATATGATAATGTAGTTGAATATATAGGGTTAAAACAGAATTTAATTTGTGCTGGTCACTGTCTAATAGACTCCAGATGTCCTTTTGCTTATGTTTTTCCTTCCTCCTTCTGAACCAAGTCTGGTTAGCATACGTGACATCAGACATATAATGCAGATACATGTATCCTATGGTATGGCATTTTTGATTGGAAGCAACACCCTAAATGCAACATTCCCACTCATTGGAACCTAGTATCAAATTGCAAGGCATGTTACTATAATATAAATGGATAAATGTATTTGCGATGTGGTCATTCAGAAAACTTCTCACATGCTGCTAGTCCCGTGTCTGTTACCTTGCCTGGCCATTATTTCATTTCCTTCTCTTTCCCCCCAAAAGGGAATTTAAGAACTGGGAGTTCACAGACAATAAAGTGAGGTCTCTAGTACCAGACTGATGTACTGATCTACAGATAGGTCATGAATACCATAGTCCTGTAAGATCCCTCGTAAGGATAGGGCCATATTGTTTGATCAGTCAGGGATCCACACCAACTGGCCTATCCTGAGTTGTACAACATATAACAACCCCCCCCCCCCCATTGGTTTATCAATTCCATAAGTGCTATACATAACCACCAGGGGGCAGACTACGCTATCAGCTGCCTCAGCATACACTGCTAATTCTACTAGCAAAACTTTTTATAATCAACCAAAAGCAGAAGCGAGCTGAACGTCTTCTTGTTAATGTCTCCACTAACGCAGGTTTAATCTGTGTAAATCTACTTTCTGTAGAATCTCCTGGCGTCTGATCCTTCACTCGCCTGGTAACACATATGTGTTATGATGGTGTGAATGGTCCTCTGGGGAGCAGTAAACAGAGAATGGCTCCGTCTTTAACACAAGTGAAGATCGTAAAATTAAAATAGCAGCAATTCAAGATGCAAAATGTTCCCAGCAATTTATAAAGAGAGTCCCAGATGGGTGAAAACATCATCATCCTGGTATCCAGCCATAGAGAGGATTATACCCGGGTCATATATGGGATGGATGTCTATAACGAAACCAGGCAATGGCCCCTGCATGACCAAACCTTAAATACACCGCAGTGTGCATGGAATAATAATGGCAGAGATTAACAGAACAAGATAACAAAAATGGTGTAAAAACATTTCTAATATTTCACTAACTAGAATCAAATTTATTTTGAATGACCCTCAGGGCAGAGCACATAATACTGTATATATCTATGATACCCAGGGTAGAAATTTCTCCTGAAATCAGAGACCACTATTTTGGAAAATGCTATTAAAAAAACATAATAATGTCCTTATGTACAAGAATATAACTACTATAATACTACTCCTATGTACAAGAATATAACTACTATAATACTAACTCCTATGTACAAGAATATAAATACTATAATACTGCTCCTATGTACAAGAATATAACTACTATAATACTACTCCTATGTACAAGAATATAACTACTATAATACTGCTCATATGTACAAGAATATAACTACTATAATACTGCTCCTATGTACAAGAATATAACTACTATAATACTGCTCCTATGTACAAGAATATAACTACTATAATACTGCTCCTATGTACACGAATATAACTACTATTATACTGCCCCTATGTACAAGAATATAACTACTATAATACTGCTCCTATGTACAAGAATATAACTACTATAATACTGCTCCTATGTACAAGAGTATAACTACTATAATACTGCTACTATGTACAAGAATATAACTACTATAATACTGTCCCTATGTACAAGAATACAACTACTATAATACTGCCTCTATGTACAAGAATATAACTACTATAATACTGCTCCTATGTACAAGAATATAACTACTATAATACTACTCCTATGTACAAGAATATAACTACTATAATACTGCTCCTATGTACAAGAATATAACTACAATAATACTGCTCCTATGTACAAGAATATAACTACTATAATACTGCCCCTATGTACAAGAATATAACTACTATAATACTGCCCCTATGTACAAGACTATAACTACTATAATACTGCTCCTATGTACAAGAATATAACTACTATAATACTGCCCTTATGTACAAGGATATAACTACTATAATACTGCCCCCTATGTACAAGAATATAACTACTATAATACTACCTCCTATGTACAAGAATATAACTACTATAATACTGCTCCTATGTACAAGAATATAACTACTATAATACTGCACCTATGTACAAGAATATAACTACTATAATACTGCCCCCTATGTACAAGAATATAATTACTATAATACTGCCTCCTATGTACAAGAATATAACTGCTATAATACTGCCCCCTATGTACAAGAATATAACTACTATAATACTGCTCCTATGTACAATAATATAACTACTATAATACTGCTCCTATGTACAAGAATATAACTACTATAATACTGCTCCTATGTACAAGACTATAACTGCTATAATACTGCCCCCTATGTACAAGAATATAACTGCTATAATACTGCCTCCTATGTACAAGAATATAACTACTATAATACTACCTCCTATGCACAAGAATATAACTACTATAATACTACTCCTATGTACAAGAATATAACTACTATAATACTGCTCCTATGTACAAGAATATAACTACAATAATACTGCTCCTATGTACAAGAATATAACTACTATAATACTGCCCCTATGTACAAGAATATAACTACTATAATACTGCCCCTATGTACAAGACTATAACTACTATAATACTGCCTCCTATGTACAAGAATATAACTACTATAATACTACCTCCTATGCACAAGAATATAACTACTATAATACTACTCCTATGTACAAGAATATAACTACTATAATACTGCTCCTATGTACAAGAATATAACTACAATAATACTGCTCCTATGTACAAGAATATAACTACTATAATACTGCCCCTATGTACAAGAATATAATTACTATAATACTGCCTCCTATGTACAAGAATATAACTGCTATAATACTGCCCCCTATGTACAAGAATATAACTACTATAATACTGCTCCTATGTACAATAATATAACTACTATAATACTGCTCCTATGTACAAGAATATAACTACTATAATACTGCTCCTATGTACAAGACTATAACTGCTATAATACTGCCCCCTATGTACAAGACTATAACTACTATAATACTGCCTCCTATGTACAAGAATATAACTACTATAATACTGCCTCCTATGTACAAGAATATAACTACTATAATACTGCCCCCTATGTACAAGAATATAACTACTATAATACTACTCCTATGTACAAGAATATAACTACTATAATACTGCTCCTATGTACAAGAATATAACTACTATAATACTACCTCCTATGTACAAGAATATAACTACTATAATACTGCTCCTATGTACAAGACTATAACTGCTATAATACTGCCCCCTATGTACAAGAATATAACTACTATAATACTGCCTCCTATGTACAAGAATATAACTACTATAATACTACCTCCTATGCACAAGAATATAACTACTATAATACTACTCCTATGTACAAAAATATAACTACTATAATACTGCTCCTATGTACAAGAATATAACTACTATTATACTGCCTCCTATGTACAACTGCTGTAATACCATCTCCTGTGTACAAGGGTCTGTGATATTCTATGTTTCTTACCGTACACGTAGGAAATTCCCACCAGCTCAAAGATGGCAATGATTACAAGTGAGTAGGATGCGGCATACGTGTCCACAAGCTGCAGCATGTAAATTCCCCCCTGGAAAAGCCAAATAGAAGGATTACAGCCCTGAGATGTAACTTATGAATCTTCTTCTCTCTGGGTGATCTACTGACCTGTGTGATCATCGGGAACCCCATGATGAAGAAGCAGACGCAGCACACCAGGGTGAAGAGGGGTTTGTGGGTCCGCAGGTATTTGGGAAACTCATCAGAAACCGAAGTCACAATTGTTTCAATTGTAGCAAACTGAAGAAAGAGGAAAAGTAAGAAGAGGAGAAACCCTATAGACTTATACCATTGTGATGTCTGAGGTATCGGTGCCTCGCGCCTCAGTGATATACGTCATTGTAACTTGGTGGCACTATACAATTTATCTGTTACTACATGTTATTCATCCATTTCCTATCGATGTAACCAAATAAAACCAGAATACAAATCTTCAGTTCTTACCATTGTGTCCAGTCCTAATGTTAAAAGCATAAGAAAGAATATTATCGCCCAAAATGGGGACAGGGGCAGCCGGGTCAGGGCCTCCGGGTAGACTACAAAAGCAATGCCAGGACCTGAGGAGGAAACAAAGCAATGTAAGGGAAGTTCTGTGGATGGAGCCAAAATATGTACCTTGTGGGCAGGGCTAGGATACTCATGGGTGGGCTCTAGAAGACATGGGGGTGTGGCTTAACATACATATTTGCTATTCAGTATGTGCAGGAACGTCAGAACACATGGTTTACCTTGATCAGCAACCTTTTCAATGTTTACTTTTAGCTCATTTGCCATGAAGCCGATGACAGAAAAGATGACAAAACCAGCGAATATACTTGTGGCGCTGTTAGTGCACGTGACAATCAGGGTGTCCCTGCAAGAGAGAAGAGACCCATGGACAAAGCGTTCATACCCTATAGGGAGAAGCACAGGGCAAATTCACACTTATACCCCTTCAGATAGAAGACCTGAGTGAGAGCTGTGTGCTATACATTTATAATGTCACCAGTAGATGTCACTATTACTACAACTTGATGTCACCCCCGGTTATAAGCAGAGGTTGTATAAATACATTGTAACAATCCCCTTAAGCACATACCGATACAAGTTATTGTGGAATTTGTTGTAAGATGACAAAGTGATCAGGCCCCCCCAGGCCGCAGATAGAGAGAAGAAAATCTGTGTCGCTGCATCTTTCCAAACCTGAACAAATAAAAAGAAAAAAATTATATGATAGATAGATAATACAGTCCTATGAAAAAGTTTGGGCACCCCTATTAATCTTAATCATTTTTAGTTCTAAATATTTTGGTATTTGCAGCAGCCATTTCAGTTTGATATATCTAATAACTGATGGACACAGTAATATTTCAGGATTGAAATGAGGTTTATTATACTAACAGAAAATGTGCAATATGCATTAAACCAAAATTTGACCGGTGCAAAAGTATGGGCACCTCAACAGAAAAGTGACATTAATATTTAGTAGATCCTCCTTTTGCAAAGATAACAGCCTCTAGTCGCTTCCTGTAGCTTTTAATCAGTTCCTGGATCCTGGATAAAGGTATTTTGGACAAACAATTCAAGTTCAGTTAAGTTAGATGGTCGCCGAGCATGGACAGCCCGCTTCAAATCATCCCACAGATGTTCAATGATATTCAGGTCTGGGGACTGGGATGGCCATTCCAGAACATTGTAATTGTTCCTCTGCATGAATGCCTGAGGATTTGGAGCGGTGTTTTGGATCATTGTCTTGCTGAAATATCCATCCCCGGCGTAACTTCAACTTCGTCACTGATTCTTGAACATTATTCTCAAGAATCTGCTGATACTGAGTGGAATCCATGCGACTCTCAACTTTAACAAGATTCCCGATGCCGGCATTGGCCACACAGCCCCGAAGCATGATGGAACCTCCACCAAATTTTACAGTGGGTAGCAAGTGTTTTTCTTGGAATGCTGTTTCTTTTTGGACGCCATGCATAACGTCTTTTTTTATAACCAAACAACTTAATCTTTGTTTCCAAAATGAAGTTTTTCTCCAAATGTGCTTTTGCATACCTCAGGCGACTCGGTTTGTGGCGTGCTTGCAGAAATGGCTTCTTACTCATCACTCTCCCTGACAGCTTCTCCTTGTGCAAAGTGCGCTGTATTGTTACCGATACACAGTGACACCATCTGCAGAAAGATGATGCTGCAGCTCTTTGGAGGTGGTCTGTGGATTGTCCTTGACTGTTCTCACCATTCTTCTTCTCTGCCTTTCTGATATTTTTCTTGGCCTGCCACTTCTGGGCTTAACAAGAACTGTCCCTGTGGTCTTCCATTTCCTTACTATGTTCCTCACAGTGGAAACTGACAGGTTAAATCTCTGAGACAACGTTTTGTATCTTTCCCCTGAACAACTATGTTGAACAATCTTTGTTTTCAGATCATTTGAGAGCGGGCTGTCCATGCTCGGCGACCATCAAACTTAACTGAACTTGAATTGTTTTGTAGAAAGAAATGGTCCAAAATACCTTCATCCAGGATCCAGGAACTGATTAAAAGCTACAGGAAGCGACTAGAGGCTGTTATCTTTGCAAAAGGAGGATGTACTAAATATTAATGTCACTTTTCTGTTGAGGTGCCCATACTTTTGCACCGGTCAAATTTTGGTTTAATGCATATTGCACATTTTCTGTTAGTACAATAAACCTCATTTCAATCCTGAAATATTACTGTGTCCATCAGTTATTAGATATATCAAACTGAAATGGCTGTTGCAAACACCAAAATATTTAGAACTAAAAATGATTAAGATTAATAGGGGTGCCCAAACTTTTTCATAGGACTGTATATACAGTGATGTCACAGTATAGAGATAATACACACAGTGATGTCACAGTACAGGATAATACACACAGTGATGTCACAGTACAGGGATAATACACACAGTGATGTCACAGTACAGAGATAATACACACAGTGATGTCACAGTACAGAGATAATACACACAGTGATGTCACAGTATAGAGACAATACACACAGTGATGTCACAGTACAGAGATAATACACACAGTGATGTCACAGTACAGGGATAATACACACAGTGATGTCACAGTACTAGGATAATACACACAGTGATGTCACAGTACTAGGATAATACACACAGTGATGTCACAGTACAGAGATAATACACACAGTGATGTCACAGTACAGAGATAATACACACAGTGATGTCACAGTACAGGATAATACACACAGTGATGTCACAGTACAGAGATAATACACAGAGTGATGTCACAGTACAGGATATTACACACAGTGATGTCACAGTACAGGGATAATACACACAGTGATGTCACAGTACAGGGATAATACACATAGTGATGTCACAGTACAGGAATAATACACACAGTGATGTCACAGTACAGGATAATACACACAGTGATGTCACAGTACAGGATAATACACACAGTGATGTCACAGTACAGAGATAATACACACAGTGATGTCACAGTACAGAGATAATACACACAGTGATGTCACAGTACAGGAATAATAAACACAATGATGTCACAGTACAGGATAATACACACAGTAATGTCACAGTACAGAGATAATACACACAGTGATGTCACAGTACAGAGATAATACACACAGTGATGTCACAGTACAGGGATAATACACACAGTGATGTCACAGTACAGGGATAATACACACAGTGATGTCACAGTTTAGGGTAATACACACAGTGATGTCACAGTACAGGGATAATACACACAGTGATGTCACAGTACAGAGATAATACACACAGTGATGTCACAGTGAAGGGATAATACACACAGTGATGTCACAGTACATGGATAATACACACAGAGATAACGCTCACAGTATATAGATCATGGACATTTGGATGTCATATTACAGGCATTGTATACACATACAAAGATCACTGTGAACACTATGACATCACAGCATATGAAGACAGTAATTATAATGATGACACATTATAGTAATGGAAGTGCATGCAGTTTTCCACATCCCCTTCCATATTTCATGATTATCACTAATTGCCTCCTAGATCTCATTGAGATGGGCTCCATGATAGATAGATAGACAGACAGACAGACAGACAGACAGACAGACAGACAGACAGACAGACAGATAGATAGATAGATAGATAGATAGATAGATAGATAGATAGATAGATAGATAGATAGATAGATAGATAGATAGATACAGTGTTGGCCATAAGTATTGGCCCCCCTGCAATCCTGACAGATAATTCTCTTGTTCTTCCAGATAATGATTACAAGCACAAACTCTTTGGTAATATCTTCATTTATTTTGCTTGCAATGAAAAAACACAAAAGAGAATGAAAAAAAAAAAAAGTCAAATCATTGATCATTTTACACAAAACTCCAAAAATGGGCCGGACAGAAGTATTGGCGCCCTCAGCCTAATACTTGGTAGCACAACCTTTAGACACAATAACTGCGCACAACCGCTTCCGCTAACCAGCAATGAGTTTCTTACAAGGCTCTGCTGGAATCTTAGACCATTCTTCTTCTTTGGCAAACTGCTCGCGGTCCCCCCTGAGATGTGAAGGGGGCCTTCTCCAAACTGCCACCAAGAGATCTCTCCCCCTCCCCCACAGGTGTTCTATGGGATTCAGGGCTGGACTCATTGCGGCCACTTTACAAGTCTCCAGGGCTTTCTCTCACCACCATTTTCTAGTGCTGACCTGAAGTGTGTTTTGGGTCATTGTCCTGCTGGAAGAGCCCTGACCTCTGAGGGAGACCCAGCTTTCTCACACTGGGCCCTACATTATGCTGCACAATGTGTTGGTAGTCTTCAGACTTCATAATGCCATGCACACGGTCAAGTAGTCCAGTGCCAGAGGCAGCAAAGCAACCCCAAAACATCAGGGACCCTCTGCCATGTCTGACTGTAGGGACCGTGTTCTTTTCTTTGAAGGCCTTTTTTTTCCTGTAAACTATATGTTGATGCCTTTTCCTACTTTTGTCTCATCTGACCAGAGAACATTCTTCCAGAACATTTTTAGCTTTCTCAGGTAAGTTTTGGCAAACTCCAGCCTGGCTTTTTTCTGTCTCTGGGTAAGAAGTGGGGTCTTCCTGGGTCTCCTACCATACAGTCCCTTCTCATTCAGACGCTGACGCTGGATAGTACGGGGTGACACTGTTGTACCCTCGGACTGCAGGGCAGCTTGGACTTGTTTGGATGTTAGTCCAGGTTCTTTATCCACCATCCGCACAATCTTGCGATGAAATCTCTCGTCAATTTTTCTTTTGCGTTCACATCTAGGGAGGTTAGCCACAGTGCCATGGGCTTTACACTTCTAGATGACACTGCGCACGGTAGACACAGGAACATTCAGGTCTTTGGAGATGGACTTGTAGCCTTGAGATAGCTCAGGCTTCCTCACAATTTTGCTTCTCAAGTCCTCAGACAGTTCTTTGGTCTTCTTTCTTTTCTCCATGCTCAATGTGGTCACACAAGGGCACAGGACAGAGGTTGAGTCAACTTTAATCCATTTCAACTGGCCGCAAGTATGATTTAGTTATTGCCACCACCTGTTAGGTGCCTCAGGTAAGTAACAGGTGCTGATAATTACACAAATTAGAGAAGCATCACATGATTTTTCAAACAGTGCCAATACTTTTGTCCACCACCTTTTTTATGTTTGGTGTGGAATTATATCCAATTTGGCTTTTTGACAATTCTTTTTGTGGTTTCCATTGAAGACAAATTAAATGAAGATAATAATACCAAAGAGTTTGTGATTGCAATCATTTTCTAGAAGAAACTGAGTATTATCTGACATAATTGCAGGGGTGCCAATACTTTTGGCCAACACTGTAGATCAATAGATAGATATTAGATAGATAGATAGATAGATAGATAGATAGATAGGAGATTGATTGATTGATAGATAGATAGATAGATAGATAGATAGATGGATAGGAGATAGATAGATAGATAGATAGGAGATAGATAGATAGATAGATAGATAGATAGATAGGAAGATAGATAGATAGATAGATAGATAGATAGATGATAGATAGATAGATAGATAGATATTAGATAGATAGATAGATAGATAGATAGATAGATAGGAGATAGATAGATAGATAGATAGATAGATAGATAGATAGAAAGATAGATACAGTAGATAGATAGATAGATAGATAGATAGATAGATAGATAGATAGATAGATATTAGATAGATAGATAGATAGATAGATAGATAGATAGATAGATAGATAGATAGATAGATAGATCCATGAGATATTTCCGGCACCTTTTGGTTTAATAAATAGACACTAAAATAAGAAACATGAATAATTGTTATAACAGAGGAAACATAACCATCTCCATATACCTATAAATGGGAATCTCAGGGGTTCACATACTTATGTCCATGCTGAGCTTTACCTCGCGCTGTTGTTCCCACAGGATCTGACTAGGACATTTCTATCCGGTGCCTCAGCTCTGCTGCTCCTGTGTGTTTGTCGCTGACATGACAGGAGACCCAGGTGACGCCAAAACATGGAGCAATCAATGAGGCAATTACAAGCTAGATGACACAAGCATTACCGGGGTCATTCAGCCAGGAGGACCAATCCCCAGGATACTGTCATGTAGGCCGACCCAGAGCCAATCACATCGCAGAATGAGGAGCGGATATTGGGGTTCAGTGTATTCTAGATTTCTATTTAGAAACCTCCCCAAATGACTACTACCCCCATGTGATACAATGTGACAAGCCAGACCTTTGTGTGAGCTGCACATGGACCAGAGACCGGTGTGTGGTAGTAAATATGAAGGGTCACACCTTTCATGGTGACAAGGGGTGAGCCAGCCAGATTGGGGGTGCTATATGTCCATCACTCTGGGGTCAGTATGTGTTTGTGCTGCAAATTGCAACAAAACTGGGACAAATCTGCAATGTGGCACAAATGTGTTGAGGACCTATACAGATGAGATCACATGACCGTATGTGTGCAGGTCCTCAGTCCAAAAAGCAAGGTTCTACTGAGACAGAATGTGACTCGCTGTATGTAGATGTCTGGGATGTGGAATAACATTTATTTAGGGATGTAGGTAGGTATATAGGACGTCTTGTATATGGTCTGTCCTAGAGTCCAGGATGTGGGCTGGACCCCAGGTCTAATAGACGGGGTACATGACTTTATAGGGCCTTTAGTGGAAGAGGACCCAAGTCAACGAGATGTTGTCATAGTGACTACCTGTGCCCACCACTAGGTGGCCCTCACTACATACAGAATTTTAAATATTGCATTTAATACTAGATGTATACATGTGATGAGCTCCCTCTAGTGGAGGCAGCAGAAAGTCAGAAATATAATTTTTTATTTTGTATGTTTCCCTGTTGGAATAACTGGGCTCCTGTATACTGTTACATATGGGGTAAAAAGCTCAGTCCATACTCACCATAGCATCACCAAGCTTCTCCCACTTTGGGGTGATAAAGTACCAGATGCCATCTCCTGCCCCAGGTAAAGTTACCCCTCGGATGAGGAGGATGATTAGTACCACATAAGGAAAAGTGGCTGTAAAATACACAACCTAGATGATAAAGCAAAACTCAATTATTATTGAGCCGAGAGAAGTGATACAACAGCACTGGGCCACCATCACAGAGAACAGACTGGACAGATCCCCGAGAAAAGACACAGAACCTAGAGAGACAAAGAGATTGGCACGACCCCTCCAACTGAATCACTCTGCTCTTCTGGCTCCCCACTCCGCCTAGTGGTCAATGTTAGACACTACAACTGAATTATTATATGTACATGGCAGGATTTATTATCTGGGTGGAAAGTGCATCCTAATGACCACAATCCATAGGATGGATTCTGGTGTGGAGTGGCGGCCTGAGCGCTGGAAACAATGGGAGGGGTGCAAACTTTTTATAATCTGCGTGAGCACCTGGAATAAAAGAGACATTACGACAATCACAGAAATTCACAGAAAGTATATGCACAAAGCAGAGTAACACAGGAGGCACAGTGTTACGGCACAGGACAAGAAGAGGCACATGGAGAAGAGTTATCTGGACACCTAGTTCGGAAACATAGATGGAAGGGTAAGCTGGGGGGAGGTTGGGGGTTACTATTACTGCCACCTAGTGGCTCCTGTGTGTACCTGCACTCTGTGTTGTGCTTGATGAAGACTTTCTTTCATGGGAGCTCCTGACTTTGTCTATTAATGTAGCATTTTATATAAAGTATACATGTATATGTAATATATATACATGTATATGTTCCAAATACCTACCTAACATCAAAATTGTGCCTATATACTAAAGTGATAGGGTATGTCCCCCCTTAAAAAAGGAACTGTATTACAGAGTTTGTCATCAATTTGACTTAGGCATTGTAAATGAAACTTTATACAACTTTCTAGTATAGTTTGTGTTTTAATTCCTCATCTCCTGTGCTTGCTGTCAGTGAATAGAAACATTCAAAGGCTTAAAGGGAGTCTATCGCCAGAACCAAGCATACCAAGCCAGCCAGATAGATAGATTAGGTTTCCCTGAATCAAACGGTGTTTTCCCCATGTGAATTACTGCCTCCATTGCTGAGATATTGATATTCTTTGGAGTAACAAGGGCACTGCCATTTGCAATATTGCTTAATTTGCATATCAACAAAAATGGCAATATCTCAGCAATGGAGGCTTCGATTCACATGGGGAAAACACTGTTTGATTCAGGTGACCCAGACCTATGTATCTGCAAGGCTGGATTGATATGCTGGGTTTGGTGAGAGTCTCCCTTTAAGTCCCATTTTGTTAAAAGAGCTAAGGTTTTGTTGCAATGTATCAGTCAAGGAGCCTCGAACAAGATCAACACCAATCTCTCTGCCATTCCAGGTTCCAGTCTCATCACTTTGACCTGTAACAATACATTGTAACAAACTGAAGCTGTCTGACCATTGCTTGACATAACTAAGACTGTTCCATACAAAAAAATGGAAAATTGGGAGGAATTTAAAGTTAAATTAAAATAAAAGTTGCAAAATGTTCATTGTACAAAGGATTACAATGTATTTATATAGCTGTGGACAAGTCCATTGATATACAGCTGCCCTGGTCTCAGACAACATTGTATTAAATTGTAATTCTAGCATAGGGTATAATGCTATCAATTCATACAATGTTATACTCCATTCACATCCAGAGCTGCAGTCACAATTCTGGCTACTAGTGCTGGATATAACTTCTACAACTCCTCAGTGTAACACAACAGACAATAAATGTATCCAAAGCATCAGAGTTAACAGGAAACCAAACAGAATTGTGAATGCAGCTTTGGATGTGACTAGAGCACAAGGCAAAATGTAAGTAAAATTAGTTGCAAATTTGATATGTAGTTTACATGTAGTATGGGGATAAAAATGTTGTCAGCCTGAGGTCCTCTCACTGCCCTGTAAATGTTGTGTGGGGGCGGCATTGGCTGGGGGTCAGGGGGGGGATGAGGACCACCTTCCTTTTAGACTAACCATGCTCTGCAGACAACATTCCAGTAACTAATTAGACTTCATTCCAAAGCAGCCAGGAAAAACCTGAAAAATGTGCAAAGTTAATCCGTGCAGAGGAATACACCGAAAGTCATTACACTGCCCCCTAGAGGCTGACCATGGTATTAGTTACTATTACAGGTCCCACATTGGTTGAGATCCAGCTCTCCTAGGGTACTGCATGAAAAATCTGTGAAGGTAAGCAGCAACGCTGAAGCAGAGAGGCAGATTTGCCATTCTGCAGTCTGAAAAAGCTGGGTGGTGACCTTGTGAGAGCTGCAATGGCAACCATGTTAGTATTTTAAATAATGGGACATAAGATGATGATTTAACTTATGCGGCCCTACTATGAAAATAAGAAACGGGGGGATCAGATTGTCATCTCCTGAGAACAGGGAATGATGGGAGTGATACTTGTTCTATATCTATATGTATCTATATGTATATACTGTATATATATATATATATATATATATATATATATTCTATATTATTATACTATACCACTGGTTTTCTGATACAGAGCTCCAAATCCCCAGCACAGATAGAAATACAGGGTAAAATTCTGTCACCACTAGAGGGGGCTCAAGTGCTCTCTAAGTTTGACCTATATGGTGAGCTCCCTCTAGTGGTGACTGCAGGCAGGCAAAATTTTAACATTTCTATCTATAGAGGTGCAGGAGATTTTGAGTTCTGTATCAGGAAAAAATTATACTTTATTTCTCAAAGGGCCTGTCACCCAACTTTCCCAGACTCACTTATGCCATGGTAGAATTGTAAGAAGAATTGTGTTTCAGGAGTATGGGAAAGCCGGGATAGCATTGCGACCACCTGGCAGTAGAGGGTGACAGATATCTAAATATGTAGGACCCAGATTTCCTAGGAGTGGATAGAACTTAAAAAGAAATCTGAACCAAATTATTATTGACTTGAGCCAAATCCAATGTGTCATTTGCAGAGTTCAGGATGCTGAGCTATAAGGTCCTGTTTGCAGGTCCTCACTTTAGCTGTCATGGCTGTCTCGGAGCTGTCGGTGACATGGAGGTAAAACTATGGGAAGCAAGGACGTAGATGCCAGGTGCTGCAGCGTTCCCTCCTCCCTACTGCATGAAGACCCTGCAAACAGCACCTCAGATCTCAGCTTCCTATAAACAATCTTCTCATTTGTCCCAATTTCCATAAAATTGGCCAAATCTGATACAAAATGAACATTTTGTTGACAGATTGGGGTGTAAATTGGGGGCTTTCACCCCTGATTTTGTGTATTTTGGCGGAATTATCCATTAACAAACAATAACAATATTTAAGTCGGACATTATCAAAAATGTCAGGTCTGCTGTTGTCCTCTGGTGTCACCCTGTCCGCTCCTACCTTTCCGGATGTCTTGATTCCCTTGGCCAGTGATGCGTAGACAATGACCCAGGCCAAGAAGAGGCTGAAGACGAGTGGCCACCGGATCTCACCAGGATACTCGATGCCGGCGGAAATCTTCAGCATATTGTACCTGGGGAGAATTATATACAGGACACCAGAGGGGTCAAACAAAAAACCCCAACACAGAGCTATAGATAAAGAGTGTAGAGGCTTTGGCAGCCACATTTTAACCCCTTCCCATCACAATTATTGCAGTCTGATCTTGAAGTCTGCTAATAAGTGGAAACCATCAGCAAGCTGCTGTTGATGGATCTGCTCTTATCAGCTATTGTATCAGTTCTATTCTGTTACTCTTTCTATTCACTTGTATTTGCAAATTAAGGGAATCTTTCCCCCTGGATAAACAAAAAACATATCTTCTTTCCTGCGCAAACCTTCTTGCTGATGGTTTCCACAACTAAAAAAAAAATGCAGAGTTTGCTGACCAGGATGACCATCCTGTATATTCTAAGTATATTGTAAGTCACCTTTCATTTCCCAACCAAGTCTTACTTGAAGTATTCCTCGCTGCCGCTGACAAAGGTCTTGTTGGCGTGACTTGTATAATTCACCATAGTCAAGTTTGGATAGGCGGTCATACAGAACGTGCTATTCTTGATCTGAATTTTCGGGTGGTCCCCAATGACACAGGAATCTGGGGAGACATGATAGGTGGTGAGGCACTAGATGTCACATTCATGGTAGACGTGGACAGAGATTATAGTATTGTCACCCTATATAGCCAGAAATTCTGCCAGCTGTCACTGTCCCAGAACTGATCTGCAGAGGTCCTGGGTGTTGGACAGTCACAGATCGAATATTGATGACCTAGTGTAAGGATATGCCATCAATACTAGAAGGTGGATAACCGTAGGTGAGATGCATTATTATTATTATATGGATATATAATATAGATAGATTATACTAATATTATAGTATATATATTACACACAAGTATAGTATATACATGTTATACTTGTATGTACATTATGTATATATCTATAACCTATCTAGGAGCTTGCATCACTCAGAGTGGCCACAGGAGGGAGCTTGAGTGCCATTAAGCCTCGTATACTGAGACCAATTCTGTCCTGTGTACAAAGCCTCAGCGCCCGCACAACATATCAGCATCACTACTGCCGGGTATATATTATTATAGTTGCCATAAGATTACAGTTGTTTCAATGCCATGAAGGGAGTTCTTGGTCTGTGCAATGTTTGGTCAGATGTCAAAGTAACATCCACACAATGCCAGGAACCAGAACATTGTCCAGACCATCACATTGCTTCCACTGGTGCCCATAGTGTACACCAGTGCCATCCCTTCTCCTGGACATACTGTACGAGCCCCCGGCTGTCCACATGATATAAGTAAGTGTGAGTTTATCACACCAGGCACCTTCTTCCATTGCTGCATGGTCCAGCTTTGACGCTCACTGGCAGTGTACAGGGGTCAGCATGGGTGCTCTGCGGCGACACAGCCCCATATATGACAACCAGCTGTGCCCTGTGTGTACTGACAACTTTCTATCATGGCCAGCAGGAACTTTTTCAGCAATGTGCTTTGCATTATATCTTCTGTGGGATCAAATCTCATTACGTGGCCATCAATGAGCCTTGGAGTTCCCTGACCTGTCACTGCCTACCTTACGGTCCAATGCAAGTGCACCATTGGCCCTATGATTAAAACAGCCCTGTCTGCAGCCACCACTAGATGGAGCTCATCCCATGCAGATTTACATAGCCCCGTATACAGTGAGCTCCCCCTAGTGGTGGATAGCATAAGAGCATTTCCTGTATTAAGGTGGAGGGGTTGCTGACTCCGTTGAAAGCAAAAATCACTTACCCAGTAAAAGTCTGCTTTTGTCTTTGCAGTCCGGCGTATTCCAAGGATTATCACAAGACGCCCAGGGTAAGACGGACACGAAGGAGGCGAAAAGATAGAAGAGGGTGTAGCACATGATGATGTTGTAGTAGATGGCAATCAATACAGAAATAATCAGCATGGCGATCCCGCAGCCTGGGGAGAGGGGCGAGCGCAGACATTTCTATTATACAACTTCAAGAATTCTCTAAACTTTCTCAATAAACCGTAAAAAGGAATAAAAGTGAAAAGAATAAAATACATTTGGCATGTTTAATTATTTTTTATTCTTCGGGTAATTGCACATATCCAGGAGGACGGGAGGATTTGCAGCGTCGTAAACTGTTAATGGATCCAATAACCAACAACGCAGACGTTTCATGATATAATGGACGCTACTGACACAAAACAAAGAGCCAAAGCTTCAGCTGTCTAAAGCGCAGTAAATGAGAATTACATTGTGTGTCGTCATGTCTGATAATCTCTTGGACATGGCAGGACATCGCAACTCAGCACCTTGCAACTGCACAGGGGGACAACAATGTGCTATAGAGCGGGACTCTGCCCCTGTGATACCATTGAGGTAGTCAGCATTGACCGTAGCATCTTTGGGGATCGGGGTAGTGTTCAGGAAGGGGTTAATTTCATAAAATATCTGTATACAGGGAGTCAGGGCTTCTCTAAATTTTCTGTAAAGTCATAGAGCTTAATGCTAACTTTCTGTCTTCTTGTAGCCTCCACTAGGGGGAGCTCAGAAGCTTACTGAAGACAGATGTCTTGTAGTGCATGTACAGGGGTATATCACAGCTCCGTATCAGTACAGATCTATAATATGGTACCCAACATCAAAACTATATGATTTTGGTTTCACATTATATGAATCTTGACATATATTATGGAAACATTGCATTTAGGAAGTATGTTACTATATGGACACCATATGACAGTGCTGCAGATCTATATTACACACCTAGAAGACAAGCAATATTCTACAGTATATGTCAGGGGCAACATACATAGATGAGAACACGGTATACATCATTCAAAGGGGGGTTGCAAACACGTCTGATTTCTTTCACAAACAGTGCCATTCTTGTCCACAGGCTGTGTCTGGTATTGCAGTTCAGTCTAGTGAAGTGAGGCTGAGATGCAGAACTGCACACAATCTCTGGACTGGAAGGGGGACAATGTATTTTGGCCATTGTGGAAACGGAATAAAAACGAACACTACATTTAACAGTCCCAAAAAAGTAAGATTTCATTTACTCTCATCCATATACTGTTGGAGATTGCAGCGTCTTAATTTGTGTTCTTGTGTTTTTCCTTAGACTTCCATGGGAGGAACAAAATGCAAAACACAGCGGAAAAGCAGTGAAAAAATGGTATACCGTAAATTGCCTCAATAGCAGTGGGACACAATGTCTCAGTACATGCCATCAAAGAGTGCTCAAGTAATACCACCACGTAGTGTCCAAACTATACCGCCATACCACATATAGACCATACCGCCATACCACATATAGACAATACTGCCATACTGCATATAGACAATACCGCCATAAATTATATAGACAATATCGCCATACAGCATATTGACAACACCTCCATACAGCATATAGACAATACCGCCACACAGCATATAGACAATACCGCTATACAGCATATAGACAATACTGCCATACAGCATACAGACAACACCTCCATACAGCATATAGAGAATACCACCATACAGCATATAGACAATACCACCATACAGCATACAGACAATACCTCCATACAGCATATAGACAATACCGCCATACAGCATATAGACAATACCGCCATACAGCATATAGACAATACCGCCATACAGCATATAGACAATACTGCCATACAGCATATAGAGAATACCACCATACAGCATATAGACAATACCACCATACAGCATACAGACAATACCTCCATACAGCATATAGACAATACCGCCATACAGCATATAGAGAATACCGCCATACAGCATATAGATAATACCACTATACAGCATATAGACAATACCGCCATACAGCATACAGACAATACCTCCATACAGCATATAGACAATACCGCCATACAGCATATAGAGAATACCGCCATACAGCATATAGATAATACCACTATACAGCATATAGACAATACTGCCATATAGCATATAGAGAATACTGCCATACAGCATATAGACAATACCACCATATAGCATATAGACAAAACCACCATACAGCATATAGATAATACCGCTATACAGCATATAAATAATACCACCATATAGCATATAGACAATACCGCCATACAACAAATAGACAATACCTCCATTCAGCATATAGAAAATACTGCCATACAGCATATAGACAATACTGGCATACAGCATATCAACAAAACCGCCATAGAGCATATAGACAATACCGCCATACAGCATATAGACAATACTGGCATACAGCATATAGACAATACAACCATACAGCATATAGACAATACTGCCATACAGCATATCGACAATACCGCCATAGAGCATATAGACAATACTGCCATACAGCATATAGACAATACCACCATAGAGCATATAGACAATACTGCCATACAGTGTTGGCCAAAAGTATTGGCACCCCTGCAATTCTGTCAAATAATACTGATTTTCTTCCAGAAAATGATTGCAAGCCCAAATTCTTTGGTATTAATATCTTCATTTAATTTGTCTTCAATGGAAAACCACAAAAAGAATTGTCAAAAAGCCAAATTGGATATAATTCCACAGCAAACATAAAAAAGGGGGTGGACAAAAGTATTGACACTGTTTTAAAAATCATGTGATGCTTCTCTAATTTGTGTAATTAACAGCACCTGTTACTTACCTGAGGCACCTAACAGGTGGTGGCAATAACTAAATCATACTTGCAGCCAGTTGAAATGGATTAAAGTTGACTCAACCTCTGTCCTGTGTCCTTGTGTGTACCACATTGAGCATGGAGAAAAGAAAGAAAACCAAAGAACTGTCTGAGGACTTGAGAAGCAAAATTGTGAGGAAGCATGAGCAATCTCAAGGCTATAAGTCCATCTCCAAAGACCTGAATGTTCCTGTGTCTACCGTGCACAGTGTCATCACGAAGTGTAAAGTCCATGACACTGTGGCTAACCTCCCTAGATGTATATGGAAAAGAAAAATTGACGAGAGATTTCACCGCAAGATTGTGCGGATGGCGGATAAAGAACCTCAACTAACATCCAAACAAGTCCAAGCTGCCCTGCAGTCCGAGGGTACAACAGTGTCACCCCGTACTATCCAGCGTCAGCGTCTGAATGAGAAGGGACTGTATGGTAGGAGACCCAGGAAGACCCCACTTCTTACCCACAGACATAAAAAAGCCAGGCTGGAGTTTGCCAAAACGTACCTGAGAAAGCCAAAACCGTTCTGGAAGAATGTTCTCTGGTCAGATGAGACAAAAGTAGGAAAAGGCCTCAACATAGAGTTTACAGGGAAAAGAGAGGCCTTCAAAGAGAAGAAGACGCCCCCTACAGTCAGACATGGCGGAGATCCCCGATGTTTTGGGGTTGCTTTGCTGCCTCTGGCACTGGACTGCTTGACCGTGTGCATGGCATTATGAAGTCTGAAGACGACCAACACATTGTGCAGCATCATGTAGGGCCCAGTGTGAGAAAGCTGGGTCCCCCTCAGAGGTCAGGGCTCTTCCAGCAGGACAATGACCCAAAACACACTTCAGGTCAGCACTAGAAAATGGTGGTGAGAGAAAGCCCTGGAGACTTGTAAAGTGGCAGCAATGAGTCCAGCCCTGAATCCCATAGAACACCTGTGGGGGAGGGGGAGAGATCTCTTGGTGGCAGTTTGGAGAAGGCCCCCTTCACATCTCAGGGGGGACCGCGAGCAGTTTGCCAAAGAAGAAGAATGGTCTAAGATTCCAGCAGAGCCTTGTAAGAAACTCATTGCTGGTTAGCGGAAGCGGTTGTGCGCAGTTATTGTGTCTAAAGGTTGTGCTACCAAGTATTAGGCTGAGGGCGCCAATACTTCTGTCTGGCCCATTTTTGGAGTTTTGTGTAAAATGATCAATGATTTGACTTTTTTTTTTATTCTCTTTTGTGTTTTTTCATTGCAAGCAAAATAAATGAAGATATTACCAAAGAGTTTGTGCTTGTAATCATTTTCTGGAAGAACACGAGTATTATCTGACAGAATTGCAGGGGGGCCGAAACTTTTGGCCAACACTGTGTATCATATAGACAATACCGCCATATCACATATAAAAAATACTGCCTTGGGCTAAGGCCCCACATTCTGAAAATGCAACTTTTTTTTTTGCAGATTTTGTTGCAGTTTTTTGAGTCACAGTCAGTTGTGGAATTAACAGAAGGGAAACGTCTAAGGCAGGGGTAGGGAACGTACGGCACTCCAGCTGTTGCAAAACTACAACTCCCAGCATGCACACTTGCTCTGCTGTTTTTGGAGCTCCCATGGAAGTGAATGGAGCATGTTGGGAGTTGTAGTTTCACAGCAGCTGGAGAACCGAAGGTTCCCTACCCCTGGTCTAAGGGCTTGACTTTTGCTAAAAAAAAAAAAACGCACCAAAACCTGCCAAAAAATGCTTCATTTATGCAACGTAGGGCCTTAGCCTTACAAAGTTCAAACAATACCACTATGCAGTGACCAAACGATACTGCCATATGGTGTCCAAACGATACTGCTATACAGTGCCCAAACACCGCCATATAGGGTCCAAACAATACCTCAATACAGTAACCAAAAATACTTCCATACAATGTCCCAACAATACCACTATACAGCGTTTAAATAATACCGCCATATAGCGTCCAAACAATACTACTATACAGTGACCAAACAACACCTCCATTCATTGTCCAAGCAATACTGCCATACAATGACCACACAATACTGCCGTAGAGAGTTCAAATGGTAGCACCATATAGCATTCAGATAGCCGACATCCACAGAAGATCTGGGCTTAGTTCTCCAAGATGGCGGCAGGAACAACCTCCCTGCCAAGTTCTGCCAAAATCCGTCTGCAAGTACCAAGAGGAACTAATG
Organism: Leptodactylus fuscus; assembly: GCF_031893055.1. Classification (NCBI taxonomy): domain Eukaryota; kingdom Metazoa; phylum Chordata; class Amphibia; order Anura; family Leptodactylidae; genus Leptodactylus; species Leptodactylus fuscus. The sequence goes on along the minus strand of NC_134271.1, from coordinate 19,171,699 downwards.
GGAGGCAAAGGGCAAAGGTCACACCGAATATTGAGGGGATTTACATTTCTCTTTTCTTCATTGATAAGAATAATCTTTTAACCCTTTTATTTCGGAAAGCATTCTTACTCTGCAGTGTTTTTGTCCAGATTTGCTAAAGCTTTTGCACAGTGTGTAGAATACCCAGGTGATCTAGAACAGACATAAGGTTTCTAGCAAACAGAAATAAGAAAGCTTGTGATCTAGAACTTTATATACCAATAATATCCATATAAGAGGAGTCATAGCTGCGTCTTCAACTCCATAGGTAGAGTAGGCCTATATAGGTCACCTATGGAACCAGTAAAGGTTTGATACAATGTTGTGTTATTGTGCACAAGAATCATAAAGCTTCATATCATACTGTAGATACATGACAGAAATGAGATATATAATATATAATATAATATACAATATACGTAGAGAGGTGATTGCGCCACCTACCTTGTAACGCAGGAATGGCTTTCCACACAGAGATGGGGCCCTGACTAGCAAACTGTCCAAGTGACACCTCCAAAAGGAAGATGGGGATCCCGGCCAGCGCCAACATTGTCAGGTAGGGAATGAGGAAAGCGCCTGAGAAAACACAGAGACATAATACAGGAGAAAAAAACTGGACACCGAAACCGGCTGATAACATCTATCTATCTATCTATCTATCTATCTATCTATCTAACTATCTATCTATCTATCTATCTATCTATTTATCTATCTATCTCCTATCTATCTATCTAACTATCTATTTATCTATCTATCTATCTATCTATCTATCTATCTATCTATCTATCTATCATCTATCTATCTCATATCTATCTAATCTCACATCTGTCTATACCATATTTATCTATTATTTCCATATTTTTTCTGTACATACTCAGGTTAGGGCTGTGTGATATAAAAATATTATATAGTACACTGTAGGGTTGTGTAATGTAATATGATATAGTACTTTAAAGGTATGTGTGATATAATAATATAAAATACTACGATGTAAGGTTATGGGATGTACCAATATGATAGATTACACTGTAGGGTTCTCTGATATAATATGATATACTACACTGAAGGGTTGTGTGATATTATAGAATTCAACACATAGGGTTGTATGACATAATAAAGTACAGTGTAGGGTTGTGTTATATTATGATATACTACACTGTAGGGTTGTGTTATATCATAATGTGATATAGTTTCTGTACGGTTCTCTGATATAGTACACTGTAGGGTTGTGTTATATGATTTAGTACACAGTAGGATTGGGTGTTATATATTAATATGATATAGTACACTGTAGGGTTGTGTTATATGATATGGTATACTGTAGGGTTCTTTGATATAATAATAGGATATGCTACACTATAGAGTCGTCTAATATAGAAATATAATATAGTACACTGTTGAATTTTGTGAAATAATAGTGCACTGCGGAGCAATAGAGTAATATTATGTTATATTACACTGCAGGGTAGTGTGATACAACAAAGTATATACTACATTGTAAAGTTTTCTGGCATAAAAATGATATAGCACACTGTAGAGTTCTGTGATAAAATAATATGATATAGTGCACTGTAGGGATGTATATGTGTGTGTGACGTCATATGATATTGTACATTGCAGTGTTATGTACAGTAATAAAAGAATATTGTACAATGCAAACCCTGGGATTATAATGAAATATTGACCACCACAGGGATGTGCAGTGATAACCATGGGGGGTCTATATACTGCAGTGTTTTGTTATGGTTTATACTATGTTTTGTATACTATATGGCTTGATTATTGACAGAAAGATATCTTATATTGTACTCTGATGTGTGATGTAATAATAGTATATCTGACACAACAGCGAGGTATAACGTGGTGTAGAAAATATTATATTGTACAGTGCAGTAATCTATGCTGTGATGTAATAATAATATATTGTAAATTGTAGTGATTTGTGGTTTAATATAATAATAGTATATTGTACACTGCAGTGAAGTTTGGTGTGAGTAAATATTATATTGTATATTGCAGTGATGTATGGTGTGATATAACAATAGTATATAGTGCACTGCAGTAATGTGTTGTGTGATGTAATAATAGTATATTGGGTATAGCAGTGATGTATGGTGTGATGTAATAATATAATGGGCACTGCAGTGATATCTGATGTGATGTAATAGTAATAAATGTTACACTGCAGTTAAGTATAGTGTGATATAATAATAGCATATTGTACATTGCAGTGATGTACGATATAATATTAGTATATTCTATAATACAGTGAAGTATGATGTAATGTAATAGTATACTGTACACTGCAGTGGTGTGATATAATAATAGTATACTGTACACTGCAGTGGTGTGATACAATAATAGTATACTGTACACTGCAGTGGTGTGATATAATAATAGTATACTGTACACTGCAGTGGTGTGATATAATAATAGTATACTGTACACTGCAGTGGTGTGATACAATAATAGTATACTGTACACTGCAGTGGTGTGATATAATAATAGTACAATGTACACTGCAGTGGTGTGATATAATAATAGTACTGTATATTGTACACTGCAGTGGTGTGACGCAGTAGTAATATATTGGACATTGCAGCAATGTATGGTCTGATATAATAGTATATTGTACATTTCAGTGCTGTATGACATGACGGAATAATGTTGTACACTGCTGTGAGATGTAATGTAATATATATTTCAGTATACAATATACTATTATTACATCACACCACACATCACAGCAATGTACAATATAATAATGATCTGTCACACACAACCTCCCTAGGGTGTATGATATACTATTATTACATGACACTACCTATTGCTGCAGTGTACAACGTATTATTATGACATCACAACATGCATCACTGCAGTGTACAATGTACTATTACATGACCTCACATGTCATTACACAACTGCAGAGGACAATATATTATTAATACATCACATCAGGTATCACTGCAGTGCACAATATACTATATTAATCCACTGATCATGGCAATTTACAATATGTTATTATTTAACACCACACATCACTGTAGTGTTCAATATATTATACACTGCAGTGATGTAATTATATATTCTCCTCTGCAATGATGTAATAGTATATTGTGCACTGCAGTGATATATGGCGTAATGTAATAATAGTATACTTTACATGGCAGTGATGTATAGTGTGATATAATAATGTTTGCTGTAATGTAATAATAGTATTTTGTACACTGCAGTGATGTGTGATGTAGTAATATTGTATTTTACACTGCACTGATGTATGGGTTGATGTAATGATGTTGTATTGTATACTGCAGTGATGTATAGTGTGATGTAATATGCACTGCAGTGATGTAGTATATTGTACACTACAGGGTTCCCTAGTAGTTATTTTGTAATAACAGGATATTATACACTGCAGGGTATTTGTTTCATTGTGTTATGTTATACCCTGAAGCAGCCACCTCGATCATGCGTTAACAATCTGGTCTTTGCTCTGCACTGCGGTATATTGTGTGAACTGTGGATCTTGCATGGTGCGTGTTGTGAGTAGTTCTACATGGAGTATTTATATTGAGTATATCACAATACATAGAAATCAATGCTTGCACCATGTGCACACCTGCCTGTTATAGTTCACACGTCTCTATTCTCTATACAGTAAGTGTTACACAAGACAGCAGGAGCTGTGGATGGCTGAGGACACCCTTGTCATCCTATATACTAGATTCCTATATACTGTATCACTGCTAGTGCTCTTTGGATCATTCATCTACAGAATGTTCTCTAATCTCTATAATGTCACTGTACTTGATATCACTGTATTCACTATGCACTGTAGTCACTGTATTCTCTATAAGCACTGTATTTACCATAAGCACTGTATTCACTGAATTTTCTATAAGCACTGTATTCTCTATAAGCACTGTATACTTTATATGCACTGTATTCACTATAAGCACTGTATTCTCTATAAGCACAGTATTCTCTATAAGCACTGTATTCTCTATAAGCACTGTATACTTTATATGCACTGTATTCTCTATAAGCACTGTATACTTTATATGCACTGTATTCACTATAAGCACTGTATTCTCTATAAGCACAGTATTCTCTATAAGCACTGTATTCTCTATAAGCACTGTATACTTTATATGCACTGTATTCTCTATAAGCACTGTATTCTCTATAAGCACTGTATACTTTATATGCACTGTATTCTCTATAAGCACTGTATACTTTATATGCACTGTATTCTCTATAAGCACAGTATTCTCTATAAGCACTGTATTCTCTATAAGCACTGTATACTTTATATGCACTGTATTCTCTATAAGCACTGTATACTTTATATGCACTGTATTCACTATAAGCACTGTATTCTCTATAAGCACAGTATTCTCTATAAGCACTGTATTCTCTATAAGCACTGTATACTTTATATGCACTGTATTCTCTATAAGCACTGTATTCTCTATAAGCACTGTATACTTTATATGCACTGTATTCTCTATAAGCACTGTATACTTTATATGCACTGTATTCTCTATAAGCACAGTATTCTCTATAAGCACTGTATTCTCTATAAGCACTGTATACTTTATATGCACTGTATTCTCTATAAGCACTGTATTTTCTATAAGCACTGTATTTTCTATAAGCACTGTATTCTCTATAAGCACTGTATACTTTATATGCACTGTATTCACTGTACCTCCACCATTCTTAAAAGCCAAGTAAGGGAATCTCCAGACATTGCCCAGGCCCACAGCATAGCCCACCATAGAGAGGATAAAATCCAGTTTACTAGACCAGTTCCCTCGAGCTTTATTCTCATCCCCATCATCGTCCTAAGGAAAGAGAAGGAAAAGTCACAAACCTGACTGACCATAGGAGAAGGACCAACTGACTGACCACAGGGGAAGGACTGACTGACCACAGGGGAAGAACTGACTGACCACAGGGGAAGGACTGACTGACCACAGGAGAAGGGCTGACTGACTGACCACAGGAGAAAGACTGACTGACCACAGGAGAAGGGCTGACTGACTGACCACAAGGGAAGGACTGACTGACTGACCACAAGGGAAGGACTGACTGACTGACTGACTGACCATAGGAGAAGGACTAATTGACTGACCACAGGGGAAGGACTGACTGACCATAGGAGAAGGACTAACTGACCACAGGGGAAAGACTGACTGTCCATAGGAGAAGGACTGACTGACTGACCACAAGGGAAGGACTGACTGACTGACCACAGGGGAAGGACTGACTGACCACAGGAGGACTGACTGACTGACCACAGGAGAAGAACTGACTGACCACAGGAGAAGGACTGACTGACCACAGGGGAAGAACTGACTGACCACAGGGGAAGGACTGACTGACCATAGGAGAAGGACTGACTGACTGACCACAGGGGAAGGTCTGACTGACCACAGGGGAAGGAAGGACTGACTGACCACAGGAGAAGGACTAACTGACTGACCATAGGAGAAGGACTGACTGACTGACTGACCACAGGGGAAGGACTGACTGACTGACCATAGGAGAAGGACTGACTGACCACAGGAGAAGGAAGGACTGACTGACCACAGGGGAAGGAAGGACTGACTGACCACAGAAGGACTAACTGACTGACCATAGGAGGACTGACTGACCACAGGGGAAGGACTGACTGACTGACCACAGGTGAAAGACTGACTGACCATATGAGAAGACCTGTTGTTTTGTTCCAAAATGGTGAAAGAAGAGATGTGAAGATAGATAGATAGATAGATAGATAGATAGATAGATAGGAGATAGATAGATAGATAGATAGATAGATAGATAGATAGATAGATAGATAGATAAGGATAGATAGATAGATAGATAGATAGATAGATAGATAGATAGATAGATAGATAGATATGAAGATAGGTAGGAGATAGATAGATAGATAGATAGATAGATAGATAGATAGAGGGATAGATAGAGGGATAGATAGAGGGATAGATAGAGGGATAGATAGAGGGATAGATAGGAGATAGATAGATAGATAGATAGATAGATAGATAGATAGATAGATAGAGGGATAGATAGAGGGATAGATAGATAGGAGATAGATGGATAGAGAAGTTACAGAAATAGATAATATATAGATAATTAAATTAATAAGAAAAACTATTTATTAACTTTGTATTTCCTTTCTTTTGCCGCAGATATAATGATAGAACAAATAAGTTATAGGATGCAGATAGATAAATAGATAGATATGAGGTATGAGAGATCTATGATACAGATGGTTATAAAGTTACTTTTAATTTCGTTTACTAACTAGATAACATGAGGTACAGGCAATCCTTCCTCCTCCTCCTCATCCAGTTAAACGAGGAAACAATGGACTTTCTTATCTCTCTGTATTTGGCTTATTCAGTCCATTTTTTCACTTAAAGTGCTGTCTGCATGTTTGCCTTCTATATGGATAGATCAGTATGGGATACATATAGAATAGTTATGTATTTGCTTTATATTCAGACCCCACAATAAATCCAATACCAACAGTTTCCAGAATATGCAAACCAGATATCATTAAATTCACTGCGATAAATGTTGTGATTTGTACATAAGAGTCGCACTGTGTGATACATAGCATGTAAACCTTATACCACCCAGTATCGCATCACACGAGGGTATATAGATTGTAAGCTCCTGTGTCATAGGATGCGACATTTGGATGGCTGTGACATTGACATTTCCTCCTCCCTTATTTCATGCACAGGACAATTAATACAATTTGCATATTAAATCCAAGGCTCTTACCCCACTGAGGTTGCCAGATAGGACGGAGGTGTTGCCATCTGTGCCCAGTATGACGGTGCTTTGGTTCATGGGCACCCAGCCCCCCTTGGCGTTGTTCTGCTCCAGGCTGGTTTTGCCATAGCTTTGGTTCGTGTCCCCCTCTGCACTCTGGAGGGGCACAATCCTGCAGTGCACAGAGTTACTCTGCCCATTGCTGTCAGTCATGTTTGAAGCCTTCAGTGGAAACCCATCTGCAGAATCCTTCCGTATAACAAAGTTTCCATGACTTGGGGTGCTGATCTTACACGACCCCCCAGTTCTAGACCTCTCCAGGGCGCTGGCTTTGGATTCCTCAAACCCTTTGCTGTCATTGGAAGTAGACTGGGATAACCTGGCCAGTTTGGAGGAAGCTTGTAGAGGAACATCATTGTCTGGACTATGCTGGGTAACTCCTGCGCCCCCGATCTGTCCTGGGGCAGCCCCCTCTGGGCTATTCACTGTCTTCTGACCCACATCCATTGGATTCACGTATTCCTGTGAAATAAAAATGAATTCTTATTGCCACGACTACATGCCGTCTACATGCGCCTTAGAACACATGTCGTGTGTTACTGCCATGCAAAGAAACATTGTATCTACTGCACTAAGCCCGCTAATATTACCATCGTGGCTTTAAAATGGTTAAATATTTTTTTAGCTAGGGGTGTATAAAATCTAATCTACCCTTTAGGTGCAGAATGCTGGGTGAAGGGACTGCGGGGCAGCCAGATAGATCCTCGTTGGGTTTCATATCACGACTTGAATAGGCTCCTGCCCCTTTCATTGTTGTACAAAGATTCTTTAATTTTACGCCCCATTTCCTCTGTGTCACTCAGCACTCAGCAGCCCCCGACTCCATAGACAGGCGGCTCGTCCTCAGGGTAAAAACACTGCAAAATCCTTCCCATGTCTCTGCCTGTGACCCCTGCACAATCCCTGCACATTCCCTACACAATCCCTGCGCAATCCCCGCACATTCTCCATACTTCAACCTTATTATTCACTATGTACCTTATAGTAACAATATAGTAATAATAAGAGGCAAAATGTTACAATGTTTCCAGTATTCTATAGAGAGAGAGCGGGACTGTACATATATAATGTATACAGTGTTTATAATCTGCTGCATAATTTAAATAGATATGACTAAATTTATAAATCTCCCTGTTTATCGATATCTCATATCTAATACTATCTATCTAATTAATATCCTCTATATTGTATAAATATATAAATATCTAATATTTATCTCTCTCATATCTAATATCAATCTATCTCCTATCTATCTATCTATCTCCTATCTATCTATCTATCTATCTATCTATCTATCTATCTATCTATCTATCTATCTATCTATCTATCTATCATACATAGACTGATACGTAGAATATAACTGTACCTAAAACACGGTTTTGTAATCCGATGAGTCTAAAATATGTTGCACTGACAGGCGGGGCAGGTTCAGAACTATAGACAGTTCCTGGTCGTCTTGTAAGGACCCTCTAATGTCAGGTTCAGCACTATGGACAGCACTCAGTTGCTTGAGGATTATGGACTATGGTGCACTATATAGATCTCTTCCTTAGGGTCAGCACCAGGGACAGCTACTATAGGGTCTCCAGTGCTATAGATATATCCTGCACTATGGACAGGAGAATTTAGCACAATGAGCAGCTCCCACAGGTTCAACTCAGGTTCAGCATTGTGGACAGGTCCTTGAAGACTCAGGATCTTAGACATCTACTGAAGGATTCTGCACAATGACCACCTTTCCAAGATCATCTTCCTGGATACTTCCACCAGATCCAGCATTAAGGAGAGTTCAGGTACCTTTGAGCACTATGGAGAGGTCCCCAAGGTAGGTAGGAATAAGGATGGCTCATGGAGGGTTCAGAACTACGAACATCTCTCAGGGGTAAGGACTGTGGAATGGTCTCCCTATTTGGCATTATGGACAATTTCCACTGGTACAGAACTACAGAAAGGACCCCAATACAGCACTGTGAACAGCACCCCCTGTCTCAACACTATAGACAGCTCTTCTAGCTCACCACCAAAGAGAGCACCCCCTGTTTCACTACTATGGGCAGTTTCCCCAGGATCAGAATTATGGATAGGTCTCCTCAGTTCAGTACTATGGACAGCAACCCCATGTTTAAAACTATAGACAGCACCCCTAGCTCACCACTATAGAGGGTACCCCTAGCCCAGCAATATAGAGAGCACCCCTGGATCAGTACTATAGATAGTTCCCCTAACTCACCATCATGGAGAGCTCCCCTGGTTCAGCACCATAGGTAGCTCCAAAGGTTCAATTCTATATACGACACTCTTGGTTATATGAACTGAACCCCCTTGTTCAGTCCTATAAGTAGCACCCCCCCCCCATACTGCAGCCCTATAGACAGCACCCCTGGTTCATCCCTATAGACAGCACCCCCTATACCACAGCCCTATAGACAGCACCCCAGATACTGCACCACTATGGCCACTTCCTTGCACTCTACCCCTTTGCTAAATCCCTGTATCTAGTACTAAAATGAATATTGTGCCTACAAACCTCACCCTCATGGTGTGTACAGGGTGATAAGAGCAGAGTCCAGTACTCACCATCTCCTCAGGAGTCCTGGAGACACTGGCAGCAGAGAAAGTCCTAAGTAAGACTGAATTATCTTATGAGAGGAGCAATGCTTGTATATACCTTCCTGTATAAGAGTGTCTGTGCGTCAGTAAGGAGCAAGGTGCCCTTCGCCTGACATTTTCTTGATAATAAGAGCTTGATAAATCATTACACTTCCATTCAGATTTTAAAGGGACAGCGTCCTCCCAGAGCCAGTGAGCTGTCAGTCAGCCTGAGTCACAGGGGGGCGTCATTACAGGGGGCACACACGACCACCTCCCCTTACATTAAAGCTACAGCCAGGCAATGGCAGCTATAGCCCTTATATGGATTCAGGTGTTTATCCAATGGCATCTATACTGAGCAATGAGGCGGCTGTAAGGGGCACATTATATTTTAGGTGGAGGTTTTCTACCGAACCCTGAAGGGTTAAGTGCAAATTCTTACTTTACGGCAACAGATAAAGGACATTTGACCTGAGAATTTAGAGGACTTTTAGCTAGAGCTGATATTTCCATTACAGAGGCTTCTTATACATTGTATATACATGGAGTATGCGTATATATATACACATATATATATATATATATATATATATATATATACATATAGGATATTTAGAATGTACTTACAGCTTATTTATATATATTATAGCAGCAATATCTTCCTCTAGATCAGTTTATTTCTATATTTTTATTCTTTTAAACGAAAAAAAAAACAGAAAATAAATCCAAGAAACAATAATCCCATTCCACTATCTATAAAGATAACCCTATATAGCACGGGAGAAAAGTCGGATTTGACGGATTTTCTTCGGATTTTACATGTAACACAGCAAGACAGTGCAGGGAAGAAATTGTAATAATGTAATAATATAGAATAATAATAGAAAATAATAGCAAGGACAGAATAGTAAGAAAGAAATAGTCATGATAAATGATATGCCAATAAATATATATGTAGAATAACATAATTATTAATAACAATAAACATACCATGATGGGAAATAATATCATTGAATACAAATATATAACAATTATATTGGCTCCATCAGATTCTAACATCGTTGATCTCTTGCTATAATGGATTTATAGACTTCTTTGTGTTTGATATATTCACATTGGTTAAAAAAGTAACAATTTACCTGCATGATTCTGAGATATATACCGTAGAATATATATATATATATATATATATATATATATATATATATATATATATATATATATATATGTGTGTGTGTGTGTGTGTGTGTGTGTGTGTGTGTGTGTGTGTGTGTGTGTGTGTGTGTGTCTGTGGTGTGTGTGTAGATAGATAGATAGATAGATAGAGGATAGATAGATAGATAGATAGATAGATAGATAGATAGATAGATAGATAATCTCCTTATAAACAAGAGATTTCGTTTGTTACATGTCAGGATTCTGCAGATCTTCCCCATATTTATAATTCTACGTATTGTATTTATTGTATCTATCTAGCTATTTATCTATCTAACGATTACAATGTATATATATGTATATTCTGTAATTCTAATTATCTGCAAAGAAATATCTCTAAACGTGCATGGATATAAGATCCATGTTAGATTTGTCCTGTATCTGTCCTTGCTGGTCATGAAGGAGTTAAACCTATACATACACACATATATATATATATATATATATATATATATATATATATATATATATATATAATTTCCTGCTGACTCTCAGATTCGTGTCTCTCCTCCTGCTATCTCAGCACAATGACTCTATTCTATTTCCTTCATCGGGACATTGAATAAATCGGTAAACTATTAAGGCTGCGTCTTATAAACCGCTGATGACGTCAGAGCTGTAACCCTGTGTGTGCCGGGCTGGTGTTAATGGTAAATTGGGGAAACGTGGAAATTTCCATCTGGTCCTGAGGCTGAGACTGGAAGTTTCCTCTGTGTAAAGGACTGCAGAGAATTGGGGAGGGTGGGAGTGAAAAGTGGGGAGACAAAAAAATAAAAGGGAATGAAAAGTAGAAGCCGCAAAACCTAACCTGGCTCGGGGTTGTTCCACACATAGCGATTCTTACGAGTGGGACATATAATGGGTCTCTATTCTGACACATCCACTGCGGCTCTGAGAAAAAAAAACTGCATCAAAACCTGCAATGATGTTTTTCCCCAAATCGCTCCGTGTGAATCCAGCGTTATAATAGCCCAGTCATGTTATAGAAGATGCGGTTGTGTATGCGTTTGTAAAGGCTGATAACAGAGAATGGACAGAATTGAGGATCATAGACTGTAGACAGAGGGTGTTTGATAATATTGCACTGATGGGATATTTTATGATTTTGAATGGCTTATAAATTCTAAAATTAAATTTTAAAAAAATATTAATTGGAAAAAAAATAGAAATGTTCTACCATTGAGTGTATGCAGCTTCTATGTAGACTAATGTGTCACTATAGTTACAGACTACAAATAATCCCTGTGTAGTCGGAGACCACAGTCAATTGTACTAAATTTTTGGAGGAGGAGCTAAAGAGGGTGAAACATGACATCAAAATCTGACTGCAGACTGTTTGTAGTCTGTATCTATGGAGATGCAATGGTCTGCATAGGAGCTGTAGATATAAAACAGAGGATTATATGTAAGGATTTATATTTAAGGAGCGAGAACTAAACCAGCTGCAAAAACATACATTAAATTCAATGATGACACTGTATACATTTGGCTCCCCCTAGTGATGGCTAACCACAGGAAGAATTACACCATTCAGGGATGTGGAGTTCTGACTGATATAGTATACCGACATAGGGGTAGACAGTCACTTTACATCTTGTCCATACAGACCACCTGGTGGTACAATATCATGTTAGTAGGAGTCTCTGTGTACAATGCTCTAGTATATAGGGTGGGCTATGCAGGGACTGCGCGGGGTTAATCACACAATTTAGTCCATCACTGTTTATAGGAAACAATGAACTGACAGTGTGTAAAATGAATCACCCCCCGAGGAGGGGGCTGGAGATTATCTCCAAAGCCCACCAGTACTTACAGCACAATAATAGAGATCATACCAATAATAGGTGGTGTAAATGATTGCGGTGTAATAATCCTATTATGGGGCAGAGAGGACATGAAGGGATTGAATTTTTTATTTTTAATTTTGCTTGTCTGGTTTCTTTCAACAGCGGATAAGGGATCAGTGGATATTTCCTCTAATGTCATCTGCCCATAGCAGTTTTTAGATAAAAAAAAAAAGGCAATGAAGGGTGTGAATACTTTTGAAACAAAGTAATTTTTTATATTGTCACAATCAAATATACAAAAGACAACAATGTTTCAAATCACCTTGTTTAAAAAAAGTGGATTGTTCTATGTTTAGAATTCCTTCCATGGTGACAGACTACAAACAAGCCCTGTGTAGTCTGATCTCATAGTCATGAATTGTCTTTACTCTTACAATGGACTACATGACAGGCGGTAGGTACCGTGACTGTAGTAGGCAGGTGGGGACACCAGATAGAAGACTAAGATGTGACTTCAATATCAGACTACAGAGTTTGTTTGTAGTCTGTAACCATGTAGACACATAGATCTGTATAGGAGCTGTAGACATAAAACAGAATAGGATTCTTAATAATATATATGGAAAAGTGATGACTATGGTCCCTATTGCAGTTTATGACTGAGGTGTCAGACACTACTTGGCAAACCCCAGTCCCTCCAATAGTAACTGAGCCCAGTCACATAAAGATATACTGCTGGTTCCCATATCATTATACATGGCGCCTGATCCACCATTCAGGAATCAGTCACCAGGTAAATATTAGTACAAAATGAAGGGTTGATCAAGGGTTAAGACCCCCTTGTCTGAGAGCTGGCCCCTTTGAGGAAAGTAAAAGACTAGTCTTCCAGGTCCCCCCCTATAGCTACTTTTTTGCAAAAACAGCGCCACACCTGCCCATGGGTTGTGTGTGGTATTGCAGCTCAGCTATGTTAAAGTGAATGGTACTGAGCTGCAATACCACACACTATCTGTGAACGGATATGGCGCTGTTTTTGCAAGAAAGTAGCTATGGAGGGGGAAATGGCACCATACTGACCAGTCGTCTAATTTTCTCAAAGGGGTCAGCTCTCAGACAAGAGGGGGGGGGGGGTGTCTTGACCCTTGATTTAAGATTTTCTACTTCTAGATAACCCCCTTCAAGCCTATTTCTAACTTCTTATGGTATAGGGCTCCCCGTTGGTCTAACGTTTTGTGGTTTCTTTTAAAGGGGTACTCCAAGTTGGCTATTTCTGGCAGCCCCCTTTCAAACGAATGAAATGAATGGAGCAATGCATGCTGCACCATACTGGCCAGGCTCTGGGGCGCAAAACATCCCCATTCTCGAGGCCACTGATCAGGAATTTGCAACTGGAACATCCCTTTAAAAGATATCATATAAAGATTATATCATTTTTTTCAATTGGTGAAGGTTGAAGAACTTAATACAGTCCAGTCTCCTTGGAGGTCACACCTTCTCCCAGAGGCCTCAGTCTCGGGGTATAATATTTGGGGAGGAGAGCGGTCTCTGGGGAGCCGTCTCCATGATCTGCCTGTGAGCGGTGATAATCTCCTGCAATGCTCCAGCACCGCTGCCTGTAAATCTGCATCCATCACCCGCACAGCTATTCACACTGAATTAACAAGACGCCGCAGTCTTAATTACTTTGTCAAAGATGAAAAATAGTAATTGATTCAGTCTCTGATCACTTCCACAGCCCTCTCCAGATAAGAAGCGACCAAGGACCTGGGCGAATGACACCCGATGAGTCCTGGAGGTGACTGATATGGCGGAGACATCAGATGAACACAAGGTCCTCGATAACGTGGCGAGAATTCACGTCCTCTCACACGTGGAAAGTAGCATTAGAATAGATATAATGTAACGAATACAACATAAATATAACATATTAAATACAACAAAAATATAACATTAAATACAAATATAAAATTAATATAAGTAATTTTTAAAAAATTTTTATCATAAAATAAAAAAAAAAAAAAAAAGTTAAATAGCTTGCCGATTATAAAGAATAGTTAGAAAAAAATAATCCATATCATAGCTCGGTATACTATGGAAAAGTAGGAAATAAAATAAAAAAGTATAGTTTTATATAATATAACATATTGTACAGTATAATAGAGCACAGCAGGACGTGATATAAACAGTATGGAATAGCCTGACATGAGAATCGGATAAAATAAGATTAGTATAGTAGTATATATTGTAGTACAGGATGTAACCGTTAATGTTGTACTGTACAACAGTGCAGCAAATATAAGATACATACATAGCACAGTATAGTATAGCATAACAATATAATCTATTGCAACATAACATACACTGTGCTATAATACCATACTATTGATATATACAGTAATTTAATATAGTATGTCATTATACTGCACTATACTACAGCATCTTACAATATAGTATACTGTACTATATAATATAGTATGGTACAATATACTGTACTATAACACTATCATATACTATATTGTACTGTACTATAATGCATCATACTGTACTATAATACTATAGTATACTGTGCTATATTATACTATAGTATGGTAGACTATACTGTACTCTAATACTATATAATATACTATATTATACTGCGCTATATACTATAGTACGGTACACTATACTGTACTTTAATACTATATACTATGCTATATAATACTATAGTACGGTACACTATATTGTACTATGATACTATATGCTATACTATATTATACTGTACTATAATACTATATTATACTGTGCTATATAATACTATAGTACGGTACACTATACTGTACTATAATACTATATAATATACTATATTGTACTGTGCTATATAATACTATAGTATGGTAGTCTATACTGTACTATAATACTATACTATATTATACTGTGCTATATAAGACTATAGTATGGTACACTATACTGTACTATAATACTATATAATATACTATATTGTACTGTGCTATATAATACTATAGTATGGTACACTATACTGTACTATAATACTATATACTATATTGTAAGGTGCTTTATAATACTATAGTATGGTATACTATACTGTACTATAATACTATATAATATACTATATTGTAAGGTGCTTTATAATACTATAGTATGGTACGCTATACTGTACTATAATACTATATAATATACTATATTGTAAGGTGCTTTATAATACTATAGTATGGTACGCTATACTGTACTATAATACTATATAATATACTATATTGTAAGGTGCTTTATAATACTATAGTATGGTAGACTATACTGTACTATATACTATACTATATTATACTGTGCTATATAAGACTATAGTATGGTACACTATACCGTACTATAATACTATATAATATACTATATTATACTGTACTATAGTGTCGTACAATACTGTACTAAATACTGCGGTACATTGTACTATAACAATGTAATATAGTATATTGTATACCTAGAGTACAAACTAAATGTACAATAATATAATATAGCGTATTGTAGTACGGTATTATATGATAACATTGTATAGCATTAGAATTCATTCAGCTGCTGTAATTCCCATTTACATTAGTCGGACTCCTCTTGCTGTATATGGACTTTGTAACTATAGGGCGTTATTTATTGTAAAGGTGTCGGCACCTCTTGAGATCCTTTTCAACCACCGATATTATTTAGAAATGTATCAGAATGGGGGGAAAAAAAATAAACTTGCAAAAGCTTGGTCATCCCTGTCCGCCAGTATATAGGATCATCCCTTTTCACTAGAATTCTGAGCCCACTAACATCTCTTCTGTTCTTACTTTAGGATTTTTGCAATGACTCTTTGATAGTCTTGCCTAGCCGGGATCCAGCCAACTTGTTTGAGGGCTCCTATAACAGCCATATGGTCTGGCCCTATAGAATATACATCCTTATCACCCCCTCCTACTCATATAGTTATGTAACATTTACTAATTTCTTTTGTTCTTGTGTTTGAAAGGACCCAACCAACAAAGGTAATACATACAATCGCTTTTATACCCTATGACATACCTAACATATCCCATATCCGAACACACACACTGCAAGCTTAGCTATAAGGATCCAATCTGTCTTGGGTCCTAGAGCATGCTGGGATGTGAAGTTCAGCAGACCCCAGACAGTTGGTTTGAGCTTACATAGTACATTGCTGAAGGCGGGTGGAGGGTCTTATAATAGAGTCCATATCACAAAGAAGTTTCCCAGAGCCTCGATGATAATGGCCGAGCAGTCCTGGGGGAGAGTGTAGCATGTGTGCCAGGTTCTGCACCATCGCCTGAGCACTCGTGTGTGTAAGAGCTGATTAACTCATAAATGTAGGTCCTGCTCATTAGAATTGGAGATGGACAAAAACCTCCTGACTAAATGGCTGGCATCACTGTACTGACCCTGCAGATCATTCAGAGACATCAATCCATCCAAAATAGTGATCCAATGACAAAAAGTCCAGTCTAGTATATGGAGACTATGCCATAGGTGACAGTCCGTGGAATCTGAACCAAGATGTACAAAATATCAGCATTTAATCAACAGTAAAGTATAGAAGGTCATATACATGTTATATACATATACTGCCCCTGTTATGCCCTGTCCTCAACTCAAAAAAGAAGCACAACTACTATAATACTGTCCCCTATGTACAAGAATATAACTACTATAATACTGCTCCTATGTACAAGAATATAACTACTATAATACTGCTCCTATGTACAAGAACATAACTACGATACTACTGCTCCTATGTACAAGAATATAACTACTATAATACTGCCCCTATGTACAAGAATATAACTATTATAATACTGCCCCTATGTACAAGAATATAACTACTATAATACTGCTCCTATGTACAGGAATATAACTACTATAATACTGCTCCTATGTACAAGAATATAACTACTATAATACTGCTATGTACAAGAATATAACTACTATAATACTGCTCCTATGTACAAGAACATAACTACGATAATACTGCTCCTATGTACAAGAATATAACTACTATAATACTGCTATGTACAAGAATATAACTACTATAATACTGCTCCTATGTACAGGAATATAACTATTATAATACTGCTCCTATGTACAAGAATATAACTACTATAATACTGCTATGTACAAGAATATAACTACTATAATACTGCTCCTATGTACAGGAATATAACTATTATAATACTGCTCCTATGTACAAGAATATAACTACTATAATACTACTCCTATGTACAAGAATATAACTACTATAATACTGCTCCTATGTACAAGAATATAACTACGATAATACTGCTCCTATGTACAAGAATATAACTATTATAATACTGCCTCCTATGTACAATAATATAACTACTATAATACTGTTCCTATGTACAAGAATATAACTGCTATGATACTGCTCCTATGTACAAGAATATAACTACTATAATACTGCCCCTATGTACAAGAATATAACTGCTGATACTGCTCCTATGTACAAGAATATAACTACTATAATACTGCTCCTATGTACAAGAATATAACTACTATAATGCTGCTCCTATGTACAAGAATATAACTACTATAATACTGCTCCTATGTACAAGAATATAACTACTATAATACTGCTACTATGTACAAGAATATAACTACTATAATACTGCTCCTATGTACAAGAATATAACTACGATAATACTGCTCCTATGTACAAGAATATAACTACGATAATACTGCTCCTATGTACAAGAATATAACTACGATAATACTGCTCCTATGTACAAGAATATAACTATTATAATACTGCTCCTATGTACAAGAATATAACTACATAATACTGCCCCCTATGTACAAGAATATAACTATTATAATACTTCTATGTATAATAATACATCTACTATATTCTTGTACATAGGGGCAGTATTATAGTAGTTATATTCTTGTACATAGGAGGTAGTATTACAGTAGTTATAGTAGTACATAGGGGCAGTATTATAGTAGTTATATTCTTGTACATAGGAGGTAGTATTATAGCAGTTATATTTTTGTACTTAGGGGGCAGTATTATAGTAGTTATATTCTTGTACATAGGAGCAGTATTATAGTAGTTATATTCTTGTACATAGGAGCAGTATTATAGTAGTTATATTCTTGTACATAGGAGCAGTATTATAGTAGTTATATTCTTGTACATAGGAGCAGCATTATAGTAGTTATATTCTTGTACATAGGGGCAGTATCATAGTAGTTATATTCTTGTACATAGGAGCAGTATTATAGTAGTTATATTCTTGTACATAGGAGCAGTATTATAGTAGTTATATTCTTGTACATAGGAGCAGTATTATAATAGTTATATTCTTGTACATAGGAGTAGTATTATAGTAGATATATTCTTGTACATAGGGGGCAGTATTATAGAAGTTACATTCTTGTATATAAGAGGCAGTATAACTAGTATAATACTGCTCTTATGTACAATTATTATATAACTACCATTCATACAGTTTAATCTGTTATAATCCCTGCAGTCTCTCTTGTAATTTTTGGCTTTCATTTTGTTGCTGTTCACATTTGTGTCATGGAGTTTGGTGACATTGTACAGAAACTTTTCCATCTTCACCTCATTTACTGAGAATAAACCAGATCTGGCAGCCGCTAATTGATGAGATTCTTAATTGCCGCCGGGCATTAATCGTCCTGATACTTCACTGTCAGTCGCCTTTTCTGCCGCTGTCACCGGAGCTCTGTGTTCATTCAGATCAGGCAGATCTAACTCACAATTCATCTCAATGCCAGGTATAAAGCGATCTGCCGGGAGACATGGCGTAAGTGGCCAGAAGAGAGGTTACATATATGACATACATATAGAGTTGTATAAGTACAGCCCCAAAATACGCTCCTGTCTAGCTCACAGTAATTGCCAGTTGTTCCCTGTTCGCACCTGTATTGTGGAAGGTTCACTGCTGGCAATATCACAGAATGGTTATCCAATAGACTCTACTGATTTACAATGGTGTCACCTTCCATCAATTCTCATATGATGGAGATCAAGTGGTCCATGATCCACTCCAACTACACCAGTTAAGTGTCCCCCTACCATTACTCCAACCTAACCATGTGCAGGACAGTCGGATCCTCACTGCTTGTGTGTACTAGTATCACCGCCAAGAAACACCCTACTCACCAAGGCTCGTTGTCACCAGCATTTACTGATCGATGCAGTCAGGTATAACACAGGATGACGTCACCAGAAGGAAACTGGGAGGATCAACATCAGCCACCCATACGACAGGAACAGAGCACTTCTCTCGGTCCAACTCATTGCCCGATTGTCACAGTGGTCTACACCAACACTTGTAGTAACCAGTTCTCCGACACAATCATGTCACCACATGGGCCGTTGCTTTGGAATTGCACTGTATGGACAGAACAGTGGAGCAGCGGAGGTCTGGGTGGAAGACTCAGAGGCTGGACAACCTTCTTTGTATAGCAGAGGGAAAGTCGTAACATGGGTAGGCCATATGTTGAGTGGCACCAAGAGGAAACCACAAAGCACAAGTGAGGATCTGGAAAAGTTGCCTACACATTTTTGCAAGGTGGTGGCAACTACAACCTAAGAGTCAGGCAGGAGTGTCTAAAGATTCGGCATTCTTGCCAGCATCCACCATACTTTCTCAGTGGCACTTTTTAACATGGCACCCGCTCATAGCTGCCCGGTCTCTACCCTATTACACAGGGAAGAACCAGTAACAATACTGGCGATCCGGACACAAGAAGCGCATGGGCACTGCTAATCTTGCTCAAGTCTCCTAGACTTTCCAAAAAAGTAAAAAAAAAGTTGCAATAAATTAAAAAAAAATTATATAATTTTTCAAATCTCCTCCTTTCCTAAAATAAACAGATATTAGGGATTTCTGTGCCCAAAAAAATTCCCCAAAACCGTATGATGAAAAAGGACAACTGAACCCCCCCCCCCCAAAACCTTGTACACATTTTTATATATAAAATATGATTTTGGGTTTTTTTGGTGACAGATCACTAGCGGGGGCAGAACTTGTGTCTCAGGCCAGAACCCCTCACTGGGAGTCAGCGTGCCGAATGGGAAGTCTGCAGTTTATAGAAGAACAGAAGAGTTAATTACAATGCATAATAATGGCCGCCTCGGGTGACTTGTAGGAAATCCAGTTTTGTGGCGCAGCGGGAGAGCGGAGAGAGTCAGACAAGCATGAACTGTGAGCTAATGAACATGAGGGGAGACGGCTCGGATGATGGGAGTTGTTAGTATCACACGTGGCGAGAACATACGTGTACGGTATACAATCGCCACCATCACTATTAGGTATATATAGCTAAACCGTATTGCAAGGAACGGTCCTGACTCGATAGTGACCCCATACTCCCCTCTTTAGGGTAACGCTATAGGGAGATTCTCCAGGTCTGCCAATCATAGCCTGGTTTCATGGTAATATCCATTGGAAAGCGATCGAGACAACAGATGTCACCATTAAGATTGTTAGAGAAAATCTATAAAATTCTGCAAAATTTGCAAAAACTTCTAAGTGTCTACAAATGTAAATGTGGTTACGGGGTCATGGAAAACCCCTTAAAATAACAAAATCTTGAGTTGTCAGATAAGGGGATGACAATACAAACTACGAAATGAGTCAATGATCATGATCAGACTTACTGCAACAATGTAACAGTCGCTGACTACCCATCAACCGTTGCGAACAGACTCGACAACACAATTTTTTTTTTTAAATGACTTTAATCAAATGTGATAAAAAAAAAAGAAGAGGTGAAGTCCAGGGTGTCGGCCGCCATTATTGCAGCATGTAGGTCTGGGTGATGCCATTTACAGACAGGGTTATGATGAGAGAACGGGGGTCCTTCCTGTTTTTGCGTACGGTTATCTTCCCGTCCAAAGTCTTACCTGCAGAGAGAAAAAAGGGGCATGTAAAATCCAACCATTAAGACCATGAGAGCTGATCTTCCTTCCAAATTTAGTAGACTAAAGATAGGTGCACATCTGGGCCAATATTCATGTCTGCAGGGGAACCCAATTGGCTATAATGCAGTCTGTGCAGGACTTTCTTCTCCACCGATTTTCAGTGGTTTCTGTAACGTTTACAATGTAGACTTCAGTGCAGACGTGAGCCCAGCCTAAGCCAAATGGATCAGACTTGAAAAATTTGGTGCAATCTGACTCCTATGTTTAGGCATCTTACAAAACCCTGCCCCTTTAAATCTACATCTAATGATGCGTACCAAAACTAGAGTTGCAAATTCCTTCTGTACCCCTTTAAATCTGTGGCGTCAGTCGCAGCGCTTTACCGGAGAGAGGTAATCAATGTATAATTTGCTGGCTGGAAGCAGCAGCTAAACCTTCAATCTGCTTTGTGGAGTGTTCTCCTCGCCGCTGAGCTGAGCCTGGTGCTTCGTAACATGCGGCCTGATCGCAACAATTAATCAGTGTCATGTAGATATCAAATGACTGATGTATTCAGCGGCTCGACTGGCCCGGAGCTGGAGAGAACGTCTCTGAGGAATAGATCCATTTCACCCTATCCTTATCATCACACCCCTGCGGGCTGCCAGGACACAGCTCGGCGGCATTGGCGGCAGATTAGGAGGGAATTTGTCTTACTATTACTCTATACTGCCCCCTTATTTATCCTACAGTGACGATTTAAGACAACATATAGACTTGCAGCACTCGGCAGCCGTCTGGTCATAGATTACCCAAAATATACACATATACATATAGGGTGGGAGGGGAGAGCGTGGTGACCACTGCAGGGGTGAGAACCATGTGGGGGTGGATGGGACACAGGAGAGCATGCATTACCTCTGACCTTCACAGTTTGGATATTTGGGATTTTACAGTACAGCAGATATATCACAGACTCGGCTGCAGATCCTATTAAGCTGAAGGTCACTGAATTTATAGGGTTATTGTATTTTATGCTGAATGCAGGACGTCCAGAATCTTCCAGACCGTACATCCAGACCGTATAACTCATCAACACTTGTTTTCTAGACTATTATAGGTTTAACGTAAGAGGAATTTCAAGAACATAATGTCTGACTACTGAGGGTGAGAACATCGCCCGCCATCATAGTATTCCAGATGAGAACTTTTGCAGTCAGAGCATTTTGCATGAAACTACCCCCTGCAAAGTACTGACTGCGGAAAGAAGACCCCATAGGGGGGTGGTAAAAACACTCTCTGCAACCAGAGTACTGGGGGTGAAAACATGCACTGGGGTCAGAAAAGGAGGCAGGGGGAGATATATTTTCTGCAGTCACAGTATTGGGGTGACAATATCTCCAGCAGTCACGGTACTGGGGTAATGATGCCACCTTCAGGTACAATACTGGGGTACGACCTCCCTTACCATCAGAATACTGAGTTGAGAAACCCCCTACAGCCACAGTACTGGGGTGAAAATAACTCTGAAGTCAGAATATTGATGTGAAAACCCATCAGCAGTCACAGTGATAGAGTCACAATACCCCTGCATTTAGAGTAATGGGGTGAGAACACCCGCTACAGTTACAGTATTGGGGTGACAATACCTCCTGCAGTTACAATATTGGGCGAAAATGCCCCCTGCAGTCAGAGTATTGGGGTGAGAACACCCCTACAGTCACAGTAATGGGGTCACAATGCCTCCAGTAGTTGCAGTATTGGGGTGACTGTCTCCTGCAGTAACAGTATTGGGGTGACCACTGCTTCCCTCCTAGAGTATACATGGATGAATGGCTGCTGTCTTACATACTCCATAAAGCAGATCTATAATCCGTGATTCATCCTCTTGTTTTTTCGATGAGTTTAGACGTATGCAAATAATTTTCTCTCCAATGGAAAATTTCTGCAGTCTGGTCTTTTTTCTCGTAGAATGAGCGTGTTCTCTGACAGCTGCATTATTCGTTACAATAAATAAATGTCCTGGCAGGATCCGAAGGCGACAATTGATCAGAGGTTAATTCGCTCGTATTTCCTCACGGTCATCTCAACATACTTATTCACAACGGACCTATGACTTAAAGATCCCTGTAGAAATATATAAATGAGGAATACCGCCTCACATAGCTGAAAACTACAACAACCAGGGGCACCGGCAAGAGCAAGGTCAGCTACAGTGCTGGAAAAATGTTGAAAAAAGTAAGAATGCTTTAACAAATACAAGGGTTAATGGGCTTAAAGGGTTCATCAATGAAGAGAAATACAAATTCTATCAATGTTTAGCGTGACCTTTGCCAGCTTCTAGGTACAAAAAGTTTTTGGCAGATTTCAACAGGGAGGCTGTTCCCGTCGCCATCTTGGAGAACTAAGCACAGATCTCCTGAGGGTGTAGGCTCGCTCCAATCCTTCAGTCTCTCCATATCATCCAAGACAAACTAGATGATGTTGGGATCAAGGCTAGATCTGTGGGGGCCACATTATCACTTAAACTGTAGGTGCACCATGAAAGGGACTTTATATTGTGAGGGCAACCGAAGGGTGCAAGAAACAGTGGGGGAAACCGCCATAATATAATGTCTGAGAGGCCACTGGGGTGGAACAGGTTAATGTCTGGAGGGACAAGTTAAAGTGCGACTCCACTGAAGGGGCATTATACTGTGTGAGGGCCACTGAGGGGGGGCATTATAATTTGTGTGGGTCAGTTATGTCCAAGCGGTGGTGATGGGGGCCACTTAAAACCTTTGCATTGGGCCCACCAATGTGTTAAAATGGCCAGGATGGTGCTGTGCTTGGTAAGTAGTGAAGAGGCTGCAGTGCTCACCTGAATGCTACACCCACTTCCAATAGCTGATCAGCCGGGGACCCGGGGTACATGATCTTTAATTGCTGACTTATTCTATAGATAAGTCCTCAATTATTTAGCTGCTCCCCTATAGCTATACCCTCCACAGGTAGCCCTTATACACATGGCGAGCATGGACACAGATTTGTCCTCCATCTTTAACTGTGGCCATATTACTAGACCTAGGACACAAGAGTGTCTCGGCACAGTCTGCACTAACTAAGCATAAGACAGCTGTCGGATCTGGGGTCTTGTAAGGATAAGATGTCACACAGCAATGACTGACACAATGCAATGAGTATCTATCCACTTGCAGGAGGTTCATGTATTCTGGGCAGGTTTTCTCTAAGCCGACAGATACTATCTAAAGAATGTAAAATCAGGGATTGAGCAGGGACGGTGCGAGCCGAGCATCACTAGGACTGCAATGCGGAGTCGGCCTGTGAAATGAACACATTATGTCTCCCCCGGCATAGTCTATAAAGTTCCAGAACACATCACTCTCCTCCTTCAATGTGACAGGAAGGCTCGACAGAAGGGTTTTATCTGACGCCGAAACCCCCGCCGCCAGGGTGTTATACAGAGGGAGAGTATATCAAGCATCTCAGAGAGGGACGGCCCAAATAATGAAAAGAGACAAACTGGGCTGATGTTCCTGACAGCGGCCATGATGACAGGTAGTAAAGAGAGATGCGGGGGAGGAGATGGGGGCGAGGGAGTAGAAGACAGACGAAAAATGGAAGTCAACATCAGGATGAACGAAATAGTGAGGCAGAGATGGCAATGGGGCTGAGGGGGGTGTAGAGTCAATACCAGTGGATAAGAGGGAGAGGAGACAGGTTATGGAGAAGAAAGAGGAAGGGTACAGGGGGACAATGTATAAGGATATGAGGAGGGGGACAGGTGACAATGTATAAGGATACGAGGGGTGGAAGCCGGTGATAATGTAAAAGGCTATAAGGAGGGGGCAGGTGATAATATATAAGGATGTGAGGAGGGGGACAGGTGATAATGTATAAGGATGTGAGGAGGGGGACCGGTGATAATGTATAAGGATATGAGGAGGGGGACAGGTAACAATGTATAAGGATATGAGGAGGGGGACAGGTGATAATGTATAAGGATATAAGGAGGGGGACAAGATGACAATGTAGAAAGGTAACAGGAGGGTGACAAGGTGACTGTATAAGGATATGAGGAGGGGGACACCAATTGACAATGTACAGTATAAGGATATGAGGAGAGGGAGAGATGTATAAGAATGTGAGGCGGGGGAGAGGAAAAAATATATAAAGGATATGAGGAGGGGGACAAGGTGGCAATGTATAAGGATATGAGGAGTGGGGTCAGGTGGCAATGTTTAAGGATATGAGAAATGGGACACAAAGTGACCATGTATAAGGATATAAGGGGGATAAGAGGACAATGTATAGGGTTATAAAAAGGGGGAGACAAAGTGACAATGTATAAGGATATGAGGAGGGGGAGAGGCAACAATACATAAGAATATGAGGGAGGGGACAAGGTGGCAATGTATGGGACTATAAGGAGGGGGGACACAAAGTGACATTGTATAAAAATATGAGGAGAGGGAGAGGTAACAATGTATAAGAATATGAGGAGGGGGATGTGGTGACAATGTAGGAGGATATGAGGAGGTGATAATGTATGAGAATATGAGGAGGGGACAAGGCGACAATGTATGAGGATATGAGGAAGGGACAAGGCGACAATGTATAAGGACATGAGGAGGGGGATATTAGTGAATAATTTGGGTATACGGCAGAGAGCAGGGAGAGGATATTAAGTAACAGATGAGATATTAGCAGGAGAAGAGAACAAGATTTACAATGTAATACAATGTCTAGCACTTTGGGCGGCTACTAGGATGAAGGAGGGGTGTAGAGAGGTTACAATGTAATAATCGGGAGGGGGATTTGGAGAAGGGGTTATAATGTAATAGTGCAGGTATGGGGGGGGAGGTTAGAGAAGGGGATATCATATAATGGAATATGAGGAGGAGGAAAGAGCTTATAATGTAACGTGAAAATATAAGAAATTATTAAGAGTAGGGTATAGGAGATGAAGGAGAAGGCTGCGCAGATTGTACTGGTATACAAGGGGTATATAGCGGGAAACAAGCTGTGATGTCATACGTGATAGGAGAGGAGAAGTCGCCCCATGCTCATGTTCGGCTGCTTATTCTGTAGGGTTTTGGATAAGTTTGGAGGAGGAAGGAATAAGACCAGATGTAGCAGAGAGGTTATGTGGTTGGTGACGCACATTACCCGCCGCCACTTTACCTGCGCTAACCGCCAGCGGCTTCTCCAGGAGGAAAACGGTCTGCTTCCAATGGGTCCTGACACATGTGGGGCCGGTGGAGAAGGACACCTAATGACACAGATTGGGAGCAGTAGTTATAATATCACGCTACATTACTCTATTACATGAAATGCTTACAACAACAAAATGCACCTCATCCGCACACAGCCCGGAGGCGCGCCGCACTACACGCGCTCCCATAATTAATTTACACCGGTGTCTGATGTACTTACTGGTGTATGACAATCCTTCTCGAAGAACATGTCAAAATATCCGGCGACGGCCTGGAAGAAGGAAACGGAGATAATCAGTCAGTGACGGGAACTGCGAATGATGACACAACCCTTCATACAAGGCAGGAAATATCTATCTGCACCCCATCTATTCCCTTCCCAATCCATGAATTGTCCTCCTCTGAACAATCTTCTGTTTAGATGTTGTATCTGCACTTGGGAAAGCTGGGTCTTGAAGTTCAGCTCTTGGGGAGCAGCTGTCACAGAGGAGCACAGCGTTAAACATTGCACATGGTCAGTGGCAGTCTATTACAGATCTAGCATTGGGGACCATGTACGTGAAGGTCAACCTCCTGAGTCAGGCCCAAAAATGTACTGATTGGGGATATACTTATATGGCACCAACATATTCTGTAGCGCAGATGAACTAGATATACTTTATTACATTTTCCTATAATATACTCAGATTGTAATCTCTCATCATCTAGCACCCAGGAGCTAATAATCCAGTCTATACATTTATACGTCACTTGGGCCATGGCCTTGGTGTACACATACATACCGTATATCATACAGATGGAAAAAAAAACAGTACATGCTTAGCTTCATTCAACTATACAGAAATACAAGAGCGTGTATAGGGGCCACTGGGGACCATTATACTGAGTGTGTAGGCCAGGGAGCATTATACAATGTGCAGAGGACACTAGGAAGCATTATACTCTGTGCGGTACCCACTGGGGGCAATTCTGCTAGTTGTAGGGGACACCAGGGAGCAATGTAGTATATGCAGGGGACAAATGGGAACATTATACTGTGTTCGGGGTGACAGACACAGATTATTGTGTATTATATTGTAAGTAGGGTTCACTAGGGAGCATTATATTGTGTTTACAGGCGAGTGGGGAATATTATACTGTGTGTAAGGGCCACTGGGGAGTATAGTATTGTGTGTAGTGCTCGCTGGGGAGCTTTTTATTGTGTGATGCCATTGGTGAGCATTATGTTGTGTTTACGGGAGAATGAGGAGCATTATATTGTGTGTAGTGGTCACGGGGGAGCCTTATATTATGTGAAGTCACTGGGGAGTTATATTGTGTTTAGGAGCGAGTGGGGAACATTTTACTGTGTGTAGGGGCCACTGCGGAGCATTATATTGTCTGTAATACTCACTGGGGAGCTTTTTATTGTTGGATGCCACGGGGGAGCATTATATTGTGTTTAGGGGAGAGTGAGGAGCATTATATTGTGTGTAGTGGTCACTGGGGGAGACTTATATTATGTGATATCACTGGGGAGCATTATATTGTGTTTAGGGGCAAGTGGGGAACATTATAATGTTTGTAGGGGTCACTGGGGAGCATTATATTGTGTCTAGTGGTGAGCATTATATTGTGTGTAGGGGTAACTGGGGAGCATTATGTTGGGTTTAGGGCCAAACAGAGAGCATCATTTCATATGTAGGTTCCACTCAGGAACATTATATCATGTGTGTAGCTACTTAGTAGCATACTGTGTATGGGGTGTTCTGGGGAGCATTATACTGTTAAAGTGAAACTAAGGGAGCCTGCTGAATACTCGGTGACAGACGGAAAAAAATGCAGTTGGTGAGGTTTTCTAATTTTGCAAGTGAAACCAATTTTTTCTGAAAATTCTAAAACTTTTCTAAAAAACGACATCAAATTACCATTTTTTATGTTTTTTGGTAAAATTATTTGGTAGGGGTATTCTGAGGAAACCTTTCCTTCTTGGGCTGCTCCAATTTGGGGAAGGTTTGGTCTATGGATATGGTAGCCATGTGCACAGTGTACGGACACATACATTTGCATTCTGTTAATGAACCAGGTGGCCCAGGATGAGCACAGGCGAGTGCAGCAGTAAAAGGCAAAATTGAGCTGAAATAAACCAAACTGCATGACGACGATCAATGCGTCATCGATGACTACAATCTATACATCTTCTGTTCTATAGCAATTCTAGTGTAAATTGCGCGCTTCCACCCACGCTCTTTGTTCGATGGTGTGATCGCCACCATGGAGGTGAAACGAGAACCTGGTAGAGAACAAGAAAAAAAAACTGACTCTGCAAATCCCAAAAGCGCCGCTCCCTCTGCCAAGTAATTACTGCGGTTTGTAAAGGCTTCTGTGTTCTGGGCGGGTGCAGGGAATTTAATGGCACTACATTCGGAACGCATTGTCTCCGAGTATTGCATCAAAAGGCTATTTAAAACCGAGATGACACGGAAGACGTGATCCAACGCGGTGCGGGGAAGAAATAGTGCGTCTCATCCCTCGGCGTATTATTTCCTAACCTGCTCCTCCGTTACCAGCGTCCTGCCAGTTGTAAAATCATTGACTCGATAAAGTCGCCCGCCCGGAACTAATTACTTTTACTTCACAAAATTCTACATGTCCGCGGAAAAATCCAGATGAGACAAAAATTCTGCCGCCTGCAGCAAGAAGATCGACCACAGATATGGCCGTCTTTTTTTCACAGTGGTTTTCGTAAAGAAAGGAACAATGCAAGTACACCCCAAAATGACTCAAACACACCCCAAAATAAAACCCCCCCAGAGAATTCCTTCTTATAAGTCCTATTCATGACCTATCTGCTCCTAGGAAAGCAGAGTGACCAGGAGTATTGATATCATCACAGCTATTACAAACAGTTGTCACCCAGCTTTCCTTGACTGGTCAATCTTGCTATACAAGTAGCAGTAGAAGGAGAGAAATACTGCTGCATATCTAACCAATGGTGAAATTCACGAGCCCAGGAAAGCTGAGTGATGACTCCTGGAAAATCTGTAATGAAATGAGAGAAAATTATGTGTTAAGGATTAGCTGCCATGAAAAGCAAGTGGATTTCAGACCAGTCCACATTGGATATCTCTAGCAGAGTCTCCCTCTAATTTTTTTGTTGCCCCTGAGCTGATAAGGGGGTAAGAAGGGGGGAGGAAGACTAAGTACTCTATAAACACCACAAAAAATCCCTGATTTTGCTCCATAACTCTCTCCCCGTCACTCAGCAGAACCGTATAGGACATCACAGCTAAGTACTGACATGTATTGCTGTTAAAGAGGATTTGGGCACATGTGGTGTTATATACCGCTGGAAAGCCGACAGTGCGCTGAATTCAGGTCCCGGGTGAATAGCTAGCGGTGCCAGTACTGTAGCTCTTCACAGTCAGAAGGGCGTTCCTGACACTCTGTCAGGAACGTCCTTCTCCACAGGAGCGCCTATAGCGCTGTACTGTGAGACGGGAGGAGCGCCCCCTTCCCACAGTACTCCTCCATAGAAGAGTATTATCAGGAGGAAGGGGGCGTTCCTCTCCGCTCACACTGTACAGCGCTATAGTCGCTGCTGTGGAGGAACACCCTTCTGAGTGTAAAGAGCTACGGTACTGGCACCGATAGCTCTTCAGCCGGGGCACAGATCGGGAAAGCCGCCAGTGTGCTGGATTCCGCGCACTGTCGGTTTTCCAGCAGTATATAACACCGCATGTGCCCAAATCCATGAAAGGTCCTCTTTAATTAAGTACTTGGGGTGAGATAGATTCTTCCTATTAGCAGCAGCACCAGCTTTGTGTGTTTCTTACTCAAATCTTCCTCGTCCTCTCCCTATGGATTTTAAGGCTAGGTAAACACGGAGGAATCTGTATGCTAATAGTTGTCATTTTTTCTCCCCCCCCCCCCCTTTTTGATATTGTTTTCAAGAGGAAACCAAGATCGATGGTTCTTTTATTTCAGTTTAGTGCTTTACTTGATCTCACCATGGATTCCTCAGTTGATTCAGCTGCAGAAACAGTGCCGCAAGGCTCGGGCTAATCAGCCCCATTGTATCAGAGGTTAACGGATAGGAAAACCCACAACAGAGACTAAAAACTCTGCTTCGAATTTCCAAAGGGCTGGTATTTGTAGAGGAATTCAAGGTAGAAGATGGCCTCATGGCATAACCCCTTTAAGTACGGACATTATTGGTGAGGAAACCGGCGGCAGATATAGAGTTTCGACATGTTAGAACTTATGTTCTTTCTATAATGGCAGATTGTAAATTATAGGGGTTCTGTCCGTGTACGCTACAAATGACCATACCCTTTAGTGGCACTACCAGGAAGGTTTCTGTATATAGGGCAATGAATCCAGGGATTTTTCATTCTAAGCAGCCTCACATCTATATCTCCTACAATTGGGCACAGCATGTTCTGAGCAGACCCTGAACCAGCAGGAGGCGTTGGCAATGAGATGTGAACTGATATAGGCTGCAAATGCATAGAGAAGACCAGTAGAATTCCAAATGCAGCTCCGGATGTGACAATAATACATGCAGAAGTGACCCCACATTTACAGGGAGGCGACCGTATACCCCAGGATTTCTGCAGAATTTATTTCCAAACACGTCTTAGAGGATCTACAAGGATCAAGGCCGATGTCACAAGAGGCCAAATCCTACCCAACCCCCTATGGGTTCCCATTGAACGAAATTAGCTATTTATTTGACGTCAAGACGTAATCCCAAAACCAGTAATAGATTATGCTGGGCTCAGCTATGGTTGACTTACTGGATTGATTTTCAGTCAGCCACAAGAGCAGTTTCCTACCAGCATAAAACACAATCAAGGTCCATCAGCATCGACCGTCATAGAGGAGAACGGCGCAAGATTTATATATTACTAGAGGAGAAAATCCTCCAGAGACACAGAAGAGAAGAAACGGGAACAAGCAGGAAAACCCCAATAGCGGGAACGTATATGGGTCACCCCGAAATAAAGTTATATAAGTTATATCCTTGTAAATAGGAGGTAGTATTGTAGTAGTTATATTCTTGTACATAGGAGCAGTATTATAGTAGTTATATTCTTGTACATAGGAGGTAGTATTATAGTAGTTATATTCTTGTACATAGGAGCAGTATTATAGTAGTTATATTCTTGTACATAGGAGGTAGTATTATAGTAGTTATATTCTTGTACATAGGAGCAGTATTATAGTAGTTATATTCTTGTACATAGGAGCAGTATTATAGTAGTTATATTCTTGTACATAGGAGCAGTATTTAAGTAGTTCTATTCTTGTACACAGAAGGCAGTATTATAGTAGCTATATTCTAGTACATAGGAGCAGTATTATAGTAGTTATATTCTTGTACATAGGAGCAGTATTATATTAGTTATATTCTTGTACATAGGAGCAGTATTATAGTAGTTATATTCTTGTACACAGGAGAAGTATTATAGCAGTTATAGTCTTGTACATAGCAGCAGTATTATAGTAGTTATATTCTTGTACATAGGGGCAGTATTATAGTAGTTATATTCTTGTACATAGGAGCAGTATTATAGTAGTTATATTCTTGTACATAGGGGCAGTATTATAGTAGTTATATTCTTGTACATAGGGGACAGTATTATAGTAGTGATATTATTGTACATAGGAGCAGTATTTAAGTAGTTCTATTCTTGTACACAGAAGGCAGTATTATAGTAGCTATATTCTAGTACATAGGAGCAGTATTATAGTAGTTATATTCTTGTACATAGGAGCAGTATTATAGTAGTTATATTCTTGTACATAGGAGCAGTATTATATTAGTTATATTCTTGTACATAGGAGCAGTATTATAGTAGCTATATTCTAGTACATAGGAGCAGTATTATAGTAGTTATATTCTTGTACATAGGAGCAGTATTATAGTAGTTATATTCTTGTACATAGGAGCAGTATTATATTAGTTATATTCTTGTACATAGGAGCAGTATTATAGTAGTTATATTCTTGTACACAGGAGAAGTATTATAGCAGTTATAGTCTTGTACATAGCAGCAGTATTATAGTAGTTATATTCTTGTACATAGGGGCAGTATTATAGTAGTTATATTCTTGTACATAGGAGCAGTATTATATTAGTTATATTCTTGTACATAGGAGCAGTATTATAGTAGTTATATTCTTGTACACAGGAGAAGTATTATAGCAGTTATATTCTTGTACATAGCAGCAGTATTATAGTAGTTATATTCTTGTACATAGGAGCAGTATTATAGGATTATCTTCTTCTAGATAGACACAACAATATAATAGTTATATTTTTGTACATGGGGGCAGTGTTATAGTAGTCATAGTCTTGTACATAGGGCAGTATTATAGTATACATAGAAGAAAATTCAGACAGCATCTCCCAATGTGAACAGGTGCAACCTACTGTGGTAAAATACATAAAAAACAAAAAAATATAGCAGCACTCTGACACAGCACAAAGGCTATAAGCAACAAAGAAAAAACTGCATTACAACTATAAAAATACTATAGACTAAATATATAAATAAAATTTGAGGTTCTTCGTTGTACATATGACCCTGCACTTAATGAGGTCGCCTTGTCGGGGCAGGAGGGCTTCCTACTGTTTGATCAAATATGTACAAGGATGAATGCGATAGAATGTGGTACAATTGGTTACTGTGGCTACAGTTAAATATAACACAGGTTCTTCTGGTGGAAACAAAGAAGAATTATTGTGACTACTACTGTTGACCTTGATGGAATAAACTTCCCGTAGACTTGCTTGTTTTAGCCTGTCCTGCTTTACTCCGTGACAAATAAACCATAAACTTTTACACACGTTCAGAGAGGAAAAAAAAAAATACAACATGAAAATGATCAATTCAATGAGAAGAAAGGAAATTAAACGTTGTCATGGCGGTTTTTATCTGGAGGGGGCCATTTGTCATTGTGATAGTCTCGGCCTCGTGTGTTTCGCTGGAGATACAATGAACCAGTTGGCCACACAAAGTGGGAGGATAATGTTCTTGTGATGGAGTTTAGCCAGGCATGAAGGAGCAGCGGCCCAAACCCTGCAGCGGGGCGCACACAGCCGGATAATCCACCACTAAATCCTCAGAAGAGACGGTTACAATGTATCACATGTAATATATAAAGAGCTGCATGAGACGGGATGATGCCCCCTGATGGATGGCACCAGAACCGAAACACAGGTTCAATTAGTACACAACTAACAATAACTTGGCCTATTGGGAAATTTTAAGGAGCACTGCCTCCTATACACAAACAAAAATATCCATTGAGGGTGCATTGACTCGTATATCTGGTCCTGGGAAAGCTGGGTATTAGCACTGCCTCCATGTCTCACCTCGTATATAATGTAAGTACAGATAGTACTGCATCCATGTCTCTTCCAGTATATGATGTAGGTAAAGAGAGTACTGCCTTACTATCTCTCCTTGTAGGTATAGACACTACTTTATTCCTGTATCTCCCTGTAATTTTGTAGACACAGGTAGACATCACTGTCTCCCTACCAATAACTGTAAGTGATACAGATTCAGATAGTACTGTCCTTTTGCCTCTCTTTGTATATGATGTATAGAGATAGAGAGAGACACAGACAGACAGAGAAGACATACAGCATTATCTGAATTCACATCACATACAAGGAGAGACATGGAGGCAGTACTATCTGTAACTACATCATATACAGGGATAGACATGGAGGCATTACTATCTGTAACTACATCATATACAAGGAGAGGCAGGGAGGCAGTACTATCTGTAGCTACATCATATACAGGGAGAGACATGGAGGCAGTACTATCTGTAGCTACATGATATACACGGAGAGACAGGGAGGCAGTACTATCTGTAGCTACATCATATACAGGGAGAGACATGGAGGCAGTACTATCTGTAACTACATGATATACACGGAGAGACAGGGAGGCAGTACTATCTGTAGCTACATCATATACATGGAGAGACATGGAGGCAGTACTATCTGTAACTACATCATATACAGAGAGAGATAGGGAGGCAGTACTATCTGTAACTGCATCATATACAAGGAGAGACAGGGAGGCAGTACTATCTGTAACGGTATCATACACAAGGAGAGACAGGGAGGCAGTACTATCTGTAACGGTATCATACACAAGGAGAGACAGGGAGGTAGTACTATCTGTAACGGTATCATACACAAGGAGAGACAGGGAGGCAGTGCTAAATGCTTTCCTCCAGTCTCTCCTTTTAAATATGGTAGAGATACAAGAACTGCTGCCACGGTATATATCTTGCATAAGATGTAGGTACAGACAGTACTACCTCCGTCTCTCCCTATAAATTTTGTAAACGCAGATAGTAGTGCCACCCTGCCTAAACCTATGAATAACAGACTCAAAAAGCACTGTTTCTCCGTTCTGCATGTACAAGATCCAATATCACTGACCCCTTGTATATAATGTAGGCACAGATAGTACTACGGTCCAGTAAATGATGACTGTACAAATAATATTGCTGCCTTGTCTACACCTATGAATGACAAAGACAGTGCTGCCTCCCATTTAATCCAGGTGTACAATAGAGATGCAGATATTGCTGCCTCCTTGTATATGATGTAGGCACAGATAGTACTGTTTGCTACTCTGTAAACGATGAAGGTAGAAATAATACTGTTGCCCTTTCTTTCTCTATAAATGATACAAAGTACTAACCAGCAGGGGAAGAAGGAGAGATAACTGGTTTAATTATGAATTCAGCTCTGAATGTTGCAGGATTTTACCATATAATATGCCTAGCACGTAGCAAAACATCTTCCAAGATACGCAAAGCTGTACACTTTACAACCCCAAACTGCTGTGTGTGAATTCTTGGATACACATGGATACTGCACATAATAAAACAATAAATCAAGAATAGTGTGAAATCCAACCTGCAGAACAAGTCATTATGTGGCAGAATTAACTGAACGACCCCAATCAATATATAGATATGAGCCCGTAATATAACGTCGAAGGAAACAAATATTACAGCCTGACAGGGGGAGGGGGCGCTGTCTCTACTCAGGTGTGAGGGTCCTGAACAATCATCACTGTATCCTATAACAGAAATCAATGATTGTCAGCTCAGTGGGGAAGGCAGCAGGAGCGGGGCTCAATATTCAGACATCACCCCTGATGGGCCCGGGAAGATGGGATTCTAAGGAAATACAGCAGGGAGGCCGAAGACACAAGATCAGTCATGACACCATGTGCAAGAAAGCTGATGGGATTGTCTCCTTACACTGCGGGGAATCTCATAGGAGTGGGATTTAGGTCAGCGACATTCAAGGTGGACTAAAAAGATTCCTACATGTTAACAAGGGCCGGACAGTGTATGCAAAGGGCCACAAGTTACATAGCAAGATATGGTTATAAATGTCATATTAGAGAATCCAGCAGACTGACACTATTAAAGGGATACTCCGGAGTTATCCAGAACAATCACATTGCATGTAGGGACTTATGGACCATTCATACGACCAAGCACGCTCCTGATGTGGGGCTGAGTGTGCAGCAAAATGCAGTTGGATGACACTCAGAGTGACACCCTAGTGAATTCTGTGATGCATTTACCTCTATGGGGGCTTTCCATTCATTCTGTTCTGAATAGATTGGAAGCCCCCATAGAAGCGAATGTATAACTGAATGTACTCAGATGTCGCTCCGAGTGTTCTCCACTGCACACCCCACTTTGGAAGCACACTTGGTCATTTACATGGGGTTTGAATGAGGAAGGTCAAGAAGGTAATGTAATGTATGTATATAGTGATTCAACGGAATAGTGAGCGCAGCTCTAGAGTATAATACAGTATGTATCTCAGGATCAGTACAGGATAAGTAATGTAATGTATGTACACAGTGACTGTACCAGGAGAATAGTGAGTGCAGCTCTGGAGTATAATACAGGATGTAACTCAGGATCAGTACAGGATAAGTAATGTAATGTATGTACACAGTGACTGTACCAGGAGAATAGTGAGTGCAGCTCTGGAGTATAATACAGGATGTAACTCAGGATCAGTACAGGATAAGTAATGTAATGTATGTACACAGTGACTGTACCAGCAGAATAGTGAGCGCAGCTCTGGAGTATAATACAGGATGTAACTCAGGATCAGTACAGGATAAGTAATGTAATGTATGTCCACAGTGACTGCACCAGCAGAATAGTGAGCGCAGCTCTGGAGTATAATACAGGATGTAACTCAGGATCAGTACAGGATAAGTAATGTAATGTATGTACACAGTGACTGCACCAGCAGAATAGTGAGCACAGCTCTGGAGTATAATACAGGATATAACTCAGGATCAGTACAGGATAATGTAATGTATGTACACAGTGACTGCACCAGCAGAATAGTGAGTGCAGCTCTAGAGTAGAATACAGGATGTAACTCAGGATCAGTACAGGATAAGTAATGTAATGTATGTACACAGTGACTGCACCAGCAGAATAGTGAGTGCAGCTCTGGAGTAGAATACAGGATGTAACTCAGGATCAGTACAGGATAAGTAATGTAATGTATGTACACAGTGACTGTACCAGCAGAATAGTGAGCGCAGCTCTGGAGTATAATACAGGATGTAACTCAGGATCAGTACAGGATAAGAGTGCAGCTCTGGATTGTATAAATCACATAATGATATTTCCTCTTACACTCATCTCACACACTAGACGGTCAGATCTCTCTGCGATTTTCGCTTCTGTTATAATGAAGACAAATCCCGGATTTGGACGTTTTAATCACATTCAGAGTTGACGTATTTTATTCCAATATATAACTTGACATTTCTATGAAAAGAAGCAATTTTAGGGCCGGTTAGTTTAGTGGATTCAATTTACAGGGTCAAAACCAGGTCAATGCGACTAAAGACCCTCAGAAAGTGCGGCGCGATTGGCACATTTCATGCCCAAGCTGTGCGCGGTACGTTCTGTATAATTCCATTGACAGAAACAAGAAAGCCATTTTCCTGCGAGAATGAGCTCTGTGGGTAATGAGAACAGCAGGGATGATGGAGGACGGGATGAAGTGCGAACACGCGCCGAGAATACAGAGAGAGTCAAGGCCGGGGCTCCAGCCCTGACTCTGCTGATACAGTGGATTATATGGAAAAAAAAAAAAGCCAAAAATTTATGGGCTGGCTGGTACTAGACCTGGCGTACAGAAAATGACAAGTGCATGTGAAGAATATTACAGAAAAAAATTCTGTATGCTTGTTAGTTATAGCTGTTGGTGGACAAGCTGGGTGACAAATACCAAGTCAGTCACCCACCTTTCCCAAACTCCTGAAATCAAATGTGTCATCTTACAGTGATGAATCCTCCAGTGTATTGTAGCACTGACAAAGATTTTTAATCTGGATTTGGGAAAGTTGGATGAACTTCTAACGCTAAACATACTGGTAGTCGCCAAACTTTCCCATAAATAGATATAATGGCCAAGTTTATCTTTGAACACCTTGAAATAAGAGGGCAACTCAAGGACTTCATGGTGATATACGTATTTCATCCATAATTGGCCCCTGCCGTAGGCGACCCTTGTACATGGCGGCGAATTAGCTGGAAATTCTTTTTCAAGAGACGAAAACTGCGCAGAGAAGACTCCGGTGATGAATGAAAAGTAATTCTGGATGTTCCGGAACTCAAGTGCAATTTACTCTACAGACAAAGATCCGGAAGGTTCCATTTGTCAGGAAAACGAATGTTTGTCTTTGTAGAATCTGCAGACGATGAAAGGGAATTGAGCATGTAAGAAATAAGAGACCAGTGCTGATACACCGGGTCGTACACCGGTCTCTGATGCACCATGCCCGTACACCGGTCTCTGATGCAACGCGGCCGTACACCGGTCTCTGATGCAACGCGGCCGTACACCGGTCTCTGATGCACCGTGACCGTACATCGGTCTCTGACGCACCGCGCTCGTACACAGGTCTCTGACGCACCGCGCTCGTACACAGGTCTCTGACGCACCGCGCTGTACATCGGTCTCTGATGCAACGCGGCCATACACCGGTCTCTGATGCACAGCGCCGTGCAACGGTCTCTGATGCACCGCGCCGTGCAACGATCTCTGGTGCACCGCGCCGTACACTGGTCTCTAATGCACTGTGAAGACTACAGAATTATGAGTGCAACTCTGAATTAGCATAAATAATGTAATTATAAAGCAATGTTATATGTATATGATGTTTTATGCTCACAGCTGGGCAGAGGCTTTAAGCGTCTCGGTATCTTGCATCATGAACAACCTTCAGGTAGTGAAGCACGCCTGATTCATCTCTCAAGCACTGTGCATCTAGGGGAAAACACCAGTTTCTGTCTATATGTCAGCGTATGTCTAAATGGACACATGTAATGGCCTCCTGCTACACAGCAGCACTTGCACAAGACTTCCTCCGTCGGGAGTAAGTAAATAAAAAAAAGCTTTAATCTCTAGAGGCAACAAGGCTTCCTTACTGTAAGGATTGTGAATCTGCAGAATAGCCTACCCCAGGAATTACTTCTTTATTGTAAGGACTGTAAATATGTGGAATAGCCTACTCCAGGAACAGGTTCTTTACTGTAAGGACTTTGAATCTGTG
Organism: Leptodactylus fuscus; assembly: GCF_031893055.1. NCBI lineage: Eukaryota > Metazoa > Chordata > Amphibia > Anura > Leptodactylidae > Leptodactylus > Leptodactylus fuscus. The sequence goes on along the minus strand of NC_134271.1, from coordinate 19,132,455 downwards.
GAATAGCCTATCCTATAGTTATATGGTTACTGTAAGAAGAATGGAGGGAGCCCACAGAATGTATAAAATACGTTATATGCTGTGATTTACAAAACTTTACATATTGTTTTGCTCCATTACTCACTCAGATGCATCAGTAATATCTTATAGGACATTAATGAGAAGTACTGAGCAGTGTTGATGTGACTAAGGGACATGTGGTGAATTAGAAAACTTACTATTAGCTGCAGCAGTCTCTGTCTGTGTCTCTACTTCTCTGACACTCCTAAATGCTCCTCTATCCATAGACTTCTATGGGCAGCTGTAATTTGATACTACAGTGATCTGACAAGCAGTCTTGGGAGAACAAGACTGACTTCGCAGAGATTTGGAGGCCAAATCATCACCTTGTACTCTTTGTTAAGTTCTGAACAACGTTTGCAATGTGGCAGGGGCATCATCCTGCTGAAAGAATCCACAAACAATAGGGGGCACCACTACTATGAAGGGTGTACTTCATAGCAATGTCTACATGATGCCAGGACCCAAGGGCCGGGCAGAGCTTTTCCCAGTGCATGACACTGCCTCATCTAGTGCTTTCTTCCCATAGTACCAGTCTTGCCCAGGTACGTGACGCACACATACCAGGGTGTCAATCTGATCCAAAGCGCTATTTACCACTCCTCCCACATGGACATGTAACACGACACATAACATGAGCCAATCCCCCCCCCCCCACATGTATGTTTACAGGATATGAAATGAATTATTCTCCCCATATTCCAGCCGATGACAGGTTGATTTTTCCGTCATTGCCCCAGTATCCTGCTCCCTGTCTCCCATTAATATAAATCTTTTTCTGCCTTGAAATTACACCCTGGCAGATCAATTCTCATTCCATCAGTTCCCGGCAGATCCCCCCATAATAAGAAGGGGACGCAACACAGAACATCAGCATCAAGGAATGTTGTAGAGACAGTGTCCTGGAATTAGCGGCGGGACGTGGTTATTATAATAGAATGCCAGAGCATGACTACAAAATACATAGAAATCTATTGTACTAGATTCCAGGATATTACCAGAGGGGGGTAGTGATGGAGGGGATAGGTTTAGTTAGTGTCTGACACTTCATTTATCATCTCCCGCTGCCCAACCTTGCAGTAAATGAACAATAAACCACATTATCCCCACTGAGCGCGGCCTTTATTCTCCGTACAAGACCATAAATTCTACATATGTGTGAAGACAAACACAAAGATTTCTTCAGACATTATATAGAAGTCACTGCTTTGTAATTAAAGGGCCAGCACCAAAAATATTTACAGCACCTGCAGAATATACAACATAAGTAGTGAAAACATATCTCTAAAGTGAGCATTAGGCAACATAACCCCATCACATATCCTCCTAGCACGAGACCGTCCTCATACAGCTTCAAAGGGCTTAGCACAACAGTAAGAAATACCGTATATGGTGAATATAACCCTGATCATGAATGATATCTTGTATTATACTCCAGAGATGCGTTCACTATTCTGCTGGTGCAGTCACTGTGTACATACATTACATTACTTATCCTGTACTGATCCTGAGTTACATCCTGTATTATACTCCAGAGCTGCACTCACTATTCTGCTGGAGCAGTCACTGTGTACATACATTACATTACTTATCCTGTACTGATCCTGAGTTACATCCTGTATTATACTCCAGAGCTGCGCTCACTATTCTGCTGGTAGAGTCACTGTGTACATACATTACTTATCCTGTACTGATCCTGAGTTATATCCTGTATTATACTCCAGAGCTGCGCTCACTATTCTGCTGGTAGAGTCACTGTGTACATACATTACTTATCCTGTACTGATCCTGAGTTATATCCTGTATTATACTCCAGAGCTGCGCTCACTATTCTGCTGGTCACTGCATACATACATTACATTACTTATCCTGTACTGATCCTGAGTTACATCCTGTATTATACTCCAGAGCTGCGCTCACTATTCTGCTGGTGCAGTCACTGTGTACATACATTACATTACTTATCCTGTACTGATCCTGAGTTACATCCTGTATTATACTCCAGAGCTGCGCTCACTATTCTGCTGGAGCAGTCACTGTGTACATACATTACATTACTTATCCTGTACTGATCCTGAGTTACATCCTGTATTATACTCCAGAGCTGCGCTCACTATTCTGCTGGTGCAGTCACTGTGTACATACATTACATTACTTATCTGTACTGATCCTGAGTTACATCCTGTATTATACTCCAGAGCTGCACTCACTATTCTGCTGGTGCAGTCACTGTGTACATACATTACATTACTTATCCTGTACTGATCCTGATATCATCCTGTATTATACTCCAGAGCTGCACTCACTATTCTGCTGGAGCAGTCACTGTGTACATACATTACATTACTTATCCTGTACTGATCCTGAGTTACATCCTGTATTATACTCCAGAGCTGCGCTCACTATTCTGCTGGTAGAGTCACTGTGTACATACATTACTTATCCTGTACTGATCCTGAGTTACATCCTGTATTATACTCCAGAGCTGCGCTCACTATTCTGCTGGTAGAGTCACTGTGTGCATACATTACTTATCCTGTACTGATCCTGACTTATATCCTGTATTATACTCCAGAGCTGCGCTCACTATTCTGCTGGTCACTGCATACATACATTACATTACTTATCCTGTACTGATCCTGAGTTACATCCTGTATTATACTCCAGAGCTGCGCTCACTATTCTGCTGGTACAGTCACTGTGTACATACATTACATTACTTATCCTGTACTGATCCTGAGTTACATCCTGTATTATACTCCAGAGCTGCGCTCACTATTCTGCTGGTACAGTCACTGTATACATACATTACTTATCCTGTACTGATCCTGAGTTACATCCTGTATTATACTCCAGAGCTGCGCTCACTATTCTGCTGGTGCAGTCACTGTGTACATACATTACATTACTTATCCTGTACTGATCCTGAGTTACATCCTGTATTATACTCCAGAGCTGCACTCACTGCAATGTATATACTTAGCAGACTAGTAAGCAAGTCACTAGGAGAAGCTCCGTGCAGCCATTTGTCTGTTCTGCAGTGAGACAAGGCCTTGTATGTGGGTGAATCCTGTTACATGTGTGTTATCGTACCTTTCTGCCTTCATATAATGAAGAATTCTATAAGTTTCCAATATCCTCTGTATATCATTTTCTCACCACTTTCGGGATGTGCATTTGCTGTCAGTGAATAGACAGTGACCATTCTTATGTCTTATTGTCCATGTTATAATGATTCAGCTTTCTAAACCTTTTAACCCTTTCTTTGCCGTGCTGCTTCAGAGAGATACTGTACGTCCCCCCAGTAACACACCAGGAGAACATTCTAGAGTCAGTATCACACAAGGCTCTCCAGAGAACACGTATCACACATACCAATGTAGTAACAGAAGAGAGGTCCGCACTCACCGTACACGCCCCATCCCTTGTTATCGGCAGGGAGAAATCGGAGCAAAAATCCAAATCTTTCACTGCAGCAGTCAGACAGTTAATGTCCTGAAAGAGGGAAAAAAAATAAAGGAAGTCTTAAACTTCAAATCTGTCTAGTTGTAGACTAAAGAGATCTCCGCTGGAACATTTCATTTGCACAGAAAGATTTGACTTTTTGAAGTCTGGGAAAAGCTGAGTGACAAACCTATGAGAGTAGTCATAGCAGTTAACACCCAGCTTTCCATGATCGAATTTTAGGATATAGGTTTTTAAAGGCAAAAAGGAAAACCCAGGAGGGATACTCACTTACCCACAAGTCTCCCGTCCTTGCACTGGGTACCCAAGCACTGGCTAGGGGGAATTAAAGCAACCCAGGTGACCCGACACTAAGACAGAGGAGCAGGGGAAGGTGAGTATCGCCATTTTTAAAGACAGGGAGCCCATCCACTAAAAGACAATAGACTATAATGGAGTCCACCGGGTGTCCCGTGTTTTTATACCGAAATCAGTAGAGTGAAAAGTCATCCGTGCAGGACCTCTCTCCACCGTTTTTTGGTGAAATCTGCATCGAGTCTCAGTGGTGAACCTAGCCTAATAAACTTTATCTTTAATTCCAGGTGCCGATACAATCTTCTGTGAGTTTATCACATATTTATTCCCTGCCCTGATTGTTTGTTACAATGTATAAGTGCAGATATCAGTCTGGAGTCCTGAGCTCACAGAGGATTGTCTACCTTTATAATGAACGGTTCAGAGATAATAGTATCAGGATTGACAAACTCCACAATGGCCTCCGGTAAGACGGCTTTCTTCATACACGACATGTTAAACCCATAGACGTCATCCCAGAAGGTCAGCTTTCCTGTGTGCTTCTCCGGATCACACAGAGCCACCATGCTGATGTTACACCGGTCTGGATAAACTGAAAGACACAAGGATGATATTATTATCAAACTAGATACTAAATATATGATTTTATTTAAGGCTTGAATATGTACATACATTACATTACTTATCCTGTACTGATCCTGAGTTACATCCTGTATTATACTCCAGAGCTGCGCTCACTATTCTGCTGGTGCAGTCACTGTGTACATACATTACATTACTTATCCTGTACTGATCCTGAGTTACATCCTGTATTATACTCCAGAGCTGCGCTCACTATTCTGCTGGTACAGTCACTGTGTACATACATTACATTATATATACAGCATCTTGGAGACACATTTCCCGTCCTTGTATGGTTTGCAGGTGATGGCTGATTTGCAGGCAGTGATATCTGACATTTCCACAAGGGAACAACACCTGGCACACGCTGTTCTGATAGCAATGAATGAGGATGCACGTTCTGTATGAGTCTCGTTCTGTAATATTTTGTATTTTCTGCTCCATAAACACTTTATTATCACATTTGTATCTGCTGACTGTTCTGGAGTGAAGGGTCGTAAAAACGCAAAGACGAGGAAAAGTCAAAACAGACTTAATATTAAGTGAGAATGAAATGCCGAGTGCAAAAAGTGTGAGAGGACGAGAGCGGACATAAACCAGATACAATAGATATGGGTTAAGGCAGATCTCCTGTTTCCATAAACCAAAGGTCATCCAAAATGTGCCCGTTACCTGCCCAACAATTCCCCAATATCCTTTTATAACATGAATTACTGGGAGCAATAAAATAGTAGAGCAGGGAAATAAAACTCCTTTACTTGCTGCAGCATCGGGAGAATCATCAGAGACATCAATATATACAGTCTGGACTAAGACTATGCCGGGTCTGTACCCTGGGGCGTCAATATGGAGCATCAATTTGTTCCACTTGTAAATTTAGAAAATCTCCCCATTGCAGTTTCGATGCAATTGTAACTGTTTACATGAATGCACCCACAAAGCTACACCATCCTATACTTTGCACCCATTTACAAACACCATTTACCCATCATTGGTGCCCCCAAAGCTGCACCAGCAGAATACTGAATGCAGCTCTGGAGTATAATACAGGATGTAACTCAGGATCAGTACAGGATAAGTAATGTAATGTATGTACACAGTGACTGCACCAGCAGAATAGTGAGCGCAGCTCTGGAGTATAATACAGGATGTAACTCAGGATCAGTACAGGATAAGTAATGTAATGTATGTACACAGTGACTGTACCAGCAGAATAGAGAGTGCAGCTCTGGAGTATAATACAGGATGTAACTCAGGATCAGCACAGGATAAGTAATGTAATGTATGTACACAGTGACTGTACCAGCAGAATAGTGAGTGCAGCTCTGGAGTATAATACAGGATGTAACTCAGGATCAGTACAGGATAAGTAATGTAATGTATGTACACAGTGACTGCACCAGCAGAATAGTGAGCGCAGCTCTGGAATATAATACAGGATAAGTAATGTAATGTATGTACACTGTGACTGCATCAGCAGAATAGTGAGCGCAGCTCTGGAGTATAATACAGGATGTAATTCAGGATCAGTACAGGATAAGTAATGTAATGTATGTACACAGTGACTGCACCAGCAGAATAGTGAGTGCAGCTCTGGAGTATAATACAGGATGTAACTCAGGATCAGTACAGGATAAGTAATGTAATGTATGTACACAGTGACTGCACCAGCAGAATAGTGAGCGCAGCTCTGGAGTATAATACAGGATGTAACTCAGGATCAGTACAGGATAAGTAATGTAATGTATGTACACAGTGACTGTACCAGCAGAATAGTGAGCGCAGCTCTGGAGTATAATACAGGATGTAACTCAGGATCAGTACAGGATAAGTTATGTAATGTATGTACACAGTGACTGCACCAGCAGAATAGTGAGCGCAGTTCTGGAGTATAATACAGGATGTAACTCAGGATCAGTACAGGATAAGTAATGTAATACTTAAACCCACTCTTTAACAACAATGAGAACTGGGTATTAAAGGGATATTCCTGCCATATACATTTAAATGCCTAAGATAGTAATATCTCTTTAAAAAGGTTTTCATGATAAGTGGATAAATCCTCCTACTATAGGACACTGCAGTCAGCCTCTCTTTATGGCTGATAACAGGGAACAATAGACTGTATTTTTACCAAACGGGACCACATCCTTAAGCTTGTGCCCTAGAAGTAGGTCAGTAGTAATCCTTGCAGTGGTTGCAGCCTGTAGTTGCGCCCTCACATGTTATTCAATTACGACATCTGCAGAAAGCGATGGGGAAAGATGAATAATTAGATCCCCTCACAGGTAAAATTAACAAAGTGCTGATTGGACGGAAATCGCCCCTCATCGTCCATCTGAGGATTCTCGGCTCTGACATCTGTGTCCTTCTCGATTCACTGCCCCGCAGTCATTTGTCACTGGTAACAACTCACGTGGAGGAAGACCCAAGACGAGGCCGAGCCGATTACACATCCCCAGCCATAAGTAAGGCTAAAAGGAGAACGCCAAGCCCGACCCTCCCTCCCGGGCGCAGCCATCATGGAGAGACGTCGGAAGCAAATCAAGAGGCCGAAATTATTATAATAAGCAGATACTATAATGAAAGCTGGGTATTATTACAGTCCAATAGTAAAGTCTGGATTATACGCAAGTCAGGTATTAATATTACAGTATTATAGTCAGGTAGTATTATAGCGGTATATAACTATGTATGATCATATTATAATAGTATTACTATACTATAATATATGTAATGGGAGGATACCATGTAACAGCTGCCAGAGATTATAATCTAATCTAATATTATCATAATTTTGGATACTATATAACAGTCCAGTATTATTAAGGCAGTACGGTATTATAACAGTCGGATATTGTTATTATTCCGTTGTTCTGGTCCTCTGACGGACCTGAACTAAGGAGAGCCAACACTAATGTGAACCTATAGTAAGGGTATGTTCACACGGAATTTTTGGCAATTGATTCTGAATCCGCCTCAAAATCCGCTTCCAAAAAACGGCTCCTATTGACTTCAATGAGAACCGCGCGCTTCTTTTTCTCGCTAGTTAGTAGCGGAACAAAGAAGTGACGCCCTATCTTGCCGCGGATTCCGCGGCTGATTCCGCCACGGCATGAGACTCCCTCTGATTAGGCCCTTTCCTTCGGGTCTAATCCGTCGTATCGGTATTCCGTCGTGGCTAGCCGCGCGGTATGTTCTTACGCGGAATCCATTTTCCACTGTGAGAACATACTCTAAGGGGCAATGAGATCCATCAGCTATCAGTTATGGATGTGTCCTCAATATGTAACTGGTGGGGGTCTGATATGATGTTCATAAGTCACATGTCTCATTCCATTTCTGCAATACCAAGTACAGCCACTATACAAGATATGGCACTGTGCTTGATTTTCACTGAAGAGGCCACAATGCTCATAGAAACACTGCAGCCAGCTGATCTGTGGGGGTCCCAAGCGCCGGTCCCCCACCGATCACATATTCTAAGGGTAGGTCAGAGGGCGTTTAAAGGTCCCAATTTGGAGGGCTGTGCTTTAGGAAGGACTCCACATATTTTTTTTATTTTCCGTGAATTCAGAGACATGTTTACAGCCTCATAAAGCGGTTTTCATACATGAGCACTATAGTGCACGCTGTTTTGCAGCCGGCGGAGTGCACACCTGAGCGCCGCTCGTGTTTCCAAACCTTCCACATGGCGCTGAGTGATAGAAGCGGGGATCACAATGACCAATTATGAGCGTGTGTGTAATGTTCACGTCTTTAATTGAATTTCTCACATAATTCCAGTCGGCTGCCTTTGTTCTGACGTTGCCTGGGAGCACATTACAGCACAATGGCGCGGCAGTGATGAGCGAGCACCGAGAGTCATTAAAGCAATGCAGTGGAACGTGGTACAATGGACTGGAAGCCGAGCTGAGGGAATGGAATAACTGCATTGAGACGTGTCAGCATTAAATGAAAGACAGCCAGCCCCACCGCCACCTCGTAAAGACACCAAACTGCCAGAAATCGTACACGCACCGAGCCCCCGCTGCACAGATAGCATGATGGTGGTGGTGGTGGGGGAGATGGATCTGAACAGAGAAATCACTCGCTCTTATTTACATTGTATCGATTCCAGCTTGCAGAGACGGGATACAAAGTAATCGCAGTAATTATAAGGAACTTCACTAGTAATTAGGATTATTTAACGACTTTCTAGCAGAGAATTCATTACAGTAGTCTGTGTGCGCAGGAAGCCTGGACTAGATGTAGGATGGAGCGCCATGTATAGTCACCTCACCTATATACTGTATGTATACAGTCACTCACATAAGTATACACTGTCCGCACACCTAGGTGTGTGTATGTATATGTGTACTTGTGTGTGTGTATATATTATACACAAACTCACATATGTACAGCCATCTCAATTATACATGTATAGTCTCCTCATATATACAGTCACAACATATATATATACTGTATGACTACAGTCATCTGACATATGTATGTATACTGCCACCACACATATATACTTGTATAGTAACCACACATCTATACTGTATTTATACAGCCTCCAGATACATGTATACAGTCACATATATATATATAATATACTGTACGTACACAGTCATCTCACATATATGCACCACAAAAAGTCCCAACTAAGGACCCCAAAATAGCGGTCATTCATAAGTGTTAACAAATAAGGTTTTTTGGGGCCTCCATCTACAAAATATGTAATGGACCCCTCAGTGCCACCCCCTTCCCCCAAGTAGTATAATGGCCTCCACAGTGCCCCACAGTGGTTTTAAGCTGAAACAAGTACCCCATACTCAGCTGAGGTACATATGGCAGGTTGAGAAACACTATAGTAGAGGAATAGGACCTGAGGTCGCAGATTTGTTTCTGTCTTCATTAACAATTTCCTATCATTTTGCTGCTGTAAAGTCTGTGTAGCTCCTTCATACAGACGACTGTGCCGCTGAATGTAACTTAATGTGTAATATAGCCAACATTAGACTGTTCTTGACTGTGTTGGCTCAATGTGATCACCCTTTCCCTCTTCTCTCAGTCTTAGCCGAGACTCCGCCGTGAAACTGGCTGCAGCATTGGACAGTATTTAGCAGAGAGGCAAAGACTCCTAGTATCATAGACAACTAAAAGCTCGTCTCCGAACATACTGCTCAGACTGGTACATCTGTCACACACAGGGCCAAAGATTGGCATCAGAGAATCAGATTAGAGATAGCAGTAAGGAAGGGAAGAGTTTGTACAGTAGGTAAAAGTGAGGAAAGAACAGAAAGCATCCAAACCTTCAGGGAAGGCAGATCACACAGGTAGAAGATAGGCAGGGAGCGAAGTGAGTGACACAGGCTATGTATCAATGAACACAGGTGACAGGAGAGATGTTATAGAGAAGGGTGCCCCATTTATGTGAATAAGACAGATGTGTAATGTCAAGAATATTTTGTTTATCCCTTATGAAGTAATATCTTTTTCTGGGAAAGCTGAATGTCACCCAGCGTTTCCAGATTCCTTATTAGCTATACAGCAATATAAGCAAAAATCCAGGAAAGATAGATGGGAACTCCTGTGAGCAGACTTCATAATGGAAGCCACCCAGCCTTCCCGGGAACAGATACAACGAAGAAACAGCTGGTACCGGTGCAAGGACTTCTATTTCTGCTGAACGGCATCACTCTTAGCACAAAGCACTGGAGAGATCTGGACATGAAGGGGTTACACCCAAAACTTAAACAACCCATTTGCGGCCAGCAGAATACAAAGCGCTCAGTAGAACGCCTTAAAGTGAGTACTAATGGCGCCATCGCTCATCTGTAGAGGGAACATTCCCAGTCAAGCAGAACGCCATCTACAGCAGAGGGTTCACACTGTCCCTGCAATGTTCCCATATACCGGCGACATTTCCATACGTACCCGCTCCTCCGGCGCTCAGATACTTGTCCTTTGCATAAATAACGGAATCCAGCATGGACTCAAACAGCAGGAAGTAACCCTGTGAGAGAAAGAGAGAAACAAGGTATAAGACTCTTTCAAGACACACAGAGAGACCCAAGACCGGGCGCAGTAACATCTCATTATCTTAAGCAATCACTGGAAGAAATTAAAGGGATTGTCCAGGACGAGGAAAAAGCACAATTTACTATAAACAGCGCCACCTGTGTCCATAATCTTTGCCCGATATTGCAGCTCATTCTATTCAAGTGCACTGAGCTACATTGCAATACCAGACTCCACCCATGGACAAAGGGGGCGCTGTTTCTTTAAAGGGAACGTGATACCAGAAAACGTCCATTTAAAAAAAAAAAAGGACAAATCAATGCCATGATCTAAGATTTAACAAAATTAGAAAAGAGACAAGTTCTAATATTGAACATTCCCTTTAATTTGCCGATTATTCTATTCAGACATTTCTTACTTCATTCCGATTCTAGAAAAGCTGGGTGACAAGTAATAAAGTCACTTTACAGGATATCCGAACAGTCCTGTTGTAAAGTAATTCACCTTCCACTCTCAGTGTAATGTCCAGGAAAGCTGGGTGACTATATTAAGAATCACCCAGCTTTCCCAGATACTGCTAAGAAACTAGAGTGAAATACTCTCTACCCTGTTATTGTCCTGTGTGAGGTATCGCTTATCTGTTTCTAGTAGAGTTGGGTGATCATCATATGAACATCAGCCCATGGACTGCTTACATTCAATGCTTCTGTGCTGCTGCAAACTGGCATGTGGGAAAGTTGGGTGGTATACCCGGTGGGAGCTGTGGTGGCAATTTTGACAACCACCCAGCTTTCCCAGAGAACTAAGAACAAGTCAAGGACTTCTATTTCCTGGTGATTTTATTTTTAGGCTCTACAATCTCCTTGTTGGCTGTTGCCCAAGATCATCCTCATTATTCGGCCCAGCAGGGGGCACTGTAATAGGTTATCACAAGGTAATAGGTTTCTCCACACTAAACCACTGGCTCTGGTTTTATCACTTTCAATTATGTTTGCTGTAAAATGGATTTCATGACAAAATCCTCCGCCAACCCAACAACATAATCCCATTCATGGGGATCTGACATATCTGGGTCCCAAAGTAAGACAAATATCAAAGTCCAACATGTCAGTGTATACTGTGCCCCAATATCCCACTGTCCTTCATTGCTGATGTTTTTCAGAGGCCTCATTCCCAGAAGGTGGAATAATAATATCTACAGAGTGATGGCGCTGTAACGGAGCTCAAAGGGAGGACAGGCAGGGAGATTACTCTATGTAATAGACGCCCCAATTAGAACACACACACAGTGTACGGTATATAAAATATCAACGAATGTATATGAAACGTACAGTCACTATGTAGATACATTACATTACTTATACTGATCCTGAGTTATATCCTGTATTATACTTCAGAGCTGCACTCACTATTCTGCTGGTGCAGTCACTGTGTACGTACATTACATTACTTATACTGATCCTGAGTTATATCCTGTATTATACTCCAGAGCTGCACTCACTATTCTGCTGGTGCAGTCACTGTGTACATACATTACATTACTTATCCTGTACTGATCCTGAGTTATATCCTATATTATACTCCAGAGCTGTGCTCACTATTCTGCTGGTACAGTCACTGTGTACATACATTACATTACTTATCCTGTAGTGATCCTGAGTTATATCCTGTATTATACTCCAGAGCTGCGCTCACTATTCTGCTGGTACAGTCACTGTGTACATACATTACATATCCTGTACTGATCCTGAGTTACATCCTATATTATACTCCAGAGCTGCGCTCACTATTCTGCTGGTGCAGTCACTGTGTACATACATTACATTACTTATCCTGTACTGATCCTGAGTTATATCCTGTATTATACTCCAGAGCTGCGCTCACTATTCTGCTGGTGCAGTCACTGTGTACATACATTACATTGCTTATCCTGTATTATACTACAGAGCTGCGCTCACTATTCTGCTGGTACAGTCACTGTGTACATACATTACATTGCTTATCCTGTATTATACTCCAGAGCTGCGCTCACTATTCTGCTGGTACAGTCACTATGAAGATACATTACATTACTTATTTTATACTGATCCTGAGTTACATCCTGTATTATACTCCAGAGCTGCACTCACTATTCTGCTGGTGCAGTCACTGTGTACATACATTACATTACTTATCCTGTATTATACTCCAGAGCTGCGCTCACTATTCTGCTGGTGCAGTCACTGTGTACATACATTACATTGCTTATCCTGTATTATACTCCAGAGCTGCGCTCACTATTCTGCTGGTACAGTCACTATGAAGATACATTACATTACTTATTTTATACTGATCCTGAGTTACATCCTGTATTATACTCCAGAGCTGCGCTCACTATTCTGCTGGTACAGTCACTGTGTACATACATTACATTACTTATCCTGTACTGATCCTGAGTTACATTCTGTATTTTACTTCAGAGCTGCTCTCACTATTCTGCTGGTACAGTCACTGTGTACATACATTACATTACTTATCCTGTACTGATCCTGAGTTACATTCTGTATTATACTTCAGAGCTGCTCTCACTATTCTGCTGGTACAGTCACCGTGTACATACATTACTTATCCTGTACTGATCCTGAGTTACATTCTGTATTATACTTCAGAGCTGCGCTCACTATTCTGCTGGTACAGTCACCGTGTACATACATTACTTATCCTGTACAGATCCTGATTTACAACCTCTATTATACTCCAGCAAGTTCTGTATTATCCATATTTATCCATGTGTTCCAGATTCTTGTAATTTAAAACTACAACTCCCAGCATGCCTAGCTGTCATGACATGCAGACAAGTTGTAGTCTTGCACTAGCTGTAGACCCCCGCTCTATACAGTACCCTGCGCTGTCCCTGGGCTGTTCTTTCCCATCCTCTTGCACTCCTCCGGCCTCTCTCACATGCAGAGCCATTTACAATGTAATTTCACAGGCTGCTGCTCCACCTGTAGGGGAGCCATCTGGAAGCAGAATTATACCTGACAACTTTCCCAGAATTCCCTTCCCTAAATGAACATTTAATATTTTCGTTCTTTGGCCCCCGGTTACCACCTTCAGAATTAATTACCCTAAAACAGAGCGGCTCTGCTCCACATGCGGCAGGCGTACAACACCATCACCGGAGCCACAATGTAACACAACAAAACGGAACAAGACGGGATTCTAGAGTGAAGTTATATCATGGGCAGGACTTCTAATAGCTGAGGGTTTGTGACAATTGTATCCAGGTTAAACTATCCTCTGTGGTCATCAGTATGAAGCATCGCTTTGGGGCCAGAAAACCCCTTTAAAAGGAGTTCTTAAGGGAGTCTTTTTTGACTTACCTTTTCTAAAGGATTTTAGATGCTGCACTCACCCAGGTGCTATGGCTGGTTCTGACCTTAGGTCACATAGATGGAACCAGCAATGGAATAGTTCCACCTTCTCCCTGCCTCTCCCATTTTCACCACTAGTGACCTGTGCAATGGGGGATAGCTTTACTGTAGTCTTCCAGACCCCACAGCACAAGTAACCTATCTGTGAAAACCAATTAAGAGGGAAGAGGCGATTGACCTTGGTGCTGGATCCGATCATGTGACCCATTTAGGGGCCAGTCCCAAGTACAGTACAGTTGTAATCCGATACAATTGTGAGCTGACAGTCCATCTTGGAAGACCAAGACCGATTCATTAGAGATTTCACAGCGAGTGAAGAGTTTAGGAGATAGGAATAAAAGAGCCTGATTAAATGGAAAAAGAAGCATTTTTCTCTAATAAGATTCATGAGTCAGAACCAACCCTGAACTCTTAGGTACAGAATTTAAAAGACAAAAAAAAAAAAAGAGACTCCCTGGACAAGGTCTAACACTTTTCCCCTCCTCTCTCCAAAGACTTCTATGGACAGCTGGAATGTGATACATTTGTAAGCAGGCAGTCCGTCTTGGAAGACAAAGATGGATTCGGAAATGATTTCATGGTAAGTGAAAAGTTTAGGACAGAAAGAAAAGAGTGTAATAAGTGGAGAAAGAAGCATTTTTCTGAAAATGTATATTACAATGCTTCTTCCATTTCATTATACTACGGATTTCTGCAAAACTGACCGACTTGGTTATGGTTAGAGTGATAAAATCTCTCTATTATCTCTATATTTTTTGGTTTATTATATCTATGTAATATTTTTTGCTATACAGTTATACAAAATACATAATCTTTATTGTATTTATTGTATATATTTTATGTTTTTGGACGAGGGCCAGGCGGGAAAGTGTTAAGCTTGCAGTTCTCCGCGTTACCAGCTGCCAGCACATAAATGGAGGCTCTAATTTCAGCATTAATCCAAAAAAACAGAACACGAAATGCGTAAACTGCGGGGTGTACGCGGCGGCGAAGCAGCAGTATATCACCATAGTAACCGCAGTTAGCAATATGGACATTTCCAAGCAAATTTGCATAAAGAAGTTCAATGTTTCAAAAGTATTAACCCCCTCTTAAAGTGACGTCACCTGTATTATGCGGAAGAATTTCAACCCCATTATATAGGGAGCCATAAGCCGGAGTTGACTAAGTCTGTCGAGGAGTTTTCTAGACATGCTGTACGCAGAGAGGGGGAGGAGCTAAGCTGTGACATCATCTATTATCAGTAGTGACGTAATGATGGCTCAGTGGTAGTCTATAGAGGTGTTATCTTCCATTGTAATCATGTCTGGAATACAAAGGAGGTAACTGCTGCAAAGAAAACTCCTATAGAATTGGCAATTAGCTGTCTATTATTAGGCCTAGTGGTCAGAGTGAAATTGCAGAATATGGAACTTTTCGTAAACTATAGATATAGGCATGGAAAATTAAAAATATAAGGCCATTTTGGGGGACAAATTAACTTTAAAGGGATTTTACAGGATTGGTTTATTTCTTTTTTTTTTAACATTAAAATTTATTGAAGGCAGTGGGGGAGGGCGGGAAGACAGAGAAGAGCCGGATTGGTTTATTTCATGACGTCTCCATGAATACCTGGAACAGAATGCAGTTCACTGATACACTGTGACAAACCCTCAGCTCTGTGCGCAGGATTAAGCCAGTGTGCATTTTCAGCCTCTAACTTCTTATACTATGGTTGACATGTATCTACATAGGACTGCACAAGTCCTTTAATGTCAGTAATAGGGCTTTTAGGCGTACATTAGGAGGGTCGGACGCATTTTGTGACATCTTTTTCTCCCACGCATCTTACAAATGCAAATTTCGGTAAGTAATGCAGTAGAGCCGAGGCGTAGATGTGACGAGGGTTATAATGGCCACATGCTGCTCATGAAGACGAATGGTCTACGGAGCGGGATGAGGACGGAGACTCGCACGACAGAGCCGTGCAAGTTACTGCAATGATAAAAGGTGCAGGAAAATGCAAATGTATCCGGAGCAAGCAGAGACCTTGACACAACAAGATATCAGATATTCCCATGATAAGGAGATTAATGGGCTCAGCGGAAAGACTCATTGAAAAACAGACGGAGAAGCAGCCGAAAGAATAATGAGAAGGAATCAGAAGAAATGCTCAAGAACTTTACAGAGTAAATACTTAAAGGGGTGCTCCATCAAAATAACAAGAAAGTGGCTGCCGGAGTCTCCACCGTCTCCTTTTTACCCTATAATTGGAGTGCTCAGAGACAGACTGGTTATAAGGGACACTTTGCATGACAACCTCGGTGAAAAGGTTCCAATGGTTACAATGTATCCCTAGTAACAAGCCTCTATTTACACAGAAGTCAATGGAGGCTGAGCGGCAGTACCAGTGCTCGCCACTAAACAAGGCATGGATCCAATGGCTTCCAGCCCCATGTTGTGTATAGTAAGGCTGATCAGCGCAGGGGCTGCTTGTCAGACACCCAATGATCAAATATTTATAGACCACCAAACCTAAATCGTGGACAACCCTTTTAAAGGTATTTACTGGTTATTTGGAGAGAATAGCGGGGTACCTTGTACACAACATATCTAGAGTGCATGTGTATAGAATATATCGTCATACACATGCACACTCAGCTTCACCGAGCATACATGTCTCATGGGGAATAAATTGCTACCAAACACCTCCGTCCCATCCAGACATCTCCCTTGAGAAAACAAGAATCGGGTATATTAAAATTCAACATGCCCAATCCTTCTTTCCCCATTATCTGCCCATTGGGGGGAGAGTCAGGACATCCCTGTAGACATCAGGTAGTTGGCGGTTGTATGGCCGCCTTTATTACCAAACTGGCTGACAACAGAAAGCAGTAGATAATGTAGCATTCAACTGCAAAGCCAATGGAGCGATGTTTTATGTCCTTAACCACAGCAGAGGAATACAAGGTTTCTAGTTGACACTTCCCCTTTAAATGATCTCAACTTAGAAAATGTGTTATATTTCTTGGCATGAATAATGGCGCCATCCCTCAGCGCGGTGCAACTTACCATCCATTCAGATATAATTATATCCACTTTCTCCTCCGGTAAATCAATCTCTTCTATTCTTCCTTTAATCAGAGAGATTCTATCTTCCAACTTATTCAGGCTGAAAGCAAAAGGCGAACATTGTAAAGAGTGACACCGCGTCCAGACAGCACGCACAAACACGTCCTCGTATCTTCATGGTCCCCAGACTGCTACATCCTACTAATACAATCACAGTCTGGTAGTCTGGAATCCGTGAGGCCGGACTATTGGATTCTGCAGATGGACACAATATAAAAGACATTCAATGATTGGGAACCTTAAAGGGGCTCCTGGGCTGGGAGATTGTTGGAGTTGGACCTGTTGTGTTTTGGGCTGGTTCCAACTCTAGGTCATGTGATTGCAACCAGCCCCATGCAGAGCGACCCAGGGGATGGGGCTGGTTCTGATCACATGACCCAGGGTCGGAACCAGCCCACAACCCCGGGTCCGTCTTTAACAAATGCCAGGACCAGGTAAGCGAAATCCAAGTCTCTGGATAACCCCTTTAAGGGGTTATGTGGGCAAATAAAACTTTGTCAGTGCACTGGATAATCTTGTCTACTACTACACTGCCCCTATCCTTACCCTTGCAGATCTCCGAGGGAATCTGAAATCTCGTTTCTCCACCTCTCCTGCTGTGGTTCTGACTCTCTGTTACATAACCCCTTTAAGGCTGGGTCCAGATGTGGACAAATTGGTTTTGCAATGCACTGGGTGAAATTTGCTACACATCCATGGCCAGATCAAGGGCAAAATTCACAGTGTAAATTATCTGCTGCATCTAGATCCTTGCGATATATATAACATTACACACTATCTAGTGGAAAGCAAAAGTCGTAATCCTCATCTTCATGTCTCATGAACAGAATGCTAGCACAGCAGTGAAGACTGACACTACCTAGATAAGGCCATAGGAGAGAAATGAAAAAGGGAGGGGGTAACGCTATGTAACAATGTACATAACTGGGGTGATGCTATGGCGGCCATTGCTAGTCTTCACTCAGCATCTGTTATCTGGATTCCAATCTGATGATGCTCAAAAGTCAGAGAAATTACAAAAACACACAAAAAGTTATATAAATCCTGCAGAAGGGCCGAGATCTCCCCCATTCGTACTGAAGAGGATCAATCTCCGTCCACGTGCGACCAACATGACAGCTAATGTTACTGCCAGGGCCAGAATTATTCACTGCGGTGCGGCTCTGCCCTTATCTCGGTCCTCTCCCCGCTATCTCAGCCTGCCGGCAGCCGCTGCGCCCCGGGAATCTCATTAAAGGCGTAATTGAAAAAGACGACCTCGTGAAACAAAGGGATGAGAAGCTGCTCGGGGGGGGGGCGGCGAACTCTTGAACTGGGCCTCGGACAGAGAGTATAAAATATCAATTACACATTCATGGCGTAATCCGGGACTAACTGGAGATGAATATCGTGGAGGACCCTGCAGGAGCGAGACCTGCGTCCCCTAATACTGCGCTACTGCGTTATTTGGGCTCCTTCACACATTTTTCCCCCACGATGGTCCACTTTTGCACTGCGTTTTCTTCTTCCGAAATAGTCACACACCTATAAGAATTCCTGAGAGTCTTCTGTGCAACAATGTATTCCTATTAGTTATTACTATTATGGTTACTCTTCACTTTGCTTCCCTATTGCTGGTGTTGTCCAAATTTAGGCTCAGCTCTATTATTTTTGATTACAGCATTTAGAGACTTGCTTTACAGCAGCCACGTGGATTATCGGTAGCTGTAATCTGTAGATATTCATTGACTTCTATAGGAGAATACTGTGGGCATGCTCTGTGACCTGAGCTGCGATTGTCACCTATTGTCAATGGGGCATCCCATATTGTTACGTGTTACCCGTCATTGTAATTTTGTGACGATAATAAGATGACTGATGAGAAGTGATTTTTACAGAACAGGAAGCGTCATACTATTTCGAAGACTCTGAACAGAGTGAAAACTGCAGCTAGATGAAAGTAATTTTTCGAGTTAAAAGGGGTCATCCTGGGACTGTTACTTTCCCCGGGTCCTATCTGGGGTTCTGGTCTTGTTACGACCCTGGGTCACATGAGGAGAACCAGTATCTGCCACTTGAGTTGATCCACCTTTCCTTCCATGTACGGAGGTACACACCTGTACCATGGAGGCTTTACTATTACAATGATCGACTGAACCATCCCCTATAGTGTGGGTGACTATTAGAGATGAGTGAGTAGTATTCAATCGAATACCTCGCCGCCATAGGAATGCGTGTAAGCGGCCGAACACCAAGGGGTTACACGCATTCCTATGGCGGCGAGGTATTCGATCGAATACTACTCGCTCATCTCTAGTAACTATCTATGAGTATGGAAGAGTAGGAGGCGGAGCAATGCGAATGCCGATTCTGATCATGTGACCCAAGATCAGAACTAGCCTGACCCAAATAAAACCAGGGGCAGTAGAAGTCCCAAGTTAAAACAATACATTAGTAGAGGACCTATTTTTTTATGGGTGGGGTTACAATAGCCCCTCCTACCTTTTGGGAGCTCCTCCCCTTGGGTTTTGCACAGCAGTACCTGGTAACTTTTTGCTCATTGGAGGTTTAGTTATAGATAGCTGCAGATTCTCTCCTTGCCGCCATTAAAATCACCTCTGGGCACTGCTGAGCTTCTGTTTGTATACGGAAGCCAATCTAAACAAGCAGGGCTGCAGTGTAAAGTATTGGGGAGAGAGAGAGAGCAGCAGCCCGAGACTCTTCAGACTACCTCAGGCTCTTACTGAACACGTCACAAGGTGATATGGTCCTCGTACAACTGCAATACATGATGCCCCGGCCTGGTGCCATATATCCGTCCCCCTCACCCATATATCCCAGGCTTCGGCTGACAGGGACTCCAGCTCCTGTATCCACTGATGCACAAGGTGAATGATATAGGAAACGGGAGAAATAAAACAAACTGCAGCCTAATAGCCTAAAGCAGCTGGGAGGACAAGGAGCCATAAAACAGATGATGCCGCTTCTTTAAGACAAGGCAACAAATCCACCTTGTGTGTAGCCTTAGCAGACACTTGTGCATTGCTGCCAGTGCTGAGGGACTGACCATGCCAGCTCAGCTCAGGCCCCCAAGCATGACCAGGGTCTGTTCCAAGTCAGGCTGCAGGCCAAACAGATCCGCACAAAATCCAGCAAAGCGTTTTGCTAGCCATCCAAAATCAATAGCGCGAGGCCTCCAGTGTCAGCCCCGAACACCTGCGCGACTGGAGAGCAGAAACACAGCGCAACGCTGTGCAAAAAACCCCTCAGTCTGCAAATATGCAGTCACAGGATTACTACTGTAGCCAAAATCTGAAAACACGTTATTGCTCTCTGTTATCAACCATTGCAGGCTGACAATAGCATCCCTGGATGGGATTACAAGTTTTAGCTTGAGTGATACTGAAGCTAATGTCTGCCTTTAATGCATTGCATCCTGTTATCAGCCACTACGCACCAACTGCAGAGTTCAATGTAGAGTTTTTTGCCATTGGGACACAGCTATTAGCTGCATCGTCTGATGGAGTCTGCAATGATCTGAAACCCAGATCTGGTCTAATTCATTATGCTTTATACTGCAGCTCTGCTTCCTCTGATTGTCTCCTGTATAGAAGCACAAGCTCAGCAAGAAGTCAATGCGCTGAAAGGGAATGTCCATAACAGCAAGGACCAAAATAATATAATACAGGAACTAAACCTACAGCAAGAAATTAAGAAACGGACGAGAATTGACAGAAGGGAGGAGCTTCTGAAATGGGAGGAGCCAGGATATATAGCTTTAAAGGGTTATACTACAGTACGCTTCCTACCACTCTATTCAATGTCTATGTGCAGATTTGGAAACATCAGCTCCTTGTGAGCCTGCACCATCCAATATCGTACTATGTGTTAAAAACCAGACACCAGTACTGTAAATGGATGCCGCATGGAGGGCAGGGTTAAAGGGGCTGCCCAGTAAGCAAAACCCTATTAACACAATTTTAAGAAACACACTGGGTTCACAGCGGCAACACCGGGCGCTGCTCTGTACTCACTCACCGGATTATGTCCATCGCCTGGTAGACGATCTCCGACTGATCGACAGCGTACACTTTCTTGGCGCCGGCCCGTGCTGCAAACATTGAGAGAATTCCAGTCCCGCAGCCAACGTCAAGAACAACCTGTGTGAGAGATGGTTATAGGTCATTATGACAGCATCTGGGGCTCTTACCTACTGGGTCAAGGTCAAGCAAGAAAAGCTCAGTATCTCAAAATAGATACTAAGAAAACATGACAGTTTTCTTACAGAGACAGCGCCACACCTGTCTATGGGTCATGTCCTGTATTGCAGGTCAGTTCTATTCAAGTAAATGGGGATTAGATGCAATACAACAAACAGCCTACATGACCACTGCTCCCTCTAAGCTGCTCAGTCCCAAGGAAAGTCTGCCCCATAAAGGTTTCTTGAGCTCATCACTTTGAGAATGGAAAGATAAATCGCTCTGCCCAATCATAGAGGGAACTGTGCAACCATAGAGGAACAGCTGCACAGTCCTCTCTATAATCTCCTAGGACTCATCTCTGCAGGGAGGAAACAGGAAGTAACAGGGAGCGCAGTGCAGGAGCATGGAGAGGTGAGTGATCACTGGACCCCCAAGTATGTAGAATTATCCCCTCCATGAAGGATCCAGTACCTTAGCCCTTCACTACTACCAGGTATTCACCACCCTACTGTCCTAGACAATCAGGGATCTCTACATTAACCCATTCAATGTCCTCGACCCCGAAAAGGATACTAGAACTAACCCCCTCCTGCCCTAGAACACCAGATATACTGATACAAAGGTGCTGGAACTAACCCCTTTCTGTCCTAGACCACCAAGTGTACTGACATTAATCCCATCAGTGTCCTAAACAATCTGGGATTCTTGCATTGACCCCCTCTATTAGCCAAAAGCCCCAGGCATACTGGAACTATCCCCTACATGTTCAAGACCACCACTTACACTGGTATTAACCCCTTCACAATCCAAGATCACCAGGAATACTGTCAGTAACTCATTTTCTGCTGATAACTGGAATATTAACGTTACCACCAAGACCACCAAGCATACTTAGCCCTTCATTGCCCTAGGTCATCAGGGATGCAGACATGAACCCCTTCACTGCCCTAGACCATGAGGAATACAGACATTAACATCTCCACTGTCCGAGGTCATCGGGGATGCAGGCATTAACCCTTCTATTGGCCTTAGTTATCAGGGATGCAGACATTAACCCCTCCACTGCCCTGGACCATGAGGAATGCAGACATTAACCCCTCCACTGCCCTGGACCATGAGGAATGCAGACATTAACCCCTCCACTGCCCTAGCTCATCAGGGATGCAGATATTAGCCCCTCCACTGCCCTAGGTCATCGGGGATGCCGACATTAACCCCTCCACTGCCCTAGCTCATCAGGGATGCAGATATTAGCCCCTCCACTGCCCTAGGTCATTGGGGATACAGACATTAACCCCTCCACTGCCCTAGCTCATCAGGGATGCAGATATTAGCCCCTCCACTGCCCTAGGTCATTGGGGATGCAGACATTAACCCCTCCACTGCCCTAGCTCATCAGGGATGCAGATATTAGCCCCTCCACTGCCCTAGGTCATCAGAGATGCAGACATTAACCCCTCCACTGCCCTAGACCATGCGGAATGCAGACAGCAACCTTCACTATGTTAGACCTGGATGCTGTTTTAAATCATTTACCTTGATGTTCTGTGGCCCGCTATATGTAGCTGCTTTATAGTGAATTATTAGGGCGATGTACTAGTGATATTTACTACATACATATCTGTAATGCTCAGCTTATAGCAGACACATATACAATCTAAACCTACACAATGCACATAGGTTACCATTTATTAAATCATATACGTCTGATGTGTGCGCCATATGCCTAGTACAGAGAGGCTATGAGGGTTCCTGTTTGTACATGAAGGGGTTAATGGCAGCGCCTGCTCTTTACATGCGGCTGAACAGGATCCACAGGGTACGAAACCAAGTGAGAAACGGCTTCTGCAGAGCAAAATGTCCTCCCATAATTGAGGATTGCAGCAAGCCGACTGCGGCTGCGGCTGGCGAGACGGCAGCAGATGACAGCACAGCACGGCCTGGCTACATGCGCTCCGGCTAATGCGTTGGACGGAGGTCGTGAACATTATTTAACCAAAATTTACTACTGAGCTCAGAGAAAGATTAGGAAATGGCCACGGACCACGTTAACCCTTTACACCATGCATATAGATAAGTATAGGCAAATACAATAGAACGTCAGCTCCTCAGGTTAGGGATATTGTGCCTGTTACAAAAGTTTTGCTTCCTAAAATCAAAAAGTCATCAGGATTTAATAATTTCTTATATCTGTGTCTGGAAAAGTCGGGTAATAACCAAACTGTCTGTTGGTATAGCTCACACAGAGACCTAAATCTGCCAAGCTGAGTGGAGCATGTATGAAAGTTGGGCGACAGCTGTAAGAAGGAATATGTCCATAGAAATCAAAAGAATAGCGCACCCTGGAGGACGTTCTGCAGAGGGCAGACAGCTGCGTTATATCAGACTAATGGATATATCTAGATGAAGTAAATGCAGAAAAGATCAGTATAAAATCTGCACCGGTAGCAAGAAGGGGTCTGTCTGTAGTCATGGATGTCACTATATCGGTAGTGGGCACAGCAGCTGCGATGGGGCCAAACATTAAGCGGCTCCATTTCCACTGAGTCTTAAGGGGCAGTTAGTGACAGCAGTGAATGATGTGAAAACCAAATGTGGCCTCATTCTATGTTTGGCTATGGTTACTCAAGGTTACCCCTACTGTGGGTATTATCCCCTCCCTACAGCATTATGCCTGATGTGACATCATTACAAAGTCTGTATATGACAACATCACTAAATAATAGTTGCCTAACATGTGATATAGCAGTGTGCATGGTGACTTGTTTGCATGCTTTATCCCTGTGCTATTACACGTATTATCTCTGTACTGTGACATCACTGTGTGTATTATCTCTGTACTGTGACATCACTGTGTGTATTATCTCTGTACTGTGACATCACTGTGTGTATTATCTCTGTACTGTGACATCACTGTGTGTATTATCTCTGTACTGTGACATCACTGTGTGTATTATCTCTGTACTGTGACATCACTGTATTATCCTGTACTGTGACATCACTGTGTGTATTATCCCTATACTGTGACATCACTGTGTGTATTATCCCTATACTGTGACATCACTGTGTGTATTATCCCTATACTGTGACATCACTGTGTGTATTATCCCTATACTGTGACATCACTGTGTGTATTATCCCTATACTGTGACATCACTGTGTGTATTATCCTGTACTGTGACATCACTGTGTGTATTATCCCTATACTGTGACATCACTGTGTGTATTATCCTGTACTGTGACATCACTGTGTGTATTATCTCTGTACTGTGACATCACTGTGTGTATTATCTCTGTACTGTGACATCACTGTGTGTATTATCCTGTACTGTGACATCACTGTGTGTATTATCCCTATACTGTGACATCACTGTGTGTATTATCCTGTACTGTGACATCACTGTGTGTATTATCCCTGTACTGTGATATCACTGTGTGTATTATCCTGTACTGTGACATCACTGTGTATATTATCCCTGTACTGACATCACTGTGTGTATTATCTCTGTACTGTGACATCACTGTGTGTATTATCCCTGTACTGTGACATCACTGTGTGTATTATCCCTGTACTGTGACATCACTGTGTGTATTATCCCTGTACTGTGACATCACTGTGTGTATTATCCCTGTACTGTGACATCACTGTGTGTATTATCCCTGTACTGTGACATCACTGTGTGTATATTATCCCTGTACTGTGACATCACTGTGTGTATTATCCCTGTACTGTGACATCACTGTGTGTATTATCTCTGTACTGTGACATCACTGTGTATATTATCCATGTACTGTGACATCACTGTGTATATTATCCCTGTACTGTGACATCACTGTGTATATTATCTCTGTACTGTGACATCACTGTGTATATTATCCCTGTACTGTGACATCACTGTGTATATTATCCCTGTACTGTGACATCACTGTGTGTATTATCTCTGTACTGTGACATCACTGTGTGTATTATCCCTGTACTGTGACATCACTGTGTGTATTCTCTCTGTACTGTGACATCTCTGTATTATCCCTGTACTGTGACATCACTGTGTATATTATCTCTGTACTGTGACATCACTGTGTATATTATCCCTGTACTGTGACATCACTGTGTATATTATCCCTGTACTGTGAAATCACTGTGTGTATTATCTCTGTACTGTGACATCACTGTGTGTATTATCCCTGTACTGTGACATCACTGTGTGTATTATCCCTGTACTGTGACATCACTGTATTATCTCTGTACTGTGACATCACTGTGTATATTATCCGTGTACTGTGATATCACTGTGTGTATTATCTCTGTACTGTGACATCACTGTGTATATTATCCCTGTACTGTGACATCACTGTGTGTATTATCTCTGTACTGTGACATCACTGTGTATTATCCCTGTACTGTGACATCACTGTGTGTATTATCTCTGTACTGTGACATCACTGTATTATCCATATGCTATGACATTTTTGTTTGCATTTTCCATGAGCTTTCTGATCAACGTGTTCATAGCTGAGTGCGCCTCTATACGGCCTACAGATTCTTGGTACAGCCCTGTCTACAGGAAAGATGGATCACCGTTGTGTAGAAAAATCAGCTCTTTAGAGTAAGAGAGGTCACGCTAAGGGGCCATACAACAATGGAGGCAATGAAGGTTAATGCTTTCCATGTACACGGTTTAGAGTGTAAGCTCATATGGCCAGAACTCCCTTGTACTGGAAGTATATTCTAAATGTAGCATCTAAAAAAATTTTTTTCCTCTTTTTTAAAATGATATAATATAATTTTATAATAAGTTTTCTGCTGGGATTTCATTCTCTTTATTATTAAGCCTATAACACAATAAAACAGCCGGTTACAAGCTGCTGCCTCTGACACGGTAACGCGCTCCCCTCCAAACACACCTCACTCTCATCCCCCTGTTCATAAATAAAGGGCGGAAAATAAAACCAATCCCCATTATCTGCGCTCAGCAGTCTCAAGCACTTGACGAACATCCTCGGAGTTATACTGCTCTGGCATATTAAATCACCGGCTGTCACCGCCGTACTACTCGGATGTGACCCGCGCCTGCTCTCTTATAGCTTCTACCTCTACAAAAGGAGTCGATCACAGGGCCGTTCCTCACCTTGTCCTTAAAGAGATCAGAATTCTGATACATGAAGTTCCTATAGCTTTCTGTCCGCACTGCATCCTTAAAAAAAAAATAAAAAAATTTAAATTTAAAAAAGGAAACACGATAAATTAGAATTGAAATTTACAAATTTCAACATAAACGGGTTACAAATGTATACATCTATATATAATTTCTCTCTCTCATTATATAAAATATATATATATATATATATATATATATATATATATATATATATATATATATATACACACACACACACACATATATATATGTACACACACTATATATATATATATATATATACGGTAATCCATTTTTTCTTAACATATAGTTTAAAACTTTATATAAACACAAACATAGTATTTAAATTATATAATTTTTAAATAATATTTTTTTTATTTTCATTATATATATATTTTATATATTATATTTTAGATTTTTTTTTAAACTACTCCCATATATACAAATCAATTTGTTCCCGTTATTACTTAAAACAGTTAAATATAAATGTATATTAAAGAATGATTTTCCGTTAAAAAAAAAAAATGATGCAAAAACAGTAAATTGAAATAATTTCTTCACTTTAAGTAAAAGAATATATTTTTATTATTTGCACCAAGAAAAAAAAAACAACCAAAAACCTAAATTAATGTTATTAATTGGAAATAATGTTCTCACGTCAGAGCGAGGCTCCTGCCAGCGACATTGTTAGGTTTTCCTTCACTAAGTGATCTCCAGCGGTAATTACAACTAATATAATGCAAATTGGGTTTGCTATCTCAAGCATGAAGCTCTGCAAAGGTGATCAATTAAAATGACAAGGAAATGCCTGAAATCTAGTCTTCCAAGAAAGCCATTTTTTTCCTTCTTTGTCTTTGATGATCTATGTAAATACATTTATTTTATTGTGTGGTTTTAATCATTATTGTGTTTTTTAATGGTCCTCGGTGCAAAGTGTCACACGATAGACTGAGCAACTAAAGTGTTAGGCGACCTTACTAGGCGGCATTGAATTTACTCGTCCTCATGTGCGCGCGCTAATATATATACTATATATACACTATAGATATATAGTGTATATATAGTATATATATATATATATATATATTTTTTTTTTTTTAACACTATCGCTCCCTGTTATCAGTCACATCAGCTTGGTCCTTGCATTGTCCTTCAATAGGATGACGATGAACAGAAAAATCCTAGACTGTTTGCCAATCCCATAAAAAAAGAAATCAAAACCATTAATAGTAGGGGGCGTGAATACTTATGCAATGCCCCTTATATAATGTTTGATCACTGCTGTATGAACATCCCCCCCCTCCATTTTGACTTACAAATGCCCTTGTAAAATACAGGCATGAAATAAAGACCTTGTATCCGTTTCGATTGGATATCTGTTTCTGGACAAGCTGGGTGAAAAGATTTGTCAGCTCTTGTTGTCATCCAATTCAGTTTCTAAGCCTCACTATGTAGTAGTAGAGGGGAGGAGGATGTATCACTGAGGAACCAGTCATAATCTGCCTTTCAGGTCTATGGGAAAGCTGGGTGATTCTTTTATAGGTAGGAACCTTGGCTATAGATCCGCTGCCGGACATCTGTCAGCCAATGAGACATCAGTCGTCTCCTGGTTCTGGAGGAACCGCATGATAAAATGTAATAGTCACGACCCATCTCGCCACGTGTCCAGGACCAGAGAGCTCACCGCAGGTTTTAATTGATTATCGGAAGCTCACAGCGCAGTTCGTGAAGAAATCCAAATATTTTACGCTACAATGATTTTGCGATTGATGCCTAAACCTTTGTCATTTTTGGTGGCGTCAGCAAATCGGTCGGACTTACGGAAAAGCATTTAACCTGGTGTAAAGAAATTAAAACCTGTGATCTGGAAAAATACAAGTTAAAAGCATATTATCAGGCCGTAGTCACATGCTGCATGCGCAGGTTGGCCATGTTTTGCAGGAAAAAAATTTACTTCCATGTTTACAGGGAAAAAAACGCCACGTATGAATACAGTCCTATTATATTATGAAGAATATTCTCCTGGGTCAAGGTCATTGAAGGTCACAGGAAACGACCCTGGAGAGATAAGGGGATACGTATTAAATTCAATAAAATTTTATGATCTAAACCCCCAACTAAACACTTTGCAAAATTGCAAGTATGAATTTTTTATATTCTCTTTTTATAATTTTTATTCATTTTTTTTCTTTGTCTTTGATGTTCTATGTAAATGTATTTGTTTTATGAAATGTTCTGTGCATATTTTGTTACATGGTATAAAGGTTCCTGGGACGGGATTATAATGAATATAAAACTGAAGAAAAATAAAAAGTGAACGAAAAGTAAATGGGAAAAAAAAATAAAGTCAAATACAAAAATATATATTTTTTTAAAAAAGTATTATAAATTCATTACAAGAATGCCGTTCCTTATTTTATGGGGATATAAAACTTCCTGCGCCCTCTTCCCCTTCACTAAACAGAAAACAATCATGGATGAAGATGTAGC
This sequence comes from Leptodactylus fuscus, assembly GCF_031893055.1. Taxonomy (NCBI): domain Eukaryota; kingdom Metazoa; phylum Chordata; class Amphibia; order Anura; family Leptodactylidae; genus Leptodactylus; species Leptodactylus fuscus. Next base: position 19,103,655 of record NC_134271.1, on the reverse strand, counting down.
CGAGAATAAATTCAGCTCTCAGGGACCGCCAGATAAGGATCTTCTATTGACTCGGGATGGATCGTCACATTTACCTTGTACACTAGGCTGATACATTGTATATGCTCTAATACGCCGTAAATTAGCAGTGTACAGCGTAGCAGAGTGGTGTATAGTGCAGCAGAGCAATGTACAAAGCATCAGGCCACTGTTACAATGTAACAGAATATACAACAACATAACACTGGTCTGACACATTGTACACCAGTCCAATACAGTGTACACTAGTCTCTGTACATTGTAGACCGGTATCGGTACATTATACACTAGTACGGTACATTGTACACCGGTCCGATACATCGTACACTGGTCTGACACATTGTACACTGGTCTGACACACTGTATATTGCACTGATACATTGTACACCGGTCCGATATATTGTACACCGATCCGATACATTGTACATTGTAGACTGGTCTCGGTACACTATACACTGGTATGACACATTGTATACCGGTCTGATATATTGTACACTGGTCTGACACACTGTATATTGCACTGATACATTATAAACTGGTCTGATACATTGTACACCAGTCAGATACATTGTACACTAGTCGCTGTACATTGTAGACTGGTCTCAGTACACTATACACTGGTACGGTACATCATACACTGGTCTGACACATTGTAACCTGGTCTGATACACTATATATTGCACTGATACATTGTACACTGGTCTGATACATTGTAATCATGTGAATGTTTTATTGTGTTTAAAATGTATCAGAATTAGAATTTCTGTATAAACTGCCTGAGGCACTGACTGCATATCCCTGTAGTTTGGGGAGGCTCAGAAAGGATTTCTGTAGCTAGAGGACGAGGCTCAAGGTTTTTCCTGATTTACTGGGAATTGTCTTCTATAGATCATAAATTTTGGTAATTTATCGCCCCCCCAGGACAGAAAAGAAAGAACACTGGGCTGTACTACAGAAGGCGCAGCGCTGCGACACAGGAAAAATAATCTTATTCCCGCGGTCGTGTTCCACATTGTTCCTGCGCAGATAACAAGCGCCACATGTACAAGTTACGAAGGAGACTCAATAAATACAATGCCCCCTAGTGGCGATAGGAATTTAAAGGGCAATCAACCCAAAAGGTGACATTTTAACCCCTTGCAGTGAGTCCAGTTTATAAGAGGGGTTTATATAGAGGTACAGGCATCAGATCAGGGTTGCATCTTAGGAAAGCTGAATGACATGTCACGTGGGTGCTTTAACAGTGGTTACTCATTGGGTTGTTGACAACAAACATGGCTGCCGTTAAAGCTCCCACATCAGTTGTCAGACAGTTTTCCTAAGTGGTATCTAAAAATCTATAAAGAACAAATACAGTTCTTTCTCAATCTTATCTGTTTCAGGGAAAGTTGGATGAAAACCAGACCACCCAGTAGTTGAGTGACATCCCCAATGGGAGCAGTCAGGACAGGATATTGTTTGCCACCCAACTTTTCCAGAATCAGATATGGCTAAAGCTGGGAATCAAAAATTTCCATTACAGTAATTGTCACCACCCAGCTTTCTTAAGACTTCTGCTCAACTTTCCAATGAGGTTTCCTTCATTCTTATCATAATGCAGCCATATTGTTTGTGACCCAGCTTTCTCAGAATCAGATATGTCTAAAGCTGTGTGAAATATTCTCAATACTACTCCTATGGCGGCGGTGATCAGCAAGCTATCCCAGCCATATTGATTGTCACCCAACTTTCCCAGAACCAGATATGACTATAGAAACTACTAGAAATATCTGTCTGGTTATGCATTGACACATACAACTTTCCACTTCACTGAAGGATGAGAATCTGTGCAATGTGGGACCTGTATCTGCCATATTCAATGCCACCCAGCTTTCCCATAAACAGATATTACAGGTGATTTTTGGATTTTTTTGACAGAAATTGAAGAAATCAATAAACAGGTTTATAGGGAAGTTATCAAGTTCTCTTATAAAATGGCAGCATTGTCAGGATTGTTGCTGCTAAGCGTTCGGCGTGCCATTAATATTCTCGTCACAGGGCGTGATCGGCGCCATCATGTTGTATGATTAACCCTCTTGGAATAAGAGTCCCAGCACCTGTGTTCTGTGCTAACCTTTAACATCTCCTCATGTATCCCGAAGTGCCCGTAGGAGCCGAAGTACGCGCCATCCTCATTCTCATCCAGGTCTGCGATGGCCCCAGCGGAAGATGAACCACATCTGACATCTGCGTTCATCACAAAATCCTGCGCAAGTTGTCTGTAATCAATTTCAAACATACCCCAGAGACAGGATTAGTGAACCGTGGAAATGAAGAGATGAGGAGAGCAGCGCCTGCAGATGGGATGAGGCCATGTGTGTACAGTCACCAAACACTGACACCCTCTAGTGGCCAGAGGGGGAACTGTACCTGCAAGAACGCTGGATTACATTAAATCCAAGACCTAAGGGTAAGGAAACTGATAACCTATCCACAGGAAAGGTCATTAGTATCAGATCGGTGGGGGTCTGACACCAGGACCCTGCACAGATCAGTGTTATTGGCTGCTGGAAGCAGTCTATAAGGTGCAGCCCTGCTCCTAATGAAGTGAATGGGAGCAGAGCTGTAGTTCCCCTCACAACTGCTACAGTGAACATCTATGGCCTCAAACACTCTAGAGAAGGCACCGGGAGAACTGCAGCTCTTCTTCCATTCACTTGACTAGGAGCAGAGAAGCTCCTGGGCATATACCTTGTATACAGTCCAAGCAGTCAAATAACCAGATGTTGATCCCCCAGTAATCTGATAATACTAGTGACCTATCCTGTTAATAGGTCATTAGTGGGGGGGATCCGAAACCTGCACCCAGTGCGGATCAGTTTATTCACCTGCTAGAAACCATATACAAGCTATACGGCCTGAAGGAGCTTTACTCCCATTGAAGTGAATGGGAGCAGAGCTGCAGTTTCCCCACATCACCTACTACATATGGCTCTGTATACTGCGTACAGCATTTGGCTCTGGACACCGTAGAAAGAGTTGCTGGAGAACTGCAGCCCCGCTCCTATCAACAGAAACAGAGCTGCTCCAGCCGTATACCCTGTATATGACATCCGGCAGCTGAATCAGCTGAAGCGGTGTGTGGTCCACATGTCAGCCTACCATGATCTAATACTGATGGCCTATTGTGTAGACAGATCATCAATACCCATTACCTGAGGTCTCTGACAACCCCTTTAAAGTGAGCGTGGTCCTGCACCTGGAACTTCTACAGTTGTATTGCATAGTGCATGCCTTAAAATGAAATAAACAAAAGGGGTCGTAATATTGGAGACCAATATGATCCATTAAAACTGCTATCAGTGCTGCACATAGGATAGGGCTGCAAAAATCCCCAGAATTTGCAGGTTGCACAATTGAGAAATCCACTTTTTAATGGCCTATGGGTGCCCCAGAGGCTGTCAGGGCTGGCATGTAGTCAGACAGCTCCAGTGGCCTACTGACTGGATACCATAGCTGTCACTCAGAGGAGAGAGGAGGAGCTGGGGAGCATGCAGTCTAGGGTGCACCTGCTGGCGAGCAGTAGAATCTGGATTCCTCTGTTGCAAAGCCTACATAACCATCACCGCAGGCATGTCTACACAGCTTTACCCATCCTATATAATGCAAATTCACTATAGCCTCAAACCTCAAAATTCTGCAACGGGTTTTAAGGATTTCTGAGGGTTGACCCATCAGAGCAATCCCTGTCTATAAGCCCTATAAGGGAAGAGATCCCCTGTTTAGTGTGGCGAGCTTGTAATATAAAGTGGTTCTCGCTCTAACAGACTGACACTATTACAAGGACGCCTTGTATTACATGCACAGCTCTTATAGTAAAGGGGCTTGTTTGTGATGAGATAAAACCTTTAAGCCTGCAGAAATACCATAGGATAAGTAAAAAGTGTCTGCAGAAGGTCCAACCACTAGGACCCCTAACGGTCACAAGGATGGGGGTCCCATGTGGGGTAGTTAAAAGTATTTTATTCTATTGGCATGATGGAGCCTATCAGTCAAAAAGGGGAACGAGACACTTGTCATCTTGATTGGGTGACCCACCACTGATCAGAAACTTATCACTTATTCTTCAGGATGTGAAACTACAACTCCCAGCATGCCCTGATGGTCTTCAGTTGGAGATCACCAGTCTGGAATGTCTTTACACACCTTTGTTCATTTCACAGGGCAAAAAAAATGTAATGACGGTGTTCCCTTTAACAGGAGCCTGTCATCAGGTAGACCTGGGTGAACTGGGATGTCTAGAAGGTGCCACGGTGCTTTAAAGGGCTTTTGTGGTCAACCATACGTGGTCTGTGGAGATTCGACACCTGGTACCTTCGTCGATCAGCTGATTGAAGAGGCTGCAACATTCAGGTGAGCGCTGCAGCCTCTTCACTGAATACATATCATAGTGGCTGTGCTAGACTTTGCAGCTCAGCCCCATTCACTTGAATGGGACTGAGCTGCTGCATCATGAGACCAACAAACATGATGTCATTGGCATGGTGCCATGACTTCTTTAAATATCTAAAGGATGGAAATCCTGATTGTCAGTCCCCCACTAATCACATACTGAAGACCTATCTTAAGGGTGTAAGTTCCCGAAAATCCTTTTACTATACTAATCCAGGGCTCATGCCCCAATACAATCACAAACCTCATTCTATGAAGCTCCTGAAGTGCATTAGCCAGGGTCGCCTCTGCTTCCTGTGCCCGGATTTCCGCCTGCTTCAGCCGATCATTGAGTAATGGTTCTGCGTTCCTGTTTGAGTCGGAGGACTTCTCGCCACCATGATCCATATCTTCAAAATCTGAGAAGGTAATACAAACATGTATGACTTCAGAGATGACATTCAATGGTTACTAATGTAATGCGCCCCCTGCAGCAGGAGAGACCCGTCTGGGGGGTTAGCTGTCAGACTCTAAGGGTAGAGGAAACAGATATGAGGAGGTGTACTACCTGGAGCAAATGTGCGGTCATCAGGGATTTTCTTACCTTGGACTAATAGAGAAAAAGAATGACTTGCAGGGCGAAGGAGTGAAGCTAAGCATCTTCAGTGACCATTATCCTTCCTCTATATCACAGGTCACAAAGGGACAGATAAAGCAACTCTATCAAACAAGACCTCATAGCTCAGCTTCCTGGACATGAGCAGGGTCCACTATACGCCTGTTTTTGTTGTATCCCCCCCTTTGTTATTGCAGTCCTTTGATTTGGGATGAAATGTGGCATATGATACATGTTTGAGCAATAGGAGATTTTACTGCATATCTATTAAGTAATGTTTTCTAACCCCACATCTGACAGCGATAGAAGATAACAGGGATCGTTGTCCCTCGGTGAACTGTATTTCTGGACGTCTTGGATTGGAATATTGGGGTCACCTGCCATCACACTTACATACTCAGATACCGGACAAAATAGTCCTACAAGCACGACTGCTTCGCCAGCTACAAAGTAACGGATACCCAACAGATTCCATTGTACTCAAAGCGTTCTATCAGGCTCCGTAGGTCTCCAGCATTTTAGACCAGAAAACGGACACCCCAGCACAGATGTGAACGTAGCTTTAAGATCACAAAAGGTTGCCCGCACCAAAACTTTGTGAAAAATCCTCTGGTCACAAAATGTGGTTAGAACAGGTTTTTACTTGTCACGGAACGCAAGCACAGACCTTAAAGGGGTTGTCCAGCATTTTATGTATCTGATTGGTGGGGGAGGGAGGCTGACTGACAGTCCCCACACAGACCAGCTGTATGAGGCCAATTCCGACTGAGTTCACGCCAGCTGCTTCTGAACCAGTGTTACGCATAGAACATACATCAGAAACGGCCCCATACAGATAATCCATTTGGGGTCCACTTGTTGGCCCCCCACTCAAATTCCCAGACGACCCCTTTAAAATGGTGATGTAAAAGTGTATTAGAAAGAGATTCTATTGTATTTACATAGACCTGATGGGTCTCACGACAGATCTGTTTCACTGAATACTTTCACATACAATAACCATTCCGCAGCATCTTCTCTTAGAATCCTGAATTACATTGTTCCTCTGTTATCCCTCCTAGAAATGTATGAAGAATTTGACAGCCCAGTTGAGGGTGTGAATCTGCACAATGACACTATATAACCAATTCTGCCAGTGTCAGGCAAACTAGCGACACACCCTTCTGACAGAGGGAATGGTACCACCCAGTTGTCAATTGATATTATCTAAGAGGATTAGCAGAGGAATGGAACAACACAGTTATAAGGGAAGACGCTCCAGAATTGTTATATCATGGGGGTATTTACTACAACAGACAGGTTCTCTATAAGATGCAGCATTTACATCCATAAAACAATATTAGAAATTTTGCATTATCAGATGTCAAATAATTAGAATGACCCAAGATCTGTCACAAGGCCTCCTGTGCACCTCGCCAGCTATACAGGAAGCTTACCATACTGCAGTAAGCCGTCATCTGGGATCACTGGCTTGAAGAATTCTTCCTTGTCCCAGGGTTTGGGGTCGGTGACATTACTGAGACTCTCCGCAGAGCAGCTCTGCACAACACAAGAAAGAAATCATCATGGAGGAGGGCAGTGATGTAAGGGTTACTCTTATACCTGTAGTACATGCAAGTCAGGCTATAAATAGCCATAAATTTATATTCAGATCTATACCCAAAAAGAAACATTCATACCAATACATATATTTACATATACAAACTCATAACACTAATAAGATATGCCTGCTCAGCTGAGCCCAGAGTTACAGGGGAAGGGGGATTGGGAGGAAGTGCTGTTCACCTAATGTGTATGTCCTGCTTTATGCTGAACCCCGTACACAGCACCTCCTAAAACCCCAGAGGCCAAACCCAACATTTAGTCTTCTAGAAGCAAAAGGTAAGTGGGCACTTACTGTAGATCTGATGTAGTTGATGAGTTTTATGTATCCATAGAAGTCGAGACCTAAAAGAACACAAGAGGCAATGATGTCATACATACAAAATAACAGAAATCAGAGGGTTAATGAGGGATAATCTGTCCATATGTATTGTTGAAGCTAGTAGAGAGGGTGCCCCAATGCGTACCCCTAATACCCCAAACTATCACTATTGTGGCTGCTGCAACACTAAACTTTCTAAAGTATTTCACCTAAGAATGCTTTGCCATTTCAGGATCTCTGCTTGCGGTCATTGTATTCACAAAGTCACCTATAACTGTATCCTCTGTGTGCCTGGATTCCAGAATGATACAAGTCGCCTGCACTGATACATTGTAGCAAAGTATCAGGACAGGGGATGTTAGTGCTTCTTGTGTGTTTAGCTCATAAAAGATCATCTAGACAGGATACAAGTGTAACAAACCCTCAGCTGTCACACCTTTCTATTACTTTAGCTCTTCACAGGCTCTGTATACATTACTTTGCCTAGCTTCAGGTTGTACGTATATGATGGAGGACTGGGATGGATACCATTGCACAAAAGGTACTACACAGAACACTTGCACTGCAACGATCCTGTGCACACAGGAAACACAATACACAAGATATACTGGTGGATTTACTAACAACAAGCAGAGATCTTACAAAAATCAAATACAGTCAATATAGCAACCCCACAGATGTTGTCACCCAGCTTTCCCACTGCTCTGAAATACATCCCTATAGAACTGCTGCCACCTAAATCCATATTGAGATCTATAACTTATAGGAAAGTTGGGTGACAACCGCTATATCCATTGTATTAGAGAATATATTATTTGTCACACGCCTTTTCTAGTGCCCTGAATGACAACTCTGTAGAGCTGCTGTTATATAAATTACAGGAAACTTCACTGACAACCCCCGTGTCAAGTATATTAGAGAATATATTAGTTGTCACCCAACTTTCTTAGTAACAGACAAAATAAAGAAAACATAGGGCTTATTTGAATATTCAGGAATTTCTAGAACACGTTCAGAAATTCCCTCCGCCCCTGCAGGACATTGATAATTTTGTGATAGGCAGCGTACCATGCTGGGAAATGATCTGATGGATGTCAAAATGGTGCTGGGCGCGGCAGTGGGTGAAGGTCTCCTCCGGTGATGGCTGCGTCCTAGGGGTACAGATGGTTAATAAGCTTGAAAGAAGATACATATAGGAATATACAGGTGACCTGTATACTCTGTATACTGTACAAATGTATATAGAAAAAAGGGAAGGAAGGGAAAGGAAAATATACTCAGCCAACTTATAGTGAAAATCACTCTCCCATATATCGCTTCTCACTCTGAGATCCGTGGATCTATAGACCGGCTCGGAAAAAATATGCTCCCTCGGTCCGGAGCCAAACGATAGTACATCCAACAAGAAATTGATTCCAGCCAGGTTACGTGGAAAGATGCAAAAATACTTCTTCTTTATTGTTAAAAAGTTTACAAAATCACAGCAGCATGAAAAACAGGAATGTGGGCGTCAGACTGACGCGTTTCGGATATGTAATCCTTTGTCAAAGTCTGATCACTTACGACTTGAGTCCCCTCTGATATAGTGCTCAACCACACCTCAAATCAATCAACCTGGTATATGCTAACAGGTGATTTACTAACTGCACAATAATACAGAGAGGACTCAAAATATATAAATAGTTAAAAAACACAAAAACAACCAAACATATTTAAAACCAAAAAATAAATATATAGACCACACGATTGTAGAAAAAAGCTATATCTCCATTCACATAATATAGAATATATACGTATGTGTGATCTCATATTACCAGATATAGACAATATTGAAGTTTAAACAAAAAACACAGCAACACATATATACACAATAAATATAAAACAAACTGAGAAAGACTACAAAAAATATACAGACCATCAGGATCACAATACATGCAAAAAAGAATCTCCATGATAAACGAAATGTGTTCCCACGGACCATCCCGGGATGCCCTGAATAAAAATGGAGGCTCCTCCAACTCACACGAATATGAGCATGCGTGAGGATAAATCATGTGATAAGCCTTCTCCTGTTCTATTAGATGGAATATTTCCTTTGAAATATCCGGCTATATTTCCAAAACAGACACATGTAGCACAAGACATTCTTCTTAATATAGAGGAATATGACAGGAACACATGATATCTACGTCCTCACTTCATTGGATGGAAATGTCCAACATTACATGTGATCCGGAATCATTCATTGAATGGAGATATTCAACATTGTATGTGATCCAGAATCATTCATTGGATGGAGATGTCCAACATTATATGTGATCCGGAATAATTCATTGGATGGAGATGTCCAACATGATATGTAATCCGGAATCACTGTTAAGGTAAGTGCAAAATAAATGTGAGTTTATCACGTATAATATTGAGAAAATTACACCTTTCAACATGGTATAACTTAAAAATTCTTTTATAATATCACAAACCTATATTGTCAATGCCATCTTGTGTGTGTACACACGGTGCATGATATTACACACGGTACATGAAGATATTATATAACTATGGTGAAATTGTCCCACAATATAGATTCGTTCAGAGGATTACAATAGATATTTAATAGATATAAGATATATCATTTCTATTATTCATGCCCAATGGATACCGTGTTCCCAACTTGAGAATCCAATGGACTTCTCTGATTCTTAAAATACGCTCCCAATCACCACCCCTAATTGGGCGCTTCACTTGTTCTATGCCCCAAAATATCAAACTGGACATGTCACTCTTATGTTTTTCTTTAAAGTGTCTCGACACCCCTGTATTTCTAAGGTTATCCGGATTACTTATACTACGTAAGTGTTCAGAAATACGCGTTTTCAAAGGCCTGATGGTACTGCCAATATATTGTACTTTACACTCCTGACATGCAATCATGTATACAACATGACTGCTGTTGCAATCCATATGATCTTTTATTTTATATGAATGATGCATCTCAGCGTCAGAAAACTTTGTTATTTTCGATGTCCACTGGCAAGTGGAACAACGTACATGTCCACATTTGAAAAAACCCACCATATGTAACCAATTTTGTGTTCCTTCTTCCTTCTTATTAACCAAGAGACTAGGTGAAATATAATTCCCCAGTGTCTTACCCCTCCTGGATATGAAACTACAACCTTTTTTAATCACTTCCCCCAAAATTGGGTCCTGATTAAGGATGGGCATGTTGTTTCTAATTATCTGGGTAATCTCATCGAATTCTGTACTATATCTAGTTGAAAAGTGTATATCACTGGTATTATCTTTTTGTTTCTTTTTCTGGGGGTTATACAACAGCTGTTCTCTATCTCTACGTGTTGCAATATCAAATGCCCTGTTGATGGACCATTGGGGATAATGTCTCTGTTTAAGTCTATTTTTAACAACAAGAGACTCTTTTTCAAAAGCCTCCTGTGTGGAACAATTTCTTTTGACTCTAAGGAACTCACCAACCGGTAAAGATTTTTTTGTGTGTTTAGGGTGCATACTGTGTGCATGCAAAAGTGTATTACCTGCACTAGGTTTCCTGTAGTTACACACCTGTACTTTACCACTATCTTGATCTCCTATGAGTGTTACATCCAAAAAATTGATACTCTCTTCTCCCATGTTGAAAGTGAATTTTAAATTATAGGGGTTGTCATTGATATAGTCTATAAACTTATGTATATCCTCAGTCCGACCCGTCCAGACCAAGAGGGCGTCGTCAATATAACGACCATACCAGTGTATCTGGCTGCGAAAAGGATTGCTGTTATCATATAGATGCTTCTCCTCCCACCAGGCCATAACTATGTTGGCCAAGGAGGGGGAGAAACATGCACCCATGGGCGCCCCCTTGATCTGGAGATAAAATTTATCCAAAAACATGAAGTAATTGTGTTGTAATAAGAATTCAATGGTCTGGATGATATATTCATTAAATTCCGGATCGAAATTAGTGTGGACATATAGAAAATGGGAAAGAGCAGTAATAGCTATGTTATGTGGTATTGAGGAATAAAGGGCTGTAACATCACAACTAACCCAGGTAAAATCCCCCCTCCACTGAAACCCATCAAATACTTTAAGGACCTCCTTGGTATCCTTGATGTAACTAGGTGTTAGTTTTACCAAAGGCTGAAGTAATTGGTCAACCCAAATACATAAACGCTCCGCAAGTGAACCTATACCCGAAATGATGGGTCTCAGCGGGGGGGGGAACCCACTCTTGTGCGTTTTCGGTAGCCCATGAAAGATGGGAACTATCGGATGTTCCACATATAAATACTGTATCTCCCTCTCCGTGAGGAAACCTTGATTCAAACCCTCTTCCAAGAGGGACTTTATTTTGCGAGAAAAAATGTTGGTCGGATCCTCACTCAGAACACGGTATGTGTCTGCATCATCCAAAATGGAATATGCTGACTGAATATAATCGCTTCTGTTGAGGATCACCACTCGTCCTCCTTTGTCTGACATCTTCACTATGACCTTGTCATTAGTCTGCAAATATTTCAATGTCAACCTCTCATCCATTTTTAAATTATCAAACCGAGATTTAGTTTTCTGTACATCATATAACTTAACAAGGTCCCTTTCAATGGCACTCTGGAACATGTCCAGTGCCGGACATCTAGAATTGAGGGGATAAAAAAATGGATTCTTTATATCAACCTTGAAATCCGGAACAGTTAATCCATCTTTCTCACTATCCCCCAAATTCTTCAAATTTAGTAGACAACATTGCTCGTCAAACAATAATTTACCAAACTCATTTACCACAGGAGAACTGTCAATCATCACATCTTTTTCCAACTCATGCACATCAAAAAAATGCCTCTTGATTGTGAGTAAGCGAATAAACTTGTTCACATCTAATAATGTCTCAAATATATCAAATTGTTCCACAGGGACAAAATTTAAACCTTTTGACAATAATTGTAAGCATGAATCAGAAAAAGAACATTTTTTCTCGCAAAATAAAGTCCCTCTTGGAAGAGGGTTTGAATCAAGGTTTCCTCACGGAGAGGGAGATACAGTATTTATATGTGGAACATCCGATAGTTCCCATCTTTCATGGGCTACCGAAAACGCACAAGAGTGGGTTCCCCCCCCCGCTGAGACCCATCATTTCGGGTATAGGTTCACTTGCGGAGCGTTTATGTATTTGGGTTGACCAATTACTTCAGCCTTTGGTAAAACTAACACCTAGTTACATCAAGGATACCAAGGAGGTCCTTAAAGTATTTGATGGGTTTCAGTGGAGGGGGGATTTTACCTGGGTTAGTTGTGATGTTACAGCCCTTTATTCCTCAATACCACATAACATAGCTATTACTGCTCTTTCCCATTTTCTATATGTCCACACTAATTTCGATCCGGAATTTAATGAATATATCATCCAGACCATTGAATTCTTATTACAACACAATTACTTCATGTTTTTGGATAAATTTTATCTCCAGATCAAGGGGGCGCCCATGGGTGCATGTTTCTCCCCCTCCTTGGCCAACATAGTTATGGCCTGGTGGGAGGAGAAGCATCTATATGATAACAGCAATCCTTTTCGCAGCCAGATACACTGGTATGGTCGTTATATTGACGACACCCTCTTGGTCTGGACGGGTCGGACTGAGGATATACATAAGTTTATAGACTATATCAATGACAACCCCTATAATTTAAAATTCACTTTCAACATGGGAGAAGAGAGTATCAATTTTTTGGATGTAACACTCATAGGAGATCAAGATAGTGGTAAAGTACAGGTGTGTAACTACAGGAAACCTAGTGCAGGTAATACACTTTTGCATGCACACAGTATGCACCCTAAACACACAAAAAAATCTTTACCGGTTGGTGAGTTCCTTAGAGTCAAAAGAAATTGTTCCACACAGGAGGCTTTTGAAAAAGAGTCTCTTGTTGTTAAAAATAGACTTAAACAGAGACATTATCCCCAATGGTCCATCAACAGGGCATTTGATATTGCAACACGTAGAGATAGAGAACAGCTGTTGTATAACCCCCAGAAAAAGAAACAAAAAGATAATACCAGTGATATACACTTTTCAACTAGATATAGTACAGAATTCGATGAGATTACCCAGATAATTAGAAACAACATGCCCATCCTTAATCAGGACCCAATTTTGGGGGAAGTGATTAAAAAAGGTTGTAGTTTCATATCCAGGAGGGGTAAGACACTGGGGAATTATATTTCACCTAGTCTCTTGGTTAATAAGAAGGAAGAAGGAACACAAAATTGGTTACATATGGTGGGTTTTTTCAAATGTGGACATGTACGTTGTTCCACTTGCCAGTGGACATCGAAAATAACAAAGTTTTCTGACGCTGAGATGCATCATTCATATAAAATAAAAGATCATATGGATTGCAACAGCAGTCATGTTGTATACATGATTGCATGTCAGGAGTGTAAAGTACAATATATTGGCAGTACCATCAGGCCTTTGAAAACGCGTATTTCTGAACACTTACGTAGTATAAGTAATCCGGATAACCTTAGAAATACAGGGGTGTCGAGACACTTTAAAGAAAAACATAAGAGTGACATGTCCAGTTTGATATTTTGGGGCATAGAACAAGTGAAGCGCCCAATTAGGGGTGGTGATTGGGAGCGTATTTTAAGAATCAGAGAAGTCCATTGGATTCTCAAGTTGGGAACACGGTATCCATTGGGCATGAATAATAGAAATGATATATCTTATATCTATTAAATATCTATTGTAATCCTCTGAACGAATCTATATTGTGGGACAATTTCACCATAGTTATATAATATCTTCATGTACCGTGTGTAATATCATGCACCGTGTGTACACACACAAGATGGCATTGACAATATAGGTTTGTGATATTATAAAAGAATTTTTAAGTTATACCATGTTGAAAGGTGTAATTTTCTCAATATTATACGTGATAAACTCACATTTATTTTGCACTTACCTTAACAGTGATTCCGGATTACATATCATGTTGGACATCTCCATCCAATGAATTATTCCGGATCACATATAATGTTGGACATCTCCATCCAATGAATGATTCTGGATCACATACAATGTTGAATATCTCCATTCAATGAATGATTCCGGATCACATGTAATGTTGGACATTTCCATCCAATGAAGTGAGGACGTAGATATCATGTGTTCCTGTCATATTCCTCTATATTAAGAAGAATGTCTTGTGCTACATGTGTCTGTTTTGGAAATATAGCCGGATATTTCAAAGGAAATATTCCATCTAATAGAACAGGAGAAGGCTTATCACATGATTTATCCTCACGCATGCTCATATTCGTGTGAGTTGGAGGAGCCTCCATTTTTATTCAGGGCATCCCGGGATGGTCCGTGGGAACACATTTCGTTTATCATGGAGATTCTTTTTTGCATGTATTGTGATCCTGATGGTCTGTATATTTTTTGTAGTCTTTCTCAGTTTGTTTTATATTTATTGTGTATATATGTGTTGCTGTGTTTTTTGTTTAAACTTCAATATTGTCTATATCTGGTAATATGAGATCACACATACGTATATATTCTATATTATGTGAATGGAGATATAGCTTTTTTCTACAATCGTGTGGTCTATATATTTATTTTTTGGTTTTAAATATGTTTGGTTGTTTTTGTGTTTTTTAACTATTTATATATTTTGAGTCCTCTCTGTATTATTGTGCAGTTAGTAAATCACCTGTTAGCATATACCAGGTTGATTGATTTGAGGTGTGGTTGAGCACTATATCAGAGGGGACTCAAGTCGTAAGTGATCAGACTTTGACAAAGGATTACATATCCGAAACGCGTCAGTCTGACGCCCACATTCCTGTTTTTCATGCTGCTGTGATTTTGTAAACTTTTTAACAATAAAGAAGAAGTATTTTTGCATCTTTCCACGTAACCTGGCTGGAATCAATTTCTTGTTGGATGTAATACTGTACAAATACCTGTCACAGAAGAGACAGCGGACCTCGACACCAGCACCCCCATCATCCTCATCATCCCAAGCTCCATCATCATCACCGTCTGACAGATCAGGGAAATCCTCAAAGTCACCGCCATCCAGAGCTGACAAAACATGAGACCCCATATAAGGCAACAAGATCTATACATATGGGGATATATATATATATATATATATATATATATATATATATATATATATACACATACACACACACGAGCACTAACACTGGATGAGATCAGCAGATCATACTTACATCATGGTGACTAGATCTGTGTATAGTGTGTGTGCACATACAAACACCTGTTTAGCTCCACCTCCATCCCCAGCAACTGTGGAACAACAAGTCCCAGCACAACCCCCTCCAGACCTCCCCCACATTATAACATATTGACCGCACAGACCGAATACTCACATGGATCTATGTATTGCGCCATCTTGGTTAATGGCAGATTGTAGCCTCGCCCATCAACATCCGGTCTACTGAGTCCTGGCAGATTGTATAGTGGTGGAAACTAAAGGACCTTTGATGATGTCATGATCATGTGATCAGTCACGTGTGCGGGAGGAGTCAGGCTCTGCACTATGTTGTCAGATAAATGTCACTCGGGCTTTGTTGTGATGTTTCCTGACACACACAGCTCTGCTCCTCCGACACTACCACACACACAGCTCTGCCAGTGGCATAACACACAGCATGATGCCCCCTAGTGGCCCCTGAACACAGTATTATCTCCCATAGTGGCCCCTGCACACAGTATTATGTCCCATAGTGGCCCCTGAACACAGTATTATCCCCCATAGTGGCCCCTGCACACAGTATTATGCCCCATAGTGGCCCCTGCACACAGTATTATGCCTCATAGTGGCCCCTGCACACAGTATTATGCCCCATAGTGGCCCCTGCACACAGTATTATCCCCCATAGTGGCCCCTGCACACAATATTATGCCCCATAGTGGCCCCTGCACACAGTACTATGCCTCATAGTGGCCCCTGCATACAGTATTATGCCCCATAGTGGCCCCTGCACACAGTATTATCCCCCATAGTGGCCCCTGCACACAATATTATGCCCCATAGTGGCCCCTGCACACAGTATTATGCCCCATAGTGGCCCCTGCACACAGTATTATGCCCCATAGTGGCCCCTGCACACAGTATTATGCCCCATAATGGCCCCTGCACACAGTATTATGTCCCATAGTGGCCCCTGCACACAGTATTATGCCCCATAGTGGCCCCTGTACACAGTATTATGCCCCATAGTGGCCCCTGCACACAGCATTATGCTCCATAGTGGCCCCTGCACACAGTATTATGTCCCATAGTGGCCCCTGCACACAGTATTGTGGCCCCTGCATACAGTATTATGCCCCCAGAGTACAATGATCAGAGACCCAAGGGAGGATACAAACATAAAAAAAACAATGTTTCTTACCTCTCCCTGGCTCCGGCGCACTCTCCGCTACTTTTGGCCATCTTCAGTGTTGGACCAGACGTCACCTGAAATGAGCGAGCGTCACGACACATGACGCTGTCCTGGCCCACGAGACATCTGTGATGTCACCAAAAAGGCCCACAGGCTGCCGGAGCACAGGAGAAGTGAGTAACAGTGTTTTTTACGTTCCCTCACCTCCCCTTGGTCTCCAATCATCTGCTCCTCCGACACCTCTACACACAGCTCTGCACCTCTGACACCACTACACACAGCTCTGCTCCTCCGATACTACTACACACAGCTCTGCTCCTCCGATACTACTACACACAGCTCTGCTCCTCCGATACTACTACACACAGCTCTGCTCCTCCGACACCACTACACACAGCTCTGCTCCTCCGATACTACTACACACAGCTCTGCTCCTCCGATACTACTACACACAGCTCTGCTCCTCCGATACTACTACACACAGCTCTGCTCCTCCGATACTACTACACACAGCTCTGCACCTCCGATACTACTACACACAGCTCTGCGCCTCAGACACCACTACACACAGCTCTGCGCCTCCGATACTACTACACACAGCTCTGCGCCTCAGACACCACTACACACAGCTCTGCTCCTCCGACACCTCTACACACAGCTCTGCACCTCCGACACCACTACACACAGCTCTGCTCCTCCGATACTACTACACACAGCTCTGCTCCTCCGACACCTCTACACACAGCTCTGCACCTCCGACACCACTACACACAGCTCTGCTCCTCCGATACTACTACACACAGCTCTGCTCCTCCGATACTACTACACACAGCTCTGCTCCTCCGATACTACTACACACAGCTCTGCTCCTCCGATACTACTACACACAGCTCTGCTCCTCCGATACTACTACACACAGCTCTGCGCCTCCGATACTGCTACACACAGCTCTGCTCCTCTGATACCACTACACACAGCTCTGCACCTCCGATGATACTACTACACACAGCTCTGCTCCTCCGACACCACTACACACAGCTCTGCGCCTCCGATACTACTACACACAGCTCTGCTCCTCTGATACCACTACACACAGCTCTGCGCCTCAGACACCACTACACACAGCTCTGCGCCTCCGATACTACTACACACAGCTCTGCGCCTCAGACACCACTACACACAGCTCTGCTCCTCCGATACTACTACACACAGCTCCGCTCCTCTGATACCACTACACACAGCTCTGCGCCTCCGATACTACTACACACAGCTCTGCTCCTCCGACACCACTACACACAGTTCTGCGCCTCCGATACTACTGCACACAGCTCTGCTCCTCCGACACCACTACACACAGCTCTGCTCCTCCGATACTACTACACACAGCTCTGCTCCTCCGATACTACTACACACAGCTCTGCTCCTCTGATACTACTACACACAGCTCTGCTCCTCTGATACCACTACACACAGCTCTGCGCCTCAGACACCACTACACACAGTTCTGCTCCTCCGACACCACTACACACAGCTCTGCGCCTCCGATACTACTACACACAGCTCTGCTCCTCCGACACCACTACACACAGTTCTGCGCCTCCGATACTACTACACACAGCTCTGCTCCTCCGACACCACTACACACAGCTCTGCTCCTCCGATACTACTACACACAGCTCTGCACCTCCGATGATACTACTACACACAGCTCTGCGCCTCCGATGATACTACTACACACAGCTCTGCGCCTCAGACACCACTACACACAGCTCTGCTCCTCCGATACTACTACACACAGCTCTGCTCCTCTGATACCACTACACACAGCTCTGCTCCTCCGATACTACTACACACAGCTCTGCTCCTCTGATACCACTACACACAGCTCTGCGCCTCAGACACCACTACACACAGCTCTGCTCCTCCGACACCACTACACACAGCTCTGCGCTTCCGATTCTACTACACACAGCTCTGCACCTCCGATACTACTACACACAGCTCTGCTCCTCCGACACCACTACACACAGCTCTGCGCTTCCGATTCTACTACACACAGCTCTGCACCTCCGATACCACTACACAAAGCTCTGCACCTCCGATACTACTACACACACAGCTCTGCACAGCACATTGAGTAACCATGGGACCCCAACATGCTATAGGATAAGCAGCAGCCTATTATGGTTACGGTTATCAGCCAGACTCTCTCTCCAGGGCCAATATCTTTTGTCACCTGACCACCTACAATCTTAATCCTCTCTTAGTTCTATCTGGCAGTGAATCCCAATAAGAGAACGTTACCCCTCACTGCTCAGAGACATGCATGCCCAAATCTCTGCCTTATGTGCGAGTGATGACCTACTGACCAAATGTGTTACAAAAACAACCCCAAGAGTTAACAGGGACGTAACTAGCAAAAACGGGGCCCCATAGCAAGCTTATGACTGGACCCCCACATAGTATAACACCCCCTTGACTGATCCTCCCACACATTATATTGCCCCATTATTGACCACCTTACAGTAACTGCCCCTGTTATAGGCCCCCATATAATATAGTGGCCCCCTCAGAGCTACTTTAATGGATAACCCCTAAAAGTAATGGCTGATAGTCACTTACCTATTCCCACTCCTGCCTAGAGCTGCCTCCGCTTAGGTCTCCAGGGTCACTGTATATTACCACTTTCGGGTATGTTCACATGGAGTTTTTTGGAGCGGATTTTGACGTGGAATCTGCCTTAAAATCAGACTCCAAAAACAGCTCCCATTGACTTCAATGGGATCCGGTCGCTTCTTTTTTCCGCTAGCTAGTAGTAGAAAAAAGCAGCACCATGCCCTATATTGCCGCAGATTCTGCGGCTGACTCAGGCTGCCTCCCCACCGTGTGAACATACCCTTACATTGGACAGCGTCAGGGATGTATATGCACCGCCCCCTGGAGGCCTAAGCAGAGGGGGCCGTGGACAGGGGCAGGGATCAGTAAGTGAAAATTAGCCATTACGTGCTGGAGTAATCTAGTAGGTAGCGGCTTAAAGAACAACATCGGGGGTCCAATTGGGATCCAATAAGATCGCAGGAAGTAGCTAACTCCTCCTACTTGGCTTTTAAAGATATTCTACCACAAAATTTACCAAGTCAGAATAGCCTTAAGAAAGGCTATTCATCTCCTACCTTGCTCAGTCGCCCCTGGCCCACCGTTCCTTAGAAATACCGTTTTTTACCGGTATGCAAATGAGCTCTCCCGCAGCAATGGGGGCGGGCCCCAGCGCTCAAAAGGCAATGGGGTCGTCCCCTTTGCTGCCAGAGAACTCTCTCCAGCAACGCCTCCATCTTCAGCTGAATCCTCCTCTTCCCTCGTCGTCTTCTGTCTGGGTCAACTCCGACGCCTGCACAGTCGGCTATACCAGTGAGACACCAGTAGAGCCGACTGCACATGCCGGCCATTTTTGGGAGGCCGCTCTTGCTCTTGTAGTTCAATACAGGAGCGGCCTCCCAAAAATGGCCGGCATGCACACTTGGCTCTGCTGGTGTCTCAATGGCAGAGCTGACTGCGCAGACGTCGCAGTTTGACCCAGACGGAAGAAAGAAGAGGCAGTTGCAGCTGAAGATGGAGGCGTCGCTGGAGACAGTTCTCTGGCAGCAATGAGGACGCCCCCATTGCTGTGAAAGAACTCATTTGCATACTGGTAATAAAAGGTATTTCTACGGAACGGCGGGCCCGGGGCGACTGAGCAAGGTAGGAGACGAATAGCCTTTCTTAAGGCTATTCCGACGTGGTATATAGAAAAAAAATGTTGCTTTAGTGGTAGAATCCCTTTAATACAAACTGATAACTCATGAGATGAAACATAAGGCTGAATTCACACTCTGTGGACTTACACTACAGCAGATGGGTTTAAAAAAAACCTACAACCTAGTGCAGGATTGATGACATGTTGTAAATGTAATATACGTTTGACATCTAGGGGGCAGTGTTCTGTGGTAGCCTATGGACAAATCATGAATCAGCTAAATGTATGACATATTTATTTTGTGAAGCCATGCACCTGACACCGGGCAAATTTTCACCCTTAGCAAAAACATGTCCTATCTCTACCTAAAACAGCGCCACACCTGTCCACAGGTTGTGGGTGGTATTGCACTTTTCAGTCCCATTCACTTCAGTGGTTGCAATACTAGACACAACCTGTGGACAGGTGTGGCGCTGTTTTTTTAATTAATTTATTTCTAATCTTTACTGCCCCCTTAATATACAGAGCCATGATCACAGCTTTTACAAGTTTTATTTTCTAAACAAGACAGTCATGGTAAGAAAGTTTAGAAATTTTACAATTTTTATTGAAATTATAGGTTCAGGACACAGCAGAGCGCAGACTTTTTGCACATAATATATGTATCACGTCACTTACATGTACCCGTATCACCACACAAATTATATTTCATAACAATAAAATAAAAAAACAAACCCACACCTTTCGGAAACAGCGCCACCCTTGCCCATAGAATGTGTCTGGTACTGCAGCCTCATTCACTTCTCTGCAATACCATACACAACCCATGCACAAGATTGTAGCAAACGCCATGATACCAGTGTGTGCGGAATGTAAGGCCTGGTGTTCTCTAGACACATCAATGCCATAGGATCTAGAGATAATGGGGTGAGAGGTTGTATAGAGGGCGTCCATACGTTTGACCAATGCCCGGGACTGGAGGTAGGTAATAAAGCTGTACATAGCGGC
Organism: Leptodactylus fuscus; assembly: GCF_031893055.1. NCBI lineage: Eukaryota > Metazoa > Chordata > Amphibia > Anura > Leptodactylidae > Leptodactylus > Leptodactylus fuscus. The sequence continues at coordinate 19,082,507 of NC_134271.1, read as the reverse complement.
ACGTAAAATCAACAGGCACCTAAAGCATATACGCTCTCTGTGTGACCCCTTTCCCAACTATCTGTATATTGCCCTGCACATTTGTATACCTGAGCAGTAAACCGTATATAATGCGTTCATGAGTATGACTTACGCTAGCACTCCACTACGACACGGACTCCCGATTGGTGCAGCATCCAGGGGTGGGACCCCCATCGATCCGACAGCGATGACCTAAAAACTGCTGGGGGTCTGGGTTAACAAAACTTTAACTCTAAACAGTGCCACTACTGACCACAGGCTGTATGTGGTATTGCAACTGAATCCAAATAATTTCAGATAAGTTGAGCTGCAATAACACACACAACCTGTGGAAAGTTGTGGCGCCGTTTCTTTCTAACCTTTATATAACAACATGAACTTCCCTTTTTATCTGACTTTCCTTATATCCTTTTGTTGCATTAATATAACATAAAACATTCGGCACCAGTTATATCCCCCTCCCCCACACTGTCTGGGCTCACCCCCACTAGCTTGACGTTTCCCAAACTTTCCCCAGTGTATGTATAGCCTTATTCTCCAGCAGGTCCACCTTCTTGTCGCTCCCCAGTATGGCATTATGTAACATGGCTTTGACCAGCGTGGGGATGGGCACCGAGTAAGAAGTAGGGAAGAGGTGAGAGACCGGAACCATCAACTTCCTGGTGAGCCATTCTAATGGACGGGATTCTTCTCGGTCAACCAAGAGAACTCTGAAATACAAGGAGATGAATTACACTTCTGCTTTGTATCTCCACCATGCTTTACACTGCAGCTGCTATGTCTATGCACAAGATCAGCAGGAAGCCAGTGCATGGAGATTTCCTACATAGAATGATCATAAACAACAAGAAAATGTCCTCAGTGATCAGGAAGCTGCCGCACACAGACAGAGGGGAGGGGCCTGCATAAGGGGAAGGAGTCAGGAAATTTGCAGAGATTAGATGTGAATGCAGTTTTTCCACTTCATTACAGTTACAGATTTTCCATCAGTTTCGATGGACATACATGTCAGCGTATGGTTATGACACTCTAGAAATGATGTTGGCGGTTAATATCGCGATTTACGAGTAACCCTTGCAACAATTACTGCGTACATAACCGTGTCATCTACTTACGCAGGTCTGAAGATGGAAAGACGGTCAAATTCAATTTCTTCTACTTCAGCTTCTACTTCCCCCTGTGAAAGCAGAGAATATAGCGTATCAGGGGTTGCCAGGAGAGGGCGCCATTATGGCGAATAGACTGTGAGGGTTATCTGAGCCTGCACGGTGACAGCACAGCCCACAGGGATGTTGTCATTCAGTGGTCCTGTCCAAGTGCTACACACACAGCTGCTGACTGACACATTGTAACAAACCCTCAGGGCCCATGTCTAAATGCAAAAAGCCCAGTTTTTAGTGGAATCTGGCTTGATCGCCCTCTGGTGACCAATACGATGTATTGCATTCAGTCCATTTGACATTATGCTGTCACGACCCCTTCATTATGGGAACGGGATTTACAAATATGGAGCCGGATTTTCTGCATAAAGAGGTGTCTGTACTGACCTTAACCCTGAGATACAGGAAGCTGCTCTCCTTGTCGGCACCTTTAGAAGACTCCAGATTGAAGTGTTGGCAGCCGCCCGCTTTCGCCAGCTGCGCTGACTTGAGAACGTAGTCGTGATCCACTCTAATGAATCCTGCCTGTAAAACACAGCGCGTAGCATTACAGGACAGTTGTGGCGTTACATCACAGTCATAACGTTACATCACCCTCAGCCCTTGATCACAGCGAATATTGGGAAACATCAGTAAACAGTTCCCATTCTCTTCCTTTCAATCTCTTGCCACATTCTTGCATTATGTGAATGGACACAATTCGAGACTAAAAACTAGAAATGTGTCGTTCACACAGCTGCATGGCTTGTTACAGTGTATCAGAGATATACTGAATAGAATGCCAGAAGTACAATTAGCACTGACACAGAGCACAGCAGTATGAATGGGTAAGGCAGGGATTAACCTGTTCATGCAGATCTTCCTAGTTCATGAACAAAATGCAACATTGCCAGAGCCGTATAGCCATGTTCCTCCAGATCTTCTTTGCTCATGGAAAGAATTCCACAACCAAAGTGAACACTGCCATTTTGCAGAGCCCTAGAACCAAACAGACCCTCCTGAGTCATGAATGTAATGTCCGATCCAAAGTGAACACTGACACCTTGCATGGCCTTATAGCCATGTTAAGCAAAGCAGTTCATTTATAGTAATGAATACATTCAGGGTTTGTGGAAAGTTGGGTACCCCTAAATGTTACCCAGCACCTAGGTATAAGATATGGCATGCATACCCATACCATTAGATGCCATATTGCCCTCAGAGGGAGAATACCATACTATATGGACCTGTAGTAACTCACTGTGCTGCTATATAGGATGGCAGTGCCATGTCCAACCCTTAAAGTGACCAATACAACCACAAAAATCAGCTGCTTTCATGTGTCAGGGCATGCTGGGAGTTGTAGTTGTTCAACCGAAGAAATGTGCTCCATGGGACACAATCGAATACATCAGGTTTTATTTGTCGGCGCATGTCCTTAAAGGGTTAAGCGCCTTGACAATTATTTGCCTGTATCACATCACGGAATTAAAGGCACAATGACGCTTGGCTTCCGCGTTCCTCTTTAAATGGCGTTTATTGTGGCAGTCGATATTGCGGCATATTACGGCAGAACAGTGGGCGCTTTGTCTCCGGTAACACCCGTGCCGGGCGCTTTGTGTCGCCATAATAGTGATGATTATTTTATTACCTTTTGAAGCGTGGGGCGATTAGATAGCGTCCGATTCTCACATTCCTATGCAGCTTTCTGGCGTGGCCGCCGCTACCCACGCTGCCTCCTGACAAATCCTCGGCCGGGCTCATGTGTCGCCCCATTAAAGCGAGCCTCTAATTTTGCCCGCCTTTCGTTCTGCGCTAAACGCCACTTAATAGAGTCCTGCCATCTTCAATTGTCTGCGGGAAATTAGAGTGACACAAATACCGTCCGCTTTCATCCCCCTTCAATCTGATTAGTCAGTCATCTACCCCCAGCTATGAGGGGCCGGCATCCCCCCCTACCCCCCCATTCATTGTCCCGGACTTACAAGTGACACATTCTCCTTGAAGATCAGGCCTGGGAGCCCCTAACCCATCATTCCACCTCAATACCCACACCTTTGTTTCTCCCCTCGCCTTGCAGAAGTTGATATATTGACGCCTGAGCCATCGGCGTCCCCTTAATCCGATACACTTTCCCAAATCCTCTGAGACCCCAAGCGGACGGTGCGTAAGCCCCCTATTATCCTGTATTTAACCTATAATTACGCCATGCAGCATTTCCATGGTAGAGAATGCAAAACAGCGCCGGGCCGCACAGACGCACATAGCCGTGACATCTGCATTCAGGGGGTGGCGAGAAGTGGGCACAAGCAACGCTATTTAAAAATATTTCCCCCAAAATTAAGGAGCCTTCCCCTTTAAGAAGGAAGAACAAGTTGTTAATAGAAGTCTGGTGGAGAGATATCCTGGGTAGTAAATGGTTAAAAGAATCTCAATGACATAAGATAAGAGAATCCAATACAGTGTCTAAAGGGGACCCAGCTTTCCACAAACCCTGATTTGACTGAAAGGGCCCTGCAATATGTCAGTGTTCACTTTAGATCTGGTATTCTCTTCATGAACTAGAAGGACCTGGATGAAAATGGCTACATGAATCTACAGGATGTCAGTAATCACTTTCTATCTAGCATTTTACTCATTAACTAGTAAACATAGCTATGGGGCATTGTAAGAGGTCGGTGATCACTTTAGATCTGGTATTCTGTTCATTAACCAGTTTTTTATATTTTTTGCACAAATCTTTGAGAATCTTTCAAGTGCCAAACTTGCTAGCTTTTTGATGTTCCAAAAGTGGTGCAGCTGCATGGTTGTGGCTCGTTACAATGTATCAGTCAGTGCAGCTGTAAGATGATATACAGGACCCCTCTCCCCCCATCCTACCCCCCAATCCCAACTCTCCCCCCCTCCCACTTGTCTTGCTTTGGCAATGCTAAATATCTATTTGGATGTGCCAATAAAGCTTGTTTGATTCTTGAACCAAGACTGGGTGCAGACACTGAATGTTTACATGTAATGGAGCGGACTTTGTACCTGTGCGCTTATAACACACCCCGATGATCACATCTCCATTATTGTGCAGATAACGGGCCATTATGTCTTATCTGGGATCAAAGTTTAACCCCAGAAGTGCCGTGGTGTAAACCTCATGTCCGGACACATCTGCTCAAGGACTTGTAAGATTTATCATGTTAGGTGTCCTGGTTACAAATAACTGTATGTCAAAGCTGGGTGGGCGTCTCTGGAGGCAAAATATGTCACTTTCCCCATCACATTAAGGGTAAGTTCACACGGGGTATTTTGGACTGGAACCTGAGGCAGAGGCTGCCTCAGGTTCAGATCCAAAATACAGGTAGCTGCGACTGAAAGCCGATGCACTGCACCAGCATCCAGTCACGCACGCTGCTCCGCTGTAGGTTGTTGCTGTCAGCTTGAAAAATCGGACGTCTTTGCGAACGGACACTTAAGGACAGACATGGACTGTAAAAGAACGCACATGATGTCCCATTAAATCAATGCAAAATGTAACAGACTCCGCTGGTGTCTGATGCTAATGTCCACACAAGATTTTGTGCGGACATTACCATCGGACAATAGCTGTTGGACACCGACACTAGTGTGAACGTTCCCTAATGCTCATATAATACTGCCAAGTGCTGAGAATATAATGGTGCTAGATAGCATCAACTTAATATTGCAACATAATAAGCACAGTGTTCAAAAAACACTGCCATACCGTAAACACAGTGCTCATGTAATACTGCCATATCGTAAACAGAGTGGTTATGTAATACTGCCATACAATAACCAGTGCCAACATAAAACTCCCATACTGTACATAATGCCCACATAATAATCACAGTGCCCATTTAATACTCCCATACCATACATAGTGCCCACGTAATAATGATATACAATAAACACATTTCTTACATAATATCGCCTTATCATACTTGCAGGCCCATACAATACTACCATACCATACATACAGTGCTCACATAATGCTGCCATACAGCCTTTGTATGTTATGTACGGTAATTATACAGAAGGGAGCAGAACTGTATTTTATATTCATTGATAGCAAGAAACTTTTAGATTCCGATCGAAAAACCGGGTAGCCGCGACTGAAAGCCAGTGCACTGCACCAGCCGCGCACTCTGCTCCGGATTAGGCCCAATGAATGGGCCTAGTCCGGAGGAGGGAGTGTCTTCAGGCCGAATCGCAAGGCGACTCCGCCTGAAGAATGAGCATGTCACTTCTTTTTTCCGGGAGTCGGAACAAACGGGTCCCGGAAAAAAGAACTGAGCGGCTCCCATTGATTTCAATGGGAGCCGTCTTTTTGGTCGGGATTTTGAGGCGGATACAGCCTCAAAGTCCTGATCAAAAGCCTCGTGTGAACTTACCCTTAAAAAAAGAAAAAAAAATAGTAAAAAACTGATACAGCGTACACTGGAAAAAACCATTAAAGATATGTTCACACACAGTTTTTTTGCAGGCTGATTTTGAGGTGAAATCAGCCTCGAAAAAATACCTCCCATTCATTTAAATGGGAGTCCGTAGCAGTGTTTTTCCACAACTGTTTTGGAAACTGCAGCATGCCCGCTGTGTGTATCTTCCCGCAATGTGTGGATGGAATTCGCTACGTGGGGGCCCAGCCTTAAATATAATTTTTGGCCCTTTTGCATCTGACTTTGCTAAAGGGGTCTCTTGGTTGGCACAGCTGGTAACTGGTATCCTCACACTGCGGTATTACCCTCCCATAACATACATTACAATATTATATGGTAGCCTCAGTGTGTTCAGCTGATCCAAATTATTCACCTTTCCCTTAAGTTGCTTTTATCCCCCTCTCAGGTCACATTTTGTATCTCGCACATTCAGGTTGGTCACATTACAATAAAGGCGATAATTGGCCGACAGACCAGTCACCACCTCCGCCTCATGGTGTCTATGGTCAGCTCTAGATTAGGTATGCACATACTCTCAGATTAAGAGAACATTCTGGATTATAATTAGAGATGAGCGAACACTGTTCGGAACAGCACGCTCACAGCACGCTCCCATAGAAATGAATGGAAGCGGCCGGCACCTGGGGGATTAAGCAGCCGGCCGCCGGCAAAGTCTGCGTGCCAGGTGCTTCCATTCATTTCTATGGGAGCGTGCTGTTCGGATCGGCTGATCCGAACAGTGTTCGCTCATGTCTAATTATAATGAGATTCAGGACTGATCCTCCTCGATCACTGCGCCTGACCCGCCCTACTCACCTCTCCAGATTTTGCTTTGGTGGTTCCAAGGCAGCAGAATCCCACATCATGTCCTTGAAAGGCGGACGAATACTCATCTAACTTCTCAAAATCCACCACCTCCTGCTTCTAAAGAGATCCGAGAGAGAGAAAGAGGTGAGGGCAGACCCACAGCAAGTAACATTGGTATACGTATATACACTGGTATACAAATATACACATACACTGGTAAGGCTTGAGGGTTACTTCCATTTATGGCCAACAAAACATACAGCATAAAAAAATGTTGCAATATGTACAAGTCACAGCCTCCCACAAGATCAACATAATCCTCTCCTAAAATACTCTGTGCTGCTGGAGGCTATAGCTTCTGATATGCAACTCTGACCACCATTAGCACAAGATCAGCACTCCTGAAATATTCTGTGCTGCTGCTGGGGGACTCTGCTCTTTCTACTATGCAACAGTCTGCCTGTGTCTTCCAATAAAGTCAGTTCATTCCTCTCCTGAAATACTCTGTACTGCTGGGGATCCTGATCTGTCCACTATGTAACTCTCTATGATGTCCCATTTGTCCGCGTTCCCCCTCCTGATCACACAACCCTGCACCAGCCCTGTACTAGACTGCTCGCTGCCTCTCACAATCACCTCCTTTAATACTCTGTGCTGCTGGGAGACCCCTCTCCCAATTTGTAACTCTTTGCCTATTTGCCTCTATTATCCTCCAAACAGCATAAAACGTCACACGCAAATGGACAGGTGACTTTCCCTTCAAAAAGATCACTATATTCCTCTTCTTAAATACTCTGTGCTGCTGGGAGTCCTTATTACTTTCATCTGTATAAGGCAACTTGGTGCCTACTTGACTCTTCTAGTATCAGGACACTGCACCGGTCTCGTCACTTTTCCCCCTCAGGTCACTCTTCTCCTGAAATACTCTGTGCTACTGAGGGGAGCCTGCTCCTTCCACCATTTAACTTTCTACCTCCTTGGCTCTATTCTTCCCCTGACACCTTATTAACAAGTGGACAGGTCAGCATACTCCTCTCCTGAAATACTATGTGCTGCTGGGACACCCTACTATTTTCCTTATATAACTTTTTCCTTGTCTTTATTACCCTCTTAACGTCATGGCACCTTACACATATGTGAAAAAGTCACATTCTCCCTAGAAGATCAGAACACACTTCTCCTGAAATACTCTGTGCTGCTGGATGGAGGGAAACCGGTTTCTTCCACTATATAACTTTCTACCTACTTGTCTCTATTCTCTTCCTGACACCTTACATAGCAGTGGACAGGTCACTTTCCCCCACAAGATCAGAACACACTTCTCCTGAAATACTCTGTGCTACTGTGTGTGAGCTGGGGCAGCCTAGTTGGGGAACCTGCTCCTTCTGCTATATACCTTTCTACCTACTTGTCTCTTTCCTCCTCCTGACACCTTATATAGCAGTGGACAGGATACTTTCCCCCCACAAGATCATCACACTCTTCTCCCACAGGTTTCCCATGTTCTGATTGGCTGCAGTGTGTTCTGTCCCCGCCCCTATGTATTATTATACAACATATGGTAACACACTATACAATACAATCACCCACCACATCCTTATAAGCCTCATCCTCGAACTTTAGCTCCCGTCGCCCGATCAGGGTGACTTTACTGTACAGCTGAGTCTGCAAAATCTCCTTGAGAAGTTCTTTCCCTGTTTCTCCAGACGCCCCAAGGATGAAACAGGATTTGTTCATCTGCTTGTAATCTTCTCGCAGCGTCTTCAGGTCTTTCGCCATCCTGTGCTCAGCAAGGAAATAATAAACCATTAGGATTCTTCTAAATAAACTGAGGCCCCAGCGGGAATAGTGGGCGCGATGTTCTGCTGCTATAGAAACAAAGGACAGACTAATGGAAAAACAACACAACTCTGCGGCTGGTGTCCGATAATGGAGGCGCTGCCATTTACAGGATCCAGGAAGCGCTTAAGGGATGGGGGAGTGGGATATGCCATAAATACGTGAGGTGGGAGTATCCCTTTAAATGCTTCTGTTTTGCCAATTAAATCTCTTTAATAGGGTGATATATCAAAATGCAGACTGTAGATCAATGGAAAATAATCTAAATTTTTATATACTAAGTGATCCATCTATCTATATGTTGTACACTGTTGCTTTAAGACCTTGGTCACATTGGGGATCATACTGTATCAGTTTGACACCACACAAGCCCCACATGTGAGACTAGGTTATATGGGAGTTATTATATCTGTTGCTTATATTGTGTTAGGACGTGCTGTGTCATGTCGTGCCCAACCCTGGCTACAGGTATTTCCATACTTGTTGTAATATTCACACCTGACACTAGGTGTCGCTGTAAGATAATATAGAAGGTGGATGTATAGAGGGTGGGGACTCCTATTTATCCACAGCCCGACTCCTTCATATATGGCCATGATCAATTAGTGATTCCTATGATAGTAAATATGTGTGACCCTCACCCCTGAGCCGGACTGATCTCTAGTAACCACCAAGCACATCGCCTCTTGTAAGATCTTTGTAACCACCAAGTCTGTTGCCTCTAGACAAGGTGCACTACTTTATTTTCCTTTCTAGTGCCCTTTACATGACACGCTCAATGACAATAATCCAGGTAAGGACTGACGCCCCCTACAGGGCCACCTTTACACACCACCGCTATACATTGTGATATCTACTGTATATTAAATTGTAATGAATATGTACACTTGCTAAACAGAAAGGGCCTTAATTAAAGATCTCCTATCATTTCTATATGCACCTCCTATACAGACCTATAGGTCTTTATGGTTACAGACACACTCTGTGTAGTCTGATCCTGCAGTCTCCTCTTCATTGTATCTTACAGACTGTGGAAGAAGATACATGACTGCAGCGTCAGACTACACAGAGTTTGCAGTCTGTAACCAGGGAGACACATAGCTCTGCACACAAGCTGTATACACTTTACGATAAGAATTTTTTTAATCAACACTGTTTATCTTTGTTGCTTCACTGTTTATTGTAGAGGTATTGGATCAATAAAAATAATCGCTTGCAAAAGTACACACGCCCTTTCAGAAATTTTCTAACGCTGGGTTCACACTAGCGCCCGGACTCCGTTCTGAGCTTTCCGTCTTATGCTCCGCCGCGAAACCATTTTTTTAAACCAGACAGAGAGTACTGCATGTCTGACTCTGTGTCAGGTTTAAAAAAAAAAACAGTTTCGTGGCGGAGAGCATAAAACACTCACTGACGCTCACGGCCGGACACCTTTCAAACCCATTCAAATGAATGGGTATGAAAGAGTCCTGCAGCTGTCTCCTGCTCTGTTTTGTGCAGGAAACGGAAACCTGCAGAACGGAGACCGGGCGCAGGTGTGAACGAGCCCTAAGTGGTAGAATATATAAGTAGAACTTAAAGGGATTCTACCATTAAAATAGAATTTTTTCTCGTTGATACTTAGGAATAGCCTTAAGAAAGGCTAGAGGGATATATTAATGCTGTCAGATACTGTACACGGCGCAGGCAGGACGTGCCCTCAGGTCAGGACATGGACTGTTCTACAGACGTCTTGTTCTTGACGTTTATAAGGAGGAAACTGCGGATCACTGTTCAATATCAAATCCGTTTATTTCATGTCTATATTTTGCCAATACCAAAGAAGTGACATCATCAAACACAGCGTACGGATTATACTAAGATTATACATAGGTTATGGGCCGAACTATATCTCCGAACCTTGGGGTCCCTGCCTCCAGGACCAGCTACGTCCAAATTCTGTATTTTGCCAATGCACCTAAAATACCAATGATGCAACTTTGCAAACAGTTTTGATTAGAAATCTCCTACTATTTTGTACATACAGCCATCTGATCCTCTAACTCAGGGGTAGGGAACCTTCGGCTCTCCAGCTGCTGTGAAACTACAACTCCCAGCATGCTCCATTCACTTCCAGGAGAGTTCTAAGAACAGCAGAGTAAGTATGCATGGTGGGAGTTGTAGTTTTGCAACAGCTGGTGAGCCGAAGGTTCCCTACCCCTGCTTTAACCTGCACATAAGGGAATATACTGATACAGAGGATTCTATAAATGGTTCCTGTTTCCTGCTACACGGTAGCCACAGATCTGCGGTAATAATTCCAGATCTGAAACCCCTCTCCCATGAAAACTATAAACATAGGGGTCAAGAAGAAGTTTCATGGGGAAGGGTGTGATCCCTGACAACACTACTGACCTGAGAAAACTTCTGACAGCCGCCAGAATGACTCTGCAAATCCAGTCCTGCCCGAAAAGGAAGCAGTGTGTACAGTTGTGTAAGGATACAATGTACACAGTACACAAGTAACACCCACCGCAACCAGCACGTGTGTGTGACCTCCTCCTTATAAGTAAAGCGAAGGGTGTTTATCAGGCCGAATCCTGCTGTACGTGGTGGGAAGTGACTTGCAGCGCCTCCCCTTTCCCATTACCAAATTGCATATGGAATTGTGAGGTGGGGCAGGGCTACATGGCGAATCTGGCCGCAACGAAGGATTGTATCTTCATCATGCAAAGTTGTAGCTAGACTGGGGTTACACGCTGCAAACATATTCCAGGCCATAATTGCAATATGCAAATCTTAGTCTGAAAACGTCCCTATTGTAAGCCCACTTAGACTCGCCAAATATTTCTATGATCCCATTGTTTCTAAGGATATTTGGCCAATTTCAACAAAGGAGAATATTTACAGTAAACCTATTGTTCATTCAGTGGATATGAACTGTGCTCTTCTCTTATGCAGTGCAGGATTTGAGCTTGTCAGCGATGTCACCAGACTCCTCCATATACGTGCAGGCTTTGCTCAGTCAAGGGATGCATGTCTATGGAATTGTGAGAGGAAGATACTGTGGTCAGATACCTCTAGTAGTGTGAAGAAAAGGATTGGGCTACTGAAAGGCACTGGTGCAATATTTATTGTCAGAGGAGTGTCAGGGGGACCCCCTAGATGGGCAGCCAAATGGGGGAGAATTTGTGCCAATACATACTCAATGTGTATGACCGGATTTATTGTGGATTGTTAGATGTATCTCATAGCTTATGATGAGCGCTTTCTGCCTCTATCTATCTATCTATCTATCTATCTATCTATCTATCTATCTATCTATCTATCTACCGATCTACCTCTTCTGTCTAGAGACCTCCAGATGAGTAAATTTTGGGGGTCCACGTAACCCCTACATGGAAATATTGGGCTACCGTCACATGACCAAGTTTTACCCATGTGAGCTGGATTTACAGGCTACACCTTATGCTCTTAGCAGTATAGATATCTATGATATTAGAAGTCCCAGTGTCCCAGTGACCTACTGCCGTACTATAATCACTATGGGGTAGTATTTCCTATAGTCTTCTGGCAGACTATTCAGGCGGCTAAATCCAGATCACACATGGATATGGACAGTCCTGTGAATGTAGATGAACCTGTTCAGTTTCAAGCCTAATGTGCATTTCGCAACACTGCACACAGAAGTTGTATCGTACACAGCACTACCACATATAGAACAGAAATCCAGGCATACCACGCACATATACAGATAGATAGATAGATAGATAGATAGATAGATAGATAGATAGATATTGGCAGGAGAGCATTGACAGCAGGGTAAACCAATCTATTACAGATAGACAGAACAAGCAGAGCCCACCAGAGGATTGCCCTGTCTGCTGGTACACTATGCCAGTCTGATGTTGTACCTCGTATCTATCACACATGGAATATAGACCACATTTTGCATTTGTTTGAACTACAGGAGTGCTGCCTGTATCTGTCTTGCATCCACAATATCTTCAAATACCTGACATTAGGTGGATCAATGGCTCAATGCAGGATGCAGACAGGTCCACATAGTATATTATAGAGGCTGCCCAGGTAGAAATGACAGATAACACATGTAGAGTTGAGCGAACACTGTTCGGATCAGCCGTTCCGAACAGCACGCTCCCATAGAAATGAATGGAAGCACCTGGCACGTACACTTTGCCGGCAGCCGGTCGCCGTGCCAGGTGCTTCCATTCATTTCTATGGGAGCGTGCTGTTCGGAACGGCTGATCCGAACAGTGTTCGCTCATCTCTAAACACATGTACTTACAACTTACCATCCATGAAGGTGATGCAGACATTACAAATGCACCCATGTAAGGATTTTATAAGGTGCTGGTCACATGACAATGGAGGGTGCACAGCCCTGCCTTACAGACTATTAGTGATGTCCATACTATTAGATCAGACAGGCTACCCAGCAGCCTAAGCCTGGTCACAAATAAGGCCCTGTACACACTGTGATGAGACGTGACCCCACAATGACAAGGAGATCAATGCAGTGGAGTATTCATTTATAATGGCCACACAGTGAACCGCGGTATATTTGTGCTGCTGATAAAAGGACTATAACACTGACAACCTATCCGTGTCTGACACCTCTATTGATCAGTTGGGGCGACCAATGCTTCCTCTCCTCAGACCAGTGAGGTCACATTCATCAGTCACACAGTATAGCGGCAGCTCAGACCCATTCATATGAACTGCAATACCAAGCACAGCCACTATACAATGTGCAGCGCTGTTTGGCGGACTGTTTTTTAATCCTTGTAAATATTTATCTTGTTCCCTGTGTTGCATCCAATCACATTTCATCGCAGCTCAGCCTCATTCATTTCTATAGAGCTGAGCTGTAATACTAGATACCACTAGTGGTGGCGCTGTTTTTGGAAGACACTGTCCATGGTTTTCTACTCCTGGACAAGCTCCTTACAAATTGACACCATCGCTGTTGAATGCCGTGAGAAGAGTAAACCGAGGTTGTGGCAAAATGTGCATTGGCATTGATAGGGTTAATGCTTTGGTCCCTGTTTAATGTGTATAGGCGTGCCCATTTCACTGTGGTGCTGAGAGGGTTAATATATATGGCAGCAGTGTGTGGGGTGCTGAGAGGGTTAATATACATGGCAGCAGTGTGTGAGGTGCTGAGAGGGTTAATAATGGCAGCAGTGTGAGGTGATGAGAGGGTTAATAATGGCAGCAGTGTGTGAGGTGATGAGAGGGTTAATATACATGGCAGCAGTGTGAGGTAATGAGAGGGTTAATAATGGCAGCAGTGTGTGGTGCTGAGAGGGTTAATATACATGCCAGCAGTGTGTGTGGTGATGAGAGAGTTAATATACATGGCAGCAGTGTGTGAGGTGCTGAGAGGGTTAATAATGGCAGCAGTGTGAGGTGATGAGAGGGTTAATAATGGCAGCAGTGTGTGAGGTGATGAGAGGGTTAATATACATGGCAGCAGTGTGAGGTAATGAGAGGGTTAATAATGGCAGCAGTGTGTGGTGCTGAGAGGGTTAATATACATGGCAGCAGTGTGAGGTGATGAGAGGGTTAATACACATGGCAGCAGTGTGTGAGGTGATGAGAGGGTTAATATACATGGCAGCAATGTGTGAGGTGATGATGAGGTGTGCTGCCTGTATACATGGCGAGGTTCTTGTCACCTGCTCAGTTGGGCCTCGTCTTCCAGCTGATCCTGGAATATGTTAATGGCCAATGCGATGAAGAGGAAATGTCCGGCAGCCCAGCAGAAGAATCCAGTCCTTGAGCCCGGCATTGAGACGGCTTCTTCTTCCTCTCTTGAAAGAACACTGCGCATGCTCAGTGTCTGTTATTGTATAGCTTGTGAGGTAAATCCTGACCCCGTAAGGTGAGAGGCGCAGCCTGGGTATATACTGTATACTGGAGAGTACTGTACAGCCTGGGTATATACTGGAGAGTACTGTACAGCCTGGATATATACTGTATACTGGAGAGTACTGTACAGCCTGGATATATACTGTATACTGGAGAGTACTGTACAGCCTGGGTATATACTGTATACTGGAGAGTACTGTACAGCCTGGGTATATACTGTATACTGGAGAGTACTGTACAGCCTCGGTATATACTGTATACTGGAGAGTACTGTACAGCCTGGGTATATACTGTATACTGCAGAGTACTGTACAGCCTGGATATATACTGGAGAGTACTGTACAGCCTGGGTATATACTGTATACTGGAGAGTACTGTACAGCCTGGGTATATACTGGAGAGTACTGTACAGCCTGGATATATACTGTATACTGGAGAGTACTGTACAGCCTGGATATATACTGTATACTGGAGAGTACTGTACAGCCTGGGTATATACTGTATACTGGAGAGTACTGTACAGCCTGGGTATATACTGTATACTGGAGAGTACTGTACAGCCTGGATATATACTGTATACTGGAGAGTACTGTACAGCCTGGATATATACTGTATACTGGAGAGTACTGTACAGCCTGGGTATATACTGTATACTGGAGAGTACTGTACAGCCTGGGTATATACTGTATACTGGAGAGTACTGTACAGCCTGGGTATATACTGTATACTGGAGAGTACTGTACAGCCTGGATATATACTGTATACTGGAGAGTACTGTACAGCCTGGATATATACTGTATACTGGAGAGTACTGTACAGCCTGGATATATACTGTATACTGGAGAGTACTGTACAGCCTGGATATATACTGTATACTGGAGAGTACTGTACAGCCTGGATATATACTGTATACTGGAGAGTACTGTACAGCCTGGATATATACTGTATACTGGAGAGTACTGTACAGCCTGGATATATACTGTATACTGGAGAGTACTGTACAGCCTGGATATATACTGTATACTGGAGAGTACTGTACAGCCTGGATATATACTGTATACTGGAGAGTACTGTACAGCCTGGATATATACTGTATACTGGAGAGTACTGTACAGCCTGGATATATACTGTATACTGGAGAGTACTGTACAGCCTGGATATATACTGTATACTGGAGAGTACTGTACAGCCTGGGTATATACTGTATACTGGAGAGTACTGTACAGCCTGGGTATATACTGTATACTGGAGAGTACTGTACAGCCTGGGTATATACTGTATACTGGAGAGTACTGTACAGCCTGGATATATACTGTATACTGGAGAGTACTGTACAGCCTGGATATATACTGTATACTGGAGAGTACTGTACAGCCTGGATATATACTGTATACTGGAGAGTACTGTACAGCCTGGATATATACTGTATACTGGAGAGTACTGTACAGCCTGGATATATACTGTATACTGGAGAGTACTGTACAGCCTGGATATATACTGTATACTGGAGAGTACTGTACAGCCTGGATATATACTGTATACTGGAGAGTACTGTACAGCCTGGATATATACTGTATACTGGAGAGTACTGTACAGCCTGGATATATACTGTATACTGGAGAGTACTGTACAGCCTGGATATATACTGTATACTGGAGAGTACTGTACAGCCTGGATATATACTGTATACTGGAGAGTACTGTACAGCCTGGATATATACTGTATACTGGAGAGTACTGTACAGCCTGGATATATACTGTATACTGTGCTTATTATCCCTGTACTGTGACATCACTGTGTGTATTATCCTGTACTGTGACATCACTGTGTGTATTATCTCTGTACTGTGACATCACTGTGTGTATTATCTCTGTACTGTGACATCACTGTGTGTATTATCCCTGTACTGTGACATCACTGTGTGTATTATCTCTGTACTGTGACATCACTGTGTGTATTATCTCTGTACTGTGACATCACTGTGTGTATTATCTCTGTACTGTGACATCACTGTGTGTATTATCCTGTACTGTGACATCACTGTGTGTATTATCCCTGTACTGTGACATCACTGTGTGTATTATCTCTGTACTGTGACATCACTGTGTGTATTATCTCTGTACTGTGACATCACTGTGTGTATTATCTCTGTACTGTGACATCACTGTGTGTATTATCCCTGTACTGTGACATCACTGTGTGTATTACCCCTGTACTGTGACATCACTGTGTGTATTATCCTGTACTGTGACATCACTGTGTGTATTATCCTGTACTGTGACATCACTGTGTGTATTATCCCTGTACTGTGACATCACTGTGTGTATTATCTCTGTACTGTGACATCACTGTGTGTATTATCCCTGTACTGTGACATCACTGTGTGCATTATCCCTGTACTGTGACATCACTGTGTGTATTATCCCTGTACTGTGACATCACTGTGTGCATTATCCTGTACTGTGACATCACTGTGTGTATTATCCCTGTACTGTGACATCACTGTGTGTATTATCCCTGTACTGTGACATCACTGTGTGTATTATCCCTGGGAAGAATATGCAAATCTGTCTCCCAAGGTGTAAATAGGGAGACAGTGCCTCTGTTATGCTGCCCTCTATAGCAAGCACCCTGAACAACATGCCCGACTTCCCAGAAGTCTTTACTGCATGATGCGAGGTTATAACCAAATCAATTTTTCAGCTACAGACGGCACCGTTTCTGTCTCTTTGGACTTCATCAGCACAGCCTAGAGAGAATTGATTTGGTTTAAGTGAGAGGCTGAGAGACCAGATTGTGGGGATAACGTCTATCCTTAGGGAGAGACCACCTTCTCAGGTGTGTGGAGACTTATACAGCCATAGTTGCTCCACTGCAAGCAGCAACTGCAGTGGAGCAACTATGGCTGTATAAGTCTCCACACACCTGAGAAGGTGGTCTCTCCCTAAGGATAGACGTTATCCCCACAATCTGTATTATCCCTGTACTGTGACATCACTGTGTATTATCCTGTACTGTGACATCACTGTGTATATTATCCCTGTACTGTGACATCACTGTGTGTATTATCCCTGTACTGTGACATCACTGTGTGTATTATCCCTGTATATGAGTATGCATACATCTATATCTCTATATACTTTACGTGTCTTCATCACTTCTTATGTATGAGCTCTATATTTTTAGCATGTCTCTTTGGTGTGTAGGTTCAGTCTTTGAGCTCTCGCCGGCCTGAAATCTCTGTAGTAGATTATAATAAGTGTGAAGTTGTTTTATTTTATGGTCCGGATTTCACATGAAGACTTCTCTCCTGGTTATCGCCGCCATATTTACCTATGATGCTGGGTTCACACCAGCGTTCGGGTCTCCGTACTCAGGTTTCTGTCTTCTGCCGGCAGAAGACGGAAACCTGTCAGACCGAGTCCGGCCGTGAGCGTTTTATGCTGTCCGTGGCGAAACCGGTTTTTTAAAACCGGACACAGAGTGCTGCATGTCCGACTCTGTGTCCGGTTAAAAAAAACTGGTTTCACAGCGGAGAGCACAAAACTCTCACCGGCGCTCACAGCCGGACCCAAATTAATGGGTTGGAAACATGACTGCAGGTTTCCATCTACTGCCAAGTTTCGTGGAGGTAATGGAAACCTGCAGAACGGAGACCGGGCGCAGATGTGAACGAGCCCTGACATGTACAATACAATGCTGACAAAGCCCCCTCACCTAGATATAGTTAGCTATGCCAAGTTTTCCCTCCTTATAGTCTAGCCTTTGTATTGCAGCTCTGAGCTGTAGTCATACTGAAGCTGTGGCGCAATATCTTGCAAAACCTGTAGACAAGTGTTGCGCTGTTTTTGGAAAAAAACAGCAATTTTTCTGATACTTTAAAGTCCCTTTAAGGCAAAATGGTGCAGAAAAACTGCATAATTGGTTACAGATTTTACTGCAGTTTTTTTTAGACAAAGCCAAGAGTGTATTTAGCAGAAGGGAGAAATATAAGGCTTTGTTCACACCTGCGCCAGGGTCCAAGGGTGCTTTTTAACTGAAAGCACTGGACGAAAATGTTTCTGGAAATTCTGGGTGGCAACCAATATGGGCATCAATACATCTCCAGGGTTGTCACCCTGCTCCAAATCTGTTATTCGTTGCCTTCATCCATGTTACTGTACAACTAGGTAGATTTGACATTTTGGAATCTGAGAAAAAAAAATGCAAAGCTAAAGAATTGCTGAATAGAATTTCTATTGTGACAGAATTCAAGGAATTTGCAATAGATAAAATATTGTTGGAGGTGTAAATGTCACATGTAATTCCTGTTCTGTACATGAGAGGGCAGTAGAGATCCAGAGAGAAGCGGCAAACCTGACATATAGCAACATATCTGATGCTTATTCTTTCTTTTAGCAACTCCCTACAACTCCTGACAGTGTCCGCACACCCTGCAGCTGTACATCACATATTGTCTGACCCCTTTAATTGTGACATAGCATCTGCTGCTAGTATTACGCTGACCTCTATCCACTGAGCTCAGGAATAGCTCTTGTCTCATGCATTGCACGACTATATACATATATGTGTGTTAGCCACAGGGCTTGCAATCTATACGACATAACCTTTTGCATTGTATTCTATTTTTAGGTCCCTGCATAAGATTCAGAGTCTGTGTCGTCATCTTTGTGTCACTGCAAGGAGACCTCCTGCGTCTCAGGGGCCCGGCCTGTTCATCTGGATATGACAGCCATGGAAGAAGACAGCTGAGTGGTCGCAGCAGGAGAACATGGAAGCAGGTACAGGGGGAAGTCTGTATACTATGTCCTCTGTGGGTTTATATTATCAACTGTTAATATTTTTGTCACATTTTGCAAAAATTTCGCAAAATAAATGAAGTACAATATCTGTGAAAGATAAAGAGTAGAAACGACTAATAATATTAAAAGTAATTCAATTCAGACCATATGAAATCTGACCAAAAACAGAAGTCCTCAATTTAATGTGTATTTGTCCAAAATCCTGACCCAGAGCTCCAAATCCTTAGGTTCTATTCATACAGTTCAGCAATGAAATTCTATCTGCTTGCAGCCACCACTAGGAGGAGCTCTGGAGCTTACTGAAGACTTAGTTCAAGGAGTATAAATATGTATACAGTGAGCAGAACTTTATCATCAAAGCGTTCTTTGGATTAAACTGCTTTCAAGTGATGATATGGCATCTTGTGATATATCTTATATATTTAAGAAAAAAGCTTCTTTCTCCATTTTCTGGTTGCTCACTCAGTCTGATGTCACTAATGATGTCACCGACTGTCAGTCTCACTGACAAGTGAAAGTATGATTTAGCTATAGAAGTCTATAAAGAGGGAGGTTTTGCTGTGGATGAGACAGAGGGAGAGATATCAGACTGGGTAAAAGCAGCTTGATAAATGGAGAAAGAAGCATTTTTCTTTAGTAAGACTTATTGCACATGTTCTTATACTCAATTATACTATTTATGAAATTAGTTTTTTTCATATTTAATTCATAAGGATTATTATATGATGTTGCTGGCAGTGGGCACAGAACGTGCTGAGTCTTTGTGCAACGACGCTGCTACATGACCCGACAAAAAGTGGGGTCACCTGTGACCTAAGTGCCTGCCCTGTGTGGCCCTAGGTGCTGTTACATGCCAAGTACTGCAACCAGGGGAATTGGGTCGGGTCAGTGCACCATGCAAGTGCCTGAGATCCTGTTGGGTGGTGATTCACTCCACCTTTCTGATCTGCACCGCCTGCGACTTTGCTTAGGATTGCTAGGATGGAGGTAACACTTTCCCTGAGGGGTGCCCCTGACATATTACAAGTGGTTCTGGTCTACCCTGTAGGGGAGCCCACTACCGTGCCAACTCAGAGCCGCCTGCCAAGTCCCACTTATTGTGAGTTGCTTTAAGAGACTGTTAAGACTGCAGCCCATTTGTTGTGGACCGTTGTTTTAGACACTGAAACCAACATGCCATGTGCCTTCATAGAAAGACTGTTACATTACTATTAGGAACTGTGAAGCATTATGACTTAAAGGGGTTTTCCAACACCCAAATAGTTTTTTCATCCACAGGATAGGTCATCAGTATATGATCTGTGGAGGTCTGACACCTGGACCCCACACAGATCAGTTGTTGAAGCGGTGCTGTGCTTCCCCAGAACTACTATGGAGGAGCAGGTTACTGCATTGTTCCTGTGCTCGTCATCCACTAGCAGTTTCTGGCACCTGCAACAGCTGATGTGTACAGAATCCGGGTGTCAGATCCAATGGAACACATTCTATGTAAAAACTATTTGGGTTCAGAAAATCACTTTAAATTACTTTATAGATTTGTACCCACTTGTGACTGTAACCATTAAGCATTGAGCCTACTTACTTAGTGCTGCATGTCTGCCAACTTTCTGCGCCATTCTTAAATGGGCCCTGTAATTGTGTCAAGGGCCACACACATAACAAATGTTAAATGTCCGATTTGTATTAGACACCTGAGGGGTAGGTAGCTTGGTAGCAGCAATAGTGCGGACTCAACCAGTCAGAGACAGGGACACAATGTCTGGTGCAACAGGTTTATTTGGAGAAACAGCAAAAATAAATAAATAAACCTTCAGGTCAGGCACAGAATAAGCAAAATAAAATACAGCCTGAGGGGCTCTATCAGCAAAATCATGCTAATAGAGCCCCACATATGCGTGAATAGCCTTTAAAATGGCTATTCAGGCACCGTAAATGTTATATTAAACCCCGTTTTTAAATAAAAGCATTAAAACATATATGCAAATCTTACCGAACGTGCACCATTGGCGGGGATGCACGATGTGACGTCAGCTTCGGGTACGCCTGCCTCTTCTGTCTTCTTGTAGTCACGCCCTCTGGTTCCGTGTCTTCTTCCGGCTTCTTCTCTTCAAATCCCGCGCCTGTGTAGTAGCGCTTCCCTCTGGAGTGCTACTGCGCAGGCTCACTCGCGAACTGCCATTGAGTAAAATGCTATGCCTTTAAGTTGCAGAATCTGAGGACGGCTTAGAGGGGACTTCAGGTACACAGGTCTTTAGGACCTAGGAGAGAACGTAACAAAAGCAGCATTAGGAATGGGCAGAGATGGTAGCTCAGCTACACTCAAGTGGTAATGCAGGGGTGCTAGATACTGGGACAGCAAAAGCCCACACATGGGGGACACAGGACATAGGGTACCGTCACTCACAGAGGCAGTGGGTAGGTGGAGATGTAAATGACTGTGGGGCCATAGAGAGCAGTTCAGCCCAGTGTACAGAGTAAGGGAGCCTTCACACGGAGTATACGCTCGGCTCATTCTGAACGTAAATGTCGTTCAGAATGAGTGCGTAAAAACCAGCTCCCATTGACTTGAATGGGTGTCGGCATACGCGCGTAGCACATTGTAAGCAATAGGGAAAAAAGCTTCCCATTGATTTCAATGGGGAGCGTTCGTATGTCGGCACCCATTCAATGGGAGCTAGTTTTTACGCGCTCATTCTGAACGACTTTTATGTTCAGAATGAGCGGAGCGTATACTCCGTGTGAAGGCTCCCTAAGGCCTAAGTGCACAGCCGGGTACCTGCAACCAGAGCCCCCGATACTCAGGGCAATCATTCAGGTTTTCTGATGCAGTTTTTGAAGCCAAAACCAGGTGAGGATCTTAAAGGGAGTGAAGGTATACTTCACAGATTCTTTTTCCCAATTCATTCCTGGTTTCGGCTTTAAAGACTGTACATTTCTAAACATATAAAGATGACCTAAAGAGTTCTATTTTAAAGTGGTTTTCCAGGCTCAAAATATCGCTGTACTTTAGTAATGATAGGTCATCAATATCAGATTGGTAGGAGTCCTACACCCAGCACTCTCACAGATTAGCTAGTGCACAGAGAATGGAGCAGGTAGCAGACAGCACTGTTTTCTGTATAGGGGTCAAACCAGGTACTACAGGTCAGCTCATTCACTTGAAAAGGAGCTAAGCTACAGTGACTTAGTTTCACCACTACAACAAGAACAACGCTGTCTGCTTCCTGCTCCATTCTCTGTGTATCAGCTGATCTGTGATGGTGCTGGGTATCAGACCCCCACCAACTTCATATTAACAATATTTTTAGCATGTAAAGCCTCTTTAAAGCATCAGGTGTCTACATATTTGCTTATGTCTACTGAAGAGATCCGAGTACAAGGTCTTACTGGGTCTTGCAGAGATCTGAGCACAAGGAAGTGATGTTCAGTTGCAAACACAAATCTACTAAGTGTAAATTTACCATTAGGGTAGAGTCACACGGCGGAAAATGAAGTTGAATTCTGTCGCCAGAATCTGTGACAATATCAAGCAAGATGCTGATTTATTTCAGCTTCTTATAATCTCTACCTCCCATTCAAAACAACCGGAGGTAGATCCTGGGTGGAATCCACTAACAATTATGTGGCAGATTCATCCGTGTAAACATATCTTCATCCAGCTTCCAAAAATTTTCTCCAAATACATACCCAGCAGTGCTAAATACTCACTGTTTCCTTGTGCACACTTTGCTTGGGTTTATTTTACTTGCTGCTCCATGTATCACTGTTGTGTACATGAAGTGAATCTGTGGACAAACTACATTTCCCAGGATTCATCTGTCTGCGCTTACTCTCTGTGTTTGCTGCTCACGGAGAGCGTGGGGCGAGGAAATGAGCTTGCAAACGAAATATCACAGATGTGGGAGTGATTTATTACCTGTGATTCCATTGCAGGGAACAGTGGAGAAGAGAAGGGTACGCAGAGAGTAAGAACAGGCAAATGAATCATGGGAAATGTAGTTTGTCCTCAGACTCACTTCATGTAAATAACAGTGATACAAGGAGCAGCAAGTAGAATAAAACAAAGAAAAGGCTCCACAACCCCTTTAAGCGACCATAGACCTTATATGTTGCTCCTTTAGCGGAGAGCTATCCCATCCAGGTCCACCATACACATGCAAGCTCGGCCGAGCATGCTTATGTACCGGCCTGGAAGAGGGTGCAAAAGTATCTGTCATGTTGAAATCCAACTTCCCGATTAATAATCTGCCTTGACATCTGCTGCCAGGAGAGATTCGGGAGGCCCCCATACACATTAGATGCTTGACCCCACCCATTAAAATCAGTGGGTTCAGCTGATAGACCTCTAATGTGTATGGCCAACCTTACACCTTGCCAGCTATAAACCCTCCAGGACCCTCCAAGAAGTCCAACATAGTGTCGACTAAGGGTAAGGAGGGGGTCACAAACTATTAGAAGGCAGCTTTAACTAAAGTGGTATAAAATCATAACCAGCTGCATATAAGACAGCGTTGAAAGGCCGTCTGCATCATTAGCCGCTCCCCTGGGCTCCAGACTTATACCGGCATATGTGACAGCCATCATCTGACCCCAGCCCGTCCTCTCCTGCGCCCTGACAGAATTTTACACTCAGCAGCTGAACCGACATTCACAAAAGAACAGCCCCCTCCCCATAAAGGGCCTGGATAAAAGGTTACCAAACACTGACTGTTTTCCAATTGGGATTCTAATGATTATCATTAATGAAGCCTGACACCGCAGTCTGTCTCTCATTGTGCTCTGGGCGCAGACCCGCTGATGGCGTCCACCGGGCCCGGCTACCTGGCACTGGGACCCCTCTGGTGAGATTTGCCAGGCACAGCTGATCTGGTGCCGAGGATTTGAGTCATTAACAATATTCTTGCATTGCAAGTGTCTCTCTTCATATTTAGATTCCCCTAATACTTATTACTAGTGAATAGGACTCCATCAGAATCGCAGCGCTCCGGGTCAGCTGGCTCGGGTAATCCTCTTAAAAAATTAAGGAATACATAATTTTATGAGTCCCTGATGTGGAAGGATCGGCTAATAAGTTTGATATAAATCTCCTATTGATTCTCACTAAACAAAAGGGGCTAATACTCCGCCGCCTCCCGTCTTAAAGAGCCCTCACAATTAGGGGCAGACGCATTTCTCATGTGAATGTTCAGGAGACAAATTTTCACAGACAGGAGATGTCTTCCTCTAGGGATGCTGCAGGCCGGGCCGTGGACTCCGCAGCTATTGGAGGCGACCAAAGGGGCGTTAAATGTGCAAGAAACTCCAAAAATGAGCAAGAAAACGGGATAAAGGGATTTTATAGGTTTAGGTAATTGGAGATTAAAGACATTGCCATATTGGGGCCTTTGGACGTTATAAAATGAGGGTGCCTGAGGGGTGACTAGAATCTTCTGACCTCCAGTGCATACTGGTGTCTCCTCATGGTGCCTTTGGGCCATCTCAAAGACTAGGGGCCAAGTGTAAATGCTTCCTCTGAACCCCCAATAACTTCAACCCTGAGGGTCCCCTCTGCTAAGTGCTGACTTCTATCAAATTGGACCCTCACAGAGGATTGTCTATACTTGATACAAGTGTAATAAATCTGCTGCTGCGAGAAGTATTTGATCTGTACAGTTTCAGTATCTGGATGTTTCCATTCATTGACAGTAAATTGATATTGGGTTTACCGGCCCCATATCCTATTTTCATACAGGATAAGTCATCAGTATGTGATCTGTTGGGGGCTGACTCCTGAACCCGCACAGATCAGCTGTTCTAGAATCCATCAGTTGTCGGAATTGCTAGTGGATGTGGAAGTGCGTGCAACATCGGTCCTATGCAAGTAATAGGCACAGCACAGGAGGCCTATCCACTATATAAGGGGGGTTTCGATGAAATGGTTTGATATTAATTCCCATATTATACTTTACAATACCCAAGACTCATAAAATAAGAGTCTGGTATCTATCTATCTATCTATCTATCTATCTATCTATCTATCTATCTATCTATCAGGGTGATCCTGTGTTTTTTAACAGATGGCACACTGACCCTTTTTCTCCCACATACATAAAATAGATGTCCAACTTTGCCATTTTTATGCACAGGGTTTTTTAAAGGGATTCTTTCATTTAAATCACATTTTTTCTCGAGCACACGTAGGAATAGCCTTAGGAAAGACTATTCTTCTCCTACCTTTAGATGTCTTCTCCGCGCTGCCGTTCGATAGAAATCCCGGTTTTCGTCTGTATGCAAATGAGTTCTCTCGCAGCACTGGGGGCGGGCCCCAGGACTCAAACAGCACTGGCGGCGTCCCCAATGCTGCGAGAGAACTTCTAGGCCTCGGGCAGAGCCGACTGCGCGTGCCCGCGGTCACAAGAAAAATGGCTTTACTGTGTAAGTGGCCATTTTCTTGTGGTCGCGGGCATGCGCAGTCGGCTCTGCCCAAGGCCTAGAAGTTTGAACCCAGCTCCAGAAGAAGATGCGCAGAGAGGCCGTTCCTGTAGAAGATGTAGGCAGCGCTAGAGATTACTCTTGCAGCTTTGGGAGCGCCCCCAGTGCTGTTTGAGCATTGGGGACCGCCTCCAGTGCTGCGAGAGAACTCATTTGCATACAGACGAAAACCGAAATTTCTACCAAATGGTGGCGTAGAGAAGACATCTAAAGGTAGGAGAAGAATAGGCTTTCTTAAGGCTATTCCTATGTATAATCAAGAAAAAATGTGATTTTAATTATAGAATCCCTTTAATATCGACCGAGCAAAGCATGCCTGTGAATGAGGTGGACAGGAGGAATAGCTGATAGCTAAATAGGTAAGTCCAGACTACTATATATCGTTGGAATGGGGCTCTTACTAGTATACTGAGTTTCCTTGGAGAGATCCATCAGGTGGGTGGGTAAATCAATGTCCGACTCTTTATAGTGCCTTGAAACAAGCCCTCGTGTAGCCTGTATAACTGGTTATCTATGGCTCTAACCTCCATCTGCTCACTTTTTTGGGGGTTGATGCAAACCAATGAGCAGACTGTCCTGTGTCTACACCACTGTTGTCTTCACCACCATTGGCCACCACTAAGTACGGTCATCCTGTCTAAAAGCCGATTAATTTTTTTTGTTTTAGATATAACTTGTGTGACTTTTCATTTTTTCGTACCGCACCTGCCAAGGAGACTCTTAGGGCTTGGGCGACAGATGGACAGATGTTGAACAAAAGCCGCGTCCCCTGTACCAATTTGTATCGTATGGAGTAAGATCACAGGCGAGACTCCCACCAATGTGTCTCTTGACAAACACCTGTATTAGCTATGTGTCAGTGTAAGAGGAATGCTGTTAGACAAGCGGTAATCCCATAATCTCATCATTTGCATACTCCTCATTAGCTGATTAGACCTGAACGAGGCCCATTCCCCGGCCCAGCCCGCCTGGGTGGCTGAGTAAATGAACTTACATGGGGGAAAGCAAGACCTGCATGTGTGCAAGGGGATTAGAATTTGTGTGAACTGTGCTGGCTATATTCTCCTGACTGGATCACAGTAATTGGATAGGTGGAGCAATGGTGGATCCATTGGTCGGGTGTTTGCACAGGACAGACTTAATTTTGTTTCCTCAGCTCCCCCGGCTTTTGTTTGGCGTCCATGCTTTGTCTCTCCGAGCCCTTAGCACCTCTGTGTTTTGGGCACGCTAAGACGATTCTGCTACATAAGAAAAGAAACCAGGAGATTTGGGCAGAAATGTAACACTCAGGCCGGTCTCAAGTGCCACTTGAGTCGAGCGTAATCATCTTAGGCCGATGGCAGAAGAGAATGCCAATGAGGACTGGTATCCGTAAACACCTCCGAGCTTCGCACAAGAGGTTTATTTGATGGCTACATTGGGATTTAACAATCCCAGCATCAAACAATCCGCCGCCTACTTACAAGGGGGCTGAATACTTTGTAAAAGTTTGTTGGGCTCCAAAGCCATTGTCTCCATGAGTTATTTTAATGCAGAAGAAATAAGAAGTCAGGCCGGCCGCCCGCACTGTTTAAGCAGCTGTAGTCGTCATTGGCCTCCAGAAGTCTGACCAGTGGCTAAGCCTCTCTAGGGGAAGCTTGGGTTTTGTTCCTTATGTTGGTTTAATAATGCAGATCAAGCCATTTTGTTGGAAATTCTTGCAGTCTTTTTATATGCAAGACTCTGGATTTAGATTACCTGACAAGCAACCCCATACAAGGTTAATGGAATAGCATCACCCTTTCCTGACAATGGGATCCATTAGTAGATTAGGGAGAGGGGTCCATGCACCAGAGCGAACAAAATGATGATTTTCTTTTTGTATTATCTAAGTCAAGAATCGCCGATAAAATCTGTTCTGTAAATGGAAGTGTAGCCGACTGGACCAGAGCTGTATGGACAGCCCAAAGATGGCCAAGTGTGGTGCCTTCAACATGGCTGCACCCTCTCGAAACTTCTTATCTTGTATATTGGTACCTAGTGGTAATCGGCAGATTCCTTGGGATCTTTGAGGCTACAGAAACCAAGTGGTTTGGCTGGTGGAAGATGCAAGAGATCTGTTACATTACATGTTATCCAATGGGGTGCTCTGGCCATTCTTAGAACTGGGTAATAGATAGGGGCTTGGATAAGGACCCCCCCCCCCCCCTCCATGGCCGTCATGTGCTCCGATAGTGTTTCCAAGATGGTATTTGTAACAGAAGCCAAACCTATCACATAACAGAAACTATCAAAGAAGGGTTGGCAAGAAATTTTTAATTTTTTTTTTTATTTGTGGCCCATCCTTAGGACAGACCATAGTTATCTGACCAGTAGGGGGCCTGTTCCGATGCATTTAGCCGGGATCAGATGGCTCTGTGGTCAGGAGCTAGGCCCTATTGACTTTGATGGGAACTGCAAATATGGAACCCAACACCTATACAGGGCACAATGCTATCTGCTTCAGATGAAAGTAGGGATGTCTTTTTTTTTTTTTTATTACCATCCCTGCCTTACTATGTTCAGTTTACAATGGAAATATAGAAAAAAACAAACTTGAGAGTCTTCAGTAGTTGATACCTTTTTAATGGCTAACTAATAATGATGACAGATTACAACGTTTCGGAACTCTAGGCTCCTTTCTCAAGTAAATTTAATAACCATTTCTGAAGGATGTACATTTTATGTACAAAAGGACACATAGGAATAGAATTCTAGGAGGAAGGGGGGGAGAGGGTTATTAGTAATTGGTAGAAACAATGTAAACAATTCCAGGTTCTTATCAGTTCTCAGGGTCTCAGGTCAGTGATTTCTGTAAGATGCCATAAAACCATGTGACAGATTTAACCCCTTCTCCAGTGTTTGAAGCAGGGTCATAAGTTTATACTCATAAATCCGTCGCTCTTTCTTTGATTTAAAATTCCCTCTTAAAACCAAAATTTTCATGTGATCGGTGATATTATAATCCTCATTGCAGAAATGTTTTGATATGGGAAGGTCCATTCTTCGTTCTCTAATTGTATGGCAATGTGAATTCATACGCATTCTAAGCTGCTGTCTGGTCTCTCCAACATACAGATTTTCAGTGGGACATTTGGTGCACATTATTAAATACACTACATTAGGTGTGTTACAGGTGAACGTACCTCGGATTTGATATTCCCTGTTAGAGTTTGGTATCTCTATCCTGTCGGTGGTCAGTATATGAGGGCAGTTTACAATGATCACTGTGCATACAGCTATGGGAACAGACATGATGCAGCTCCGCTTGCACCACACCTGTAAGATCCTAATTTTGCAAAAAGCCAGACCCTATGGTCAGGTTGTCTTGAATGTATGCCCTCTTTATAGGTTATCATTCTTTAGGGTAGGTCATCAGTTGAAGATCAGCCAAGGTCTGACACCTGGGACCCCCAAGGATCGCTGGTTGAAGAGGCCGAATGACTCTCCTCAGTGCTGCAGCGGTAATGCCGGAGCTAATGTCTGCAATCAGAGCTCGCAGGCATGAGCTCCGGCATCTCCGCTGTAAGAGTTACAGTGGAGATGCCGTCCGGATATGTCCTCTCCATACCTTTAGAGCTGCAGGCCGGTTCCTGCGCGGCGAGGTCACAGGAGCCGACCTGTCTTGATGACAGCCGGGAGCCTAATGAAGGCTCTCAGGCCTGTCATCGCTATATTACTATTGTGGCTGGTCTATGACCATCCACAATAGTAATGTATAGAATCTCCCATAGACGGCAATATACTTGTATTGCCGTCTATGGGACTTGCAATCAAATGATTGCAGATTCAAGTCCCATGGGGGGGGGGGGCTAATAAAATAGTGAAAAAAAAAGTTTTAAAAAAATATATATAATAATAAAATAAACAAAAATTCTAAATCGTTCCTTTCCCTAGAATACATATAAGGGCAGGTTCACACCAGCACCCTATCTCCGTTATGCAGGTTTCTGTTTTCCGTTGGCAGAAGATGGAAACCAACAGCGTCTGTGAGTGTCTTCTGCTCTCAACGGCGAAACCGTTTTTTTTTTTTTTTTTTTTTTACTGGACACAAAGTCCTGCATGTCCAACTTTGTGTCTGGTTAAAAAAAACTGCTTCACCGTGGAGAGCACAAAACGCTCACCGGCGGACACTTTTCAAACCCATGAAACCCCATTCAAACCCAGTTTCTCGGGCAGGAAACAGAAACCTGTATAACGGAGATCGGGCGCTGGTGTGAACCCGCCCTCAAAGTAGAAAATTACTGTAAAACACATACACATTAGGTATCCCTGTGTCTGACAGTGCCCGGTCTACTGAATATAGGGTCTGCAGTGCTCCTGTTCTGTCGGGAAGGGATTAATAGGAGCACTGCAGATCCCCTATAGTCAGCCAGGCTGAATTCCAAGTGGGGGGAAAAACCTCAGTCCTCATGCTCAGGGAAGGGGCAGACAGACAACCAAAACACCCCCTCCCCTCCCCTTCCCCAGCACCAGCAACGACTGCACCCAAAAATTCCGGCCACTTTAATTTTTTAAATTTTCCAGTAGCTGCTGCATTTCCCCCCCTCGGCTTATACTTGAGTCAATAAGTTTTCCCAGTTTTTTGTGGTAAAATTAGGGGGGTCGGCTTATATTCGGGTCGGCTTACACTCGAGTATATACAGTACCTATCTTTAGTATTCAGTCTCTGGCATGAAGCATAATTGCCTCTGCTTCTGCCGGCGCCTGTGCAATCCACGGGGGGGAAGGGGAGTGGGTGGTTGGGGCTGAGGTAGGTAGATGGGACAAGTAGTCTGCAGCCTATCTAGGGACACAGGGAGGGGGTGTGAGAGAGAGATCATGGGAGTGATCAAAGAAATGTAGAGGATGCCAGGAGCTCCCAGAGAAAGAAATCACTCAAAACACTGCACTAAAGGTATTTTGGTGCTGGTTCGACTTTCCAATCCCCGATTTCCAATCCTACTCCCAGCTGCCTTTGCTTCCACTTCTGCCTCCAGGAGGTCCCAAGTGCCACACTGAATAGTGTCAGCAACATCCTGATGATGTTCAGCATCAGCAGTGTGATGTGGGATGCACTGGCCCCCTGGAGTGCTGAAGGGGAAGCGGAGGCAGCCGCGAGTAGGGTCAGAAATCGGTGTAATCCAAGCGGTAACGGCCTATTAAAAATAAATAAATAAATAAATAAATAAAATTTAGATGGTGTATGGAGACTTAGAACAAGTTCCATGGGGAAAAAGTAACAAATTAACTGATGTCAGACAAGCCAGAGACTCCTTCGAAAAGAAGAGCAACCCATCTTAAAGTCTTCTTTCACCATCTCTTGCAACTCCTTGCATCATTTTATAAGTGATGCTTCGCTGCTTACAGTGCATTTGGAATTTCTCTAGCCCCCACCACTCCTGAGAAATCGGTGCTTCTAGTTACAGCACCAATATGCTAATTATGCTCTCTGATAATGACCGGCACCGCCCACCTGACAGACATACAGGGTCCACCCGCCCATCTGACATTAGAGAGTCTAATCAGGTCTGTTTTCTCATGAATGGTAATGTTAAGATAGTAGATGCAGTGCAGAGCCAATAGTGAGAACAAGTACTAGACACACTGATCAAAATGATAAAGACGGTGCTGAGTGTCTAGCATCCCCCCCTCGGACCGCACCAACTCCAACCCCAAAGTGGTGTTCACCAGACCCCCAGATGGTGGGGATTGACTTGGTGGCAGTGCCAGGCAGGCAGAGCGGTACGGTTTGGGAATTTCTAAGCACACAGAGCACCACAAATCACAGCAGAACCAGAAACTGGAAACTCTTACCAGCAGATCTTCAGGGTAGCAGTGCAGGACCAAAAACCAGAAAGCAGCGGCAGGTGGCAGCAGAGAGCCAAAGCGTAGTCATTCAATCCGAGTCATCAACAAGAGGGCAGCGCAGTACAGAGGGTGATCCACAGGGGAGGTCAGGAAGGCCAAGTCGGTTACAGGAGAGGCAGAACAGTACAAAATCGGGTTCAGGAAGCAGAGGTCTAAAGGCAAGCCGGAGTCATAAACAGGAGCAGGCACAGTACACAAATCAGGAGTCAAAAGGCAGAGTCAGAGGGCAAGGCAAGGCAAGGCAATCAGATAACAGGAGAAACGCTTACTATCAGGAACTAGGAGGAACACTGAATAGCCAGCGGTGGTCCGGAGCAAGAGCCCATCCTTAAATAGGCTGAAACCCGCTACTAGGCCTGAAAAACTGGAAGTCCCTGGTCCGGCTCAGGAGGAGACCAGTAATCCCCGCACATCACTGCGGAGGTCTGGCCTGCCTCCTGAGCCTCGGAAGCAGGGAACTCGAAAGCGCAAAGGGAGGAGGGCTGGCAACCTCTTCACAGCTTCGCGGAGGCCCCGTCCCTACTCCTAACAGGTAACGTCTAAAATTACAATTCCAACTGCTCCGGAATCCGTGCATTGTTGCTCATTGAAAAATGGAAAGTGTTGTGAGAGGTGGTGAAAAGTCATCTTTATAGTTTGGAGGTTTGACCTTTAGTGATATTTTTTATTTTTATTTTTTTGCAAAAATGTATTTTTGGGTTCCACTGTCAAAGGAAGAGCAAACCATCTAAAGACAGCTGTTTTGAGGTCTTGGATTCTCCAATGCAAAAAGTTTTAACTTTGGGTTTCTCAATTTGGCTTATGTCAGCCAAATCAGATATATCTTCAAAAGGAAGAGAAACCCACCTAAAGACTGCTGTTTTGTGGTTCTTGTCCTTCATCATCTACACTGACAAGGGGCAAGAACCCTGTAACAGCTGTCCAGAGATGGGTTTCTCTTACTTTTGGATGGATCTTCTGGACATCAGCCACATTGAGAGCCCAAAAGTAAAACTTTTTGCATTGGAAAATCTAAGATGCCACCAACATCAAACCTCCAATCTTAAGGCAACTTCCACGCTTTGGTGAGGATGGAGCTACTTTTTAATTAAAATATGTAAATATTCCTTGAGATTGAAGTTTTGATGTCGGTGGCATCTTGGATTTTCCAATGCAAAAATGTTTTACTTTTGGGTCCACAATTTGGCCAATATTGGCCAAACCAGATACTCTTCCAAATGGAAGAGAAACCCACCTAAAGTCAGCTGTTTTGTGGTTCTTGTCCTTTGTCAAGAGCCCTGTAACAGTCGTCCATGGACGGGTTGCTCTTACTTTTGTAGGAGGTCTTCCAAAATGTCCTGAAGATGAAGCCTCCGATCTTTCAGGTATCTGCCATACTTTATTTACAAAGCCTTCCACCATCACCACTGTAAATGCCAACATTTGCTTTGCCCCCGGACCCCTCCTCTCCTGCCTGGCTCGATGTATGACACCACTGTTTGACTTTTTTTTTTCTTTACTAGTCTGATCTGTCATTGCCCTGAACAGCTAAACAGGTCCCAGGCCTTATTGATCTCTCAATTTATCTTTTCTTAACTCGTTTTTCACCGTCTGGTGCTGTGTGTTCAAGGTATTGAGGCCAAGCACCCGTCTGTTCATATTGTCCTGACTGGTTAGGCCTGGAAATAAAAAAAAAAATTAAAAAAAAGGGGAGCAGGTGGTGTGACTAAAGTAGACCCTTCACAGAATAGGAGAACCTCGGCTCTAACCAGCCAGCTATCTCCTCCCTCCAACTGTTCCACATTGAAGCACTGAACTGTGGCACTACAGTCCGACTTTAACACAACCGCCTTACAAACCAGCAAGAATTTCCTTTTGTCAGACCCCCTTTGTTAATCAACAGACTGAAGAGGAGGGGGGGGGGTCCTCAAAGTAAGTGTATTTTAATATGTATGGAGAATGAGGGCCGTGCAAACGCCAGTCATGGGAGATTATTCAATATGACTACAGATGCTTCATTTCATAAATATTTAGGAGAGAGGACGCTTCCTTATAGACGCAACATTTAGTTCCAAGGAACTTGGATGGGACAATGGGGAGCGCAGGTTATTATTTGTGGGTCAGGAGAAATGCATGAGCAGTCAATAAATGGGAGACTTCATCCAAAGCAAATTAACTTGATATGAAATGTGTGGAAATAAAAAGTGGTCATAAAAATGTATCTGGTTGGGGGCCACACGGTGGCTCAGTGGTTGGCACTGCAGCCTTGCAGCGCTGGAGTCCTGGTGTTCAAATCCTGCCATGGGCAAAAAACCATCTGCAAGGAGCTTGTATGTTCTCCCCGTGTTTGCATGGATTTCCATCCCATATTCCAAAAAAAGACATACTGATAGGGAAAATTGTACATTGTGAGCTCTATGTGGGGCTCAGAATCTACATTTAGAAAAAAAAAAAAAAAGTATCTGGTTGATCTATGGAATTATAGAGAGGGAGAGAGATATGTTTTTCTCTGCTCTGTCGAGTGGTTAAAGGGGTTGTCCAGGTCCTGAAGGTAATAGAAACCGGTCATCAGTATCAGATCTATTATGGTCCTGCTCCTGGTCTATGTCCCAATCACTTGTTTCGACCACCAGAAGCCATATACCAGGTATAGAGCTGGAATCAGCTCCGCTCTTAATAAGGCCGGGTTCACACGGAGTTACGTGCCGCGAGATTTGGCACGTAGACGCCGCGTGACCCTTTGCGTGCCGTACACGCTCCCATTCATTTCAATGGGAGCGGGGAGCGTATGCGCCGCGCTAGTTTGCGGCCGTGAATAAATGCACGGCCGCAAACTAGCGCGGTGCATGCGCTCCCCGCTCCCATTGAAATGAATGGGAGCGTGTACGGCACGCAAAGGGTCACGCGGCGTCTACGTGCCAAATCTCGCAGCACGTAACTCCGTGTGAACCCGGTTATTCAAGTGAATGGAAGCAGGGCTGCAGTTCCAGGTGTCACCACTACAGTGTATGGAGCTCTGTACACTATATACAGGTTCCGGTCAGTACTCTGTAGAAGTAGTGCCTGGACCTGTAGCTCTGCTCGCATTCACTTGGATAAGCGCAGAGCTGCTTCCAGCCATAGACCTGTAGTATATGGCCTCCAGTGGCTGAAAGACCTGATACTGACGAACTAACTTGTGGACAGGTCATCAGTTTTAATTACATTCAGGTTCTGGACAACCCCTTTAAGTATAATGGAAACTCAAGAAATGCCTGAAATTTGTTACATGAAAGTTGACCAAAAAGTATAAAATTTCTTTTACAGCATAGTGAGGCTTGGATTAACATCAGAATATATTTGCTCAATATATGGTAAATGGCCGCTTACATAGTATTGTAAGCGGCCATTTTCTCGTGGCCAGCGGGCATGCGCAGTCGGCTTTGCCCGAGGCCTAGAAGTTAGAAGCCACTGCCGGAAGAAGACGCAGGAAAACCTCGTTCCAGAAGAAGAAGAGGCAGCGCTGGAGAGTTCTCTGGCAGCATTGGGGACGCCCCCAGTGCTGTTTGAGTGCTAAGGCCCGCCCCCAGTGCTGCGAGAGAACTCATTTACATACCAACAAAAACCGGGATTCCTACGGAACAGAGAAGACAACGAACGGTAGGAGAAGAATAACCTTTCTTAAGGCTATTCCTACGTGTTAATAATAAAAAAAAAAAAAAAAAGTGATTGAATGATAGGATCCCTTTAAAACACCATGCCAGAAGAATACATTTTCCATATATTTCTCAACTGACAGATACGGGTAAAGAATGAGGGTTCACCTCTCGCTTTCTGTAGGTCACTTTTAGGGCAGTGATACTCGACCGGTTTACCATGGGTTTGTGGTCTTTTAGTTTCTGTTATTGTGGTGTATTTTTGATTCGTGTGAACACAGGCCAAGAGTGACCAGTTCATGAAAAAAACCATTTCAGACTCCATATGTCTCTCATTACCAATCATCTAGAACAGATTTTGTATCCATTTAAGATGTCAAAGGTTGCAATGACAGATCCCAACACTCAGTACATGGACGTTGCAGTTTACTGACTGTATCTACATAGAGAATGGATTTGTCTTCTCCGGCCTCATCTTCTCCAGGGGTCATTTCATAGTGGAGGAGGCAAAGGCCGGTCTGAACAATTGACCTAAGTGTCGGCCATTTATTTTATTATCTGCCCCTTTAAACAAGTCACAAATTATTCCCTGACAAGTGGAGGTAACTGATCTTTGTGTACAGAGAGGAACAGCTGAACACCAAGGGGTAAACAGGTCTTTTCACCATGATAAATCACTGCTTAATGAGCCCCCCATTGTCTGCTCTTATAGCCCCTCGCTCTAATTCCATTACCTTGTGCTTAATAAAGCTGACACTACAAATTATCTGAATCCTTTGAACCTTTCCACAATATTGACTGGTTTCATGCAGCAGATGTTCCTTAAAGCAGACAGACACATGACATTCACAGCCATAACTGGCGAAAAGTTCCAACAATGGGATGCTAATTTCGCTGCAAAGTGAGGAACTGATGTCCGTGCAGGTGACAGCACTGTGACTCCCGATTCTACCCGGCCACCAATTTGTTAGGAAATTAATTAGCTAATTGGCTGCTGTAACGTCATCCCAAAATTCGGCTCAGACGCTGCTTAGGATGACCAGGTACAGGAGCCGCCACCTATATGTCATTCATATTGGCTTAAGGAATGAGCATGAAGAAAAAGTTACATTGTATGACATGTAACAAAGTCAGATACTTTATATGTTATATGGAATGTAATAAATACATAATAGTTACAAGATTATGATAAATGTCCTCAATGAGATATAAAAAGTGTAATCCATGCCAAATATGGGCCCTATATAATCAGGAGAGTGAAATACATCATTGATATGGAATATAGAGGTTATAATACATATTTTATGTAGGATTCAGCTGGTAATAAATCCCTGATATAGAACAGGAGGATTATAAGAAATCTCTTCTATGGTCAGAACATTAGAACAAACTGTGGAAAATCATTAAATTGGTTTTGAATGTAGTAAAATCTTCACTCTTCTACCCCAGTCCCCTGTTCTGATGAATTCTATAGAGAAATGTTTTATTTTACTCTCTGTGATTATTTAGTGGATAAATGGGCCAGGACTGTGATAAGTAACCATGAGGCCCAATAGCAAAACTTGAAAGGGGCCTCGCTCTGCCATGACCAACTTAAAGGGAATCTACCATTAAAATTTTTTTTTTTTTGTGGATAAGACGTCGGAATAGCCTTTAGAAAGGCTATTCGTCTCTTACCTTTAGACGTGGTCTCCGCCGCACCGTTCCTTAGAAATACAGTTTTTTTTTACCGGTATGCAAATGAGTTTTCCCACAGCGATGGGGGCGGGTCCCAGCGCTCAAACAGCGATGAGGGCGTCCCCACCGCTGCCAGAGAAGTGTCTCCAAGCGCCGCCTCATTCTTCATCTGCCGCATCATGTTCAAAGTCTTCTACAGGTGCAGAGGCCACTGGAAAATGGCCGCTAACAATACTGTGCAAGCGGCCATTTTCCCGCGGCCTGTGCGCCTGCGCAATCTGCTCTGCTAGGTTAAGAGCCTGCGCCGGAAGAAGACATTGAAGATGACGCGGCGGACGAAGGAGGAGGCGGCGCTTGGAGACACTTCTCTGGCAGCAGTGGGGACACCCTCATCGCTA
Source organism: Leptodactylus fuscus (assembly GCF_031893055.1). Classification (NCBI taxonomy): domain Eukaryota; kingdom Metazoa; phylum Chordata; class Amphibia; order Anura; family Leptodactylidae; genus Leptodactylus; species Leptodactylus fuscus. Next base: position 19,045,552 of record NC_134271.1, on the reverse strand, counting down.
TTTGAGCTGCGGGAGAACTCATTTGCATACCGGTAAAAACCGGTATTTCTAAGGAACGGCGTGGCGGAGACCACGTCTAAAGGTAAGAGACGAATAGCCTTTCTAAAGGCTATTCTGACGTCTTATCCACACAAAAAAATGTTTTAATGGTAGAATCCCTATCAGCAAAATCATGCTGATAGAGCCCCACATATGCGTGAATAGCCTTTAAAATGTTATATTAAACAAAACCCCCCCCCCATTTTAAAATAAAACCCTAAAAAAGAATTTTATCTACTTACGCATCGTGCATGCTGGGCGGGCATTCAGGGTGTGCCGTAGTAGCAGCCGCATGCTACTGCGCATGCGCCCAGGCCATTTTTTTATATCAGTGTCAGTTCGCGAGCGCCGGAGGAGGACGGGACCGGAGGACATCGGAGGAAGAAGGGGCGTGGATGAAGAAGAAGACACACCCTGAATGCCCGCCCACCGTGCACGATGCGTAAGTAGAGAACATTCTTTTTTAGGGTTTTATTTTAAAACGGGGGGGGGGGGGGGGGGGGTAGTTTAATATAACATTTACGGTGCCTGAATAGCCTTTTTAAAGGCTATTCACGCATATGTGGTGCTCTATCAGCATGATTTTGCTGATAGAGCCCCTTTAATATTTTCTTGAACAATCTTTTGAGGCAATCGCTGCGATCAGACGATTCCTGTAACTGTCAATGAGCATAGTGCTCCAGTTGTCTCTGGTATAAAGGCTGCCTTTTCCAGACGCCATGTTTCAGCTCCTTCCAAAGATGCTCAATAGGATTTAGGTGCGGGCTCATAGAAGGCCACATCACCATATAGATTCTACATGCCACCATACAACATAGGGTGCAATGCTTTAGGAGCAAGGGAACTTCACATGATAGGTTTCTCATGGACTCCACTATCAGCGGTGTAGTATGGGCCTTTAGCAGTCTCTTTGCTATATAGGTGTGTTCGTAAACTTATATTGCAGTATTGGGGCCTGCACTGTATACATTCTTCTTTGGCTGCTCATTTTCCTCGCAGACAACTTTAATTCCTTTCTTTGGGACAATTTCTAAATACCCAATGAATCATTTTGGTGAAAGCAATGGTTTCCTATATTGCCGTAAATGATTTGTCTAAGGACCATAGAAATACACAAGATCTTGTGGGCCGTCCAGTGGAGGAGATGAGATTTGTTAAGCACATTCTGAACTCAGAAACTGCTTTTTTAAGAACTTTTATGGGATTCAGGTTTTGGCCTTCAACATTACAAATGTATTTTTAACTATTTTTTGTCCTAGTTATTACATTACAATTTACCCTTTATGGATTTGGTCGGTGTTGCAAAAATATCCTTCTAGTAATGACTACTAATGCCAATTAAAAAAAAAAAAGACTGCTAAATTTAAAGAGGACCTTTCACCATATCCGGGCACATGCAGTGTTATATACTGCCGGAAATCTGACAGTGCGCTGAATTCAGCACACTGTCAGCTTTCCCGATCTGTGCCCGGTGTGAAGAGCTTACGGTCCGGTACCGTAGCTCTTCTATGGTCAGAAGGGCGTTTCTGACCATTAGCCAGGAACGTCCTTCTGCCTCGCGGCGCCAATCGCGCTGTGCTGTGGAGCCGGGAGGAACTCCCCCCTCTCTCTGCTCACACAGCTCGTCCATAGACGAGTATTATCAGGAGAGGGAGGGGGCGTTCCTCCCCGCTCCACAGTACAGCGCGATTGGCGCCGCGAGGCAGAAGGACGTTCCTGGCTAATGGTCAGAAACGCCCTTCTGACCATAGAAGAGCTACGGTACTGGACCGTAAGCTCTTCACACCGGGCACAGATCGGGAAAGCCGACAGTGCGCTGAATTCAGCGCACTGTCAGCTTTCCGGCAGTATATAACACTGCATGTGCCCGGATATGGTGAAAGGTCCTCTTTAAGACAAAAATCCATTAGTCACAATTTTAAATTTTTTTTTTTTTTTTAATTGTTTTTATAAGAATGCATTTTTAGAAACTTTTTTTTTTTCCTGATAGTAGTAATGAAACAAGATCTGGTCCTGACTTTTCCATTATCCAGTCTTGTTTATTATAAAGACAAGACCTGGCCCACAAAAGAAAAAAACAAGCAAAGATCAGGTCCCAACAAAGTGTCACTGACTCCCAAAGTTGCTGTCTTCTTTTCTCAATAATTATACCTAATTTGCTGTTTTCCCCCTTTCCCAGTACCCCTTCTATAAAGGGAAGAATCCCACCAGCTGGGACCAACTTGAGTGAAATGTGTGGTGTGCTGTTGTCAGCTAATTTATCTTGTACCAACAGAAAGAAAAAAAAATTGCAAAAAATGTTCATTTCATGTACACTGATTAGCATAAAATTGCTGCTATTGTATCAAATTGAAGAGAGGGACAATGAGACAGAGACTCCTGCAGGGGGCTGCTCCCCCCCACCTCCCCTGTCCTCTGCCTCTTTCCGCCTGTGGAGAATATTCGCACAAAAGCCCCCGTTTAACCTACATAGACTGGATCCTACTGATGGACAAAGCTGGAGAACTCATCCCACAAAGTTACATTTCAAGTCAAAAATTTGCAAAAAGTCTCCTATATCATCTCCTTATCCTTTATCCAAGAGATGGCATAAATGGGGTATTGTTGCCTAGGCAATAACACCCCAAAAACATTAAAAAAATCCAAAGTAACCATGATCAGAATCCTATAAATACATGGACTGGAAAAGTCACTTGTATCACATCTTATTAAAATTCTTAACACAAAAATGGAAACTTTAAAAGAACTTAAAAATTTTTGTTTTCAAAAAGTTGAAAGTTGGAATTTTTCCCCAAAAAATATTAATATTTTTCATACTCCATCAATTTTGACTGTTGAGAATAATTTCAAAGAAGATGTTTTGTTTTGTTTCTTTTTTTTGGAGTCCAAATTCATGACACAAAAAAAATTGACATTTTAAAAGAAATTTCTTCAAGAATATGGTTTCCAAAAAGTTGTAAAATATTTTTGTAAAAAAATCTATTTTTTGATGCTTGATCAATTGTGACTTTTTGGAAAAATGTAAACACAGCAATTCCCAACAAAAAATAGATTTTTTTAAATTTTTTTGCAAAAGCATCAATGTTGTTGTTTTTAGTTTTTCAATTCAAATTTTTAGTGCAAATTTTTATCAAGACAACAGGGGCTGAAATAGACCAGAAATATTGAGAAATCAAATCAATGTTGTTATAAACCTCATTGTGTTTGGTGGGGGGTTACATTGTGGTTCTGACCCATATAAACCTCCTCTGCACCTATAGACACAACTCTCTCCTTTCCAGATCGGGACTCTCCAAAATTTTAAAAATTTCACCCAGATTTTAAATATTGTAAATTTTAAGATTTTTAACCCAGCATCTAACAGCATGAATAATAAGGCCAAAAACTTTATTATTCTTCGGCCTATCACATCCATCATGCTTAATGCAACTTTTTGAATTTTTTTTTTTTGTAATTTGGAACTTCTTGTGTATCCTTTCACCTTACATTCACGGGGTTAATTCCATGGCTTCATTGTTGAGGCAGTGACATGAGGTCTTAGTGAATGATGAACAGGGAATCCTGTATGTGGGGGTGCAAGCAGGAAGAATTGTAGGGGGTCATGAATGGAGTGTGCGATGGAGCTGACTGTAGGGGATCTAACCCTGATAAATTGTTTACTTGTTAAAGATCGGAGCCCGTCTTAGGCTTGGTAGGCTCAGTGGGACGAACGCCAATTACAGCCTTTTGTGGAGGGCAGAATTCTGATTGACACCAATGCATCCCCTCACACTATGAGCCCTTTCAGTCGCATAGGTCCGACCATAACCCTACTGTGCTTCGGCTGTGGTTCTGCACCATGTCCCCAATTTTCTCTGCTTTTAGCAAAAAATGAACCTAAGACGAGGGCCGGTTGAGTATCGGAGGCCTCTATTTTACTATGCATTTCCCCTTTCTGATTTTTTTTTTTTCTTTGCCGGGCCGAGGTTGCTAAGGCCAGATCTTCAACAAAGAGAGCAAAGGAGCGGACATTATCATTGGATGACTGACTTCAAAGTTAATGATCTTCTCCAGTGAATTGTGTCTTCGACCAGTCAATAAGGTCTTTGGAAAGTCGGAGAGAAGAACCTCTTTAATCCACTAACCCTTCTTTGTTCTATTGTTACAAAATGATCATTTAATCAGTTTTCGAGCTTTTTTTTTTAGTCCTCGGTTGTTTGTTGATGTTTTTGGATGTTTTTGTTTTGTTTTTTTTGCCCAAAGTTTCTCAGAAGGGGCAGCCCCCCCCCCCCCCCCCCAAGAAAACCATTCCTTCTTCTTTAAGTTTTTTTTTTTTTCTCAAGTGACGGGTGAATAAATGTGCAAAAAATTAAGGCATAATGACCGAGCAAGAGCGACAAAACCTAATTAGTCACGGAGTCCACTGGCTAATGAGCCGCAAAACTGCCTCTTGAGTGTGTAATAACTGTATTTTTTACCATTTCTTCTCCTTTAGTCACAGCCTTGTGTGGTATCCCCGACAAACTAAAATGGCACCAGATGCAACAGGCTGCAGATATTTTAACTTCAATTCACAAACCATATGTTCACATAAGTCATGGCTTCCGCTTTCCCACAGGCTGAATTCTGGAGGGTTGCCATTTAACTCGTTGCTAAACGGGTCTGCAATGACAGCGAGAGGCGGATCTATCTAAGTGGTCTGTAATTTAATCAGGGCGCTGGATTATCCCGATAGGCTCCGATCTGCATCAAACTGTTGTGGTTATATTGTATACGTCAGGAATTCTATTAGATAGATATCAGTTGGATAGATAGATAGATAGATAGATAGATAGATAGATATCAGATGGATGGATGGATGGATGGATGGATAGGAGATACTTAGTAACTTATAATTATTAAGTCTATAGATGTGAGATAGATATATGATAGAAGAAGGATGGATATTATATAGATATGGGAAAGATGGATGGCTGGATAGAGTTTAATAAATTATATTTATATATTTTAGTATTTTTATACTGTATATAAAAAATCTATTAAGATAATCTATTATAGATATAAGGTAGATAGAAGAGGGGAAGATATTAGATAAATGGATAGATAGATAGATAGATAGATAGATAGATATATAGATAGATAGATAGGAGATATAAGATAGATAGATAGATAGACAGGAGATATAAGATAGATAGATTAGATAGATATGAGAGACAGAGAATAGATAGATAGATAGATAGATAGATAGATAGATAGATAGATAGATAGATAGACAGGGGATATAAGATAGATAGATAGATAGATAGATAGATAGATAGATAGATAGATAGATAGACAGGAGATATAAGATAGATAGATTAGATAGATATGAGAGACAGAGAATAGATACATACATATTAGATAGATAGATAGATAGATAGGAGATAGATAGATAGAAGATAGATATGAGAGTTAGATAGATATGAGAGATAGATAGATAGATATGAGAGATAGATATGATAGATGGATAGATATATGGATATGATAGATGCTTTGTAGATAGAAATCAAGTAGATAGTAAATAGAAAACAAATATATATCAGAAGTCAACGGATGTGAGATAGAAGATAGATAAATAAATCATAATAGATATGAAATAGATAGTAGTAGATAGAAAACGAATAGATACTAAATGACTAGGTGCGACATAGATGGGATAGGAAGAATAGAGCATCATCAATGCATGTGAAATAAATAAGATAGATGGGGAGATACTTAGATAGGAGATAAAATACGTCTAATAGATTTTAAGATAGATGTGAAATAGAAGACTTTATAGATAGAAAATAAATATATTTTAAATCAATAATAGATTATAAACCGATACATAGGAAATATTTGATTTATATTCGATGAATAAAGAGATTAATAAAACTATACATATTTGAGAGATATATAGTTATAGATGGATATGAGATACTTTGTACATAGAAAAGAATTATATATAAAATAAATGTGAGCTAGGTGTTCAGGTAGAGATATCAGATGGATAGATAGATAAATAGCTAGATATGATATATTAGATAGATAGATATGAGATAGATAGATAGAAATTAGATAGATAGATAGATAGATAGATAATGGATAGATAGATACATAGATATGAGATAGATAGATAGATAAATAGATAGATAGATATGAGATAGATAGATAGATATGAGAGACAGAGGATAGATAGATATACAATATATGATAGATAGATAGATAGATAGATAGATAGATATGAGAGACAGAGGATAGATAGATATACAATATATGATAGATAGATAGATAGATAGATAGATAGATAGATAGATAGATAGATAGATGCCCCTTACATCCTGATTATTTCTATACTAATCTACTCCATGTATTGCCCAGACTTTTTGCCTTTTTTCACCCCTTGTATATACTTTAGTATTACTTCCTTCTTTTTACCATTTTTCTAATGTTTTTTCCCCCTGCAGCCCCGAGTCCAGCAGTCGGGTTTGTGATGTTTTTGTGTTTTTTGTTTTTTTTTTGTGTCTGCGCTTTCATCTATTCTAGTTGCTCAAGCTTGGCTGCTCACTTCATCAGCTCTTTCCTGCTCTCCACTCGGGGGTTATTATGCTTTTTTTATATACTGCTCTTCGTGCCCTTGTGAACCTGTTGAAAAGCACTGAAAGAGGGTTGAAAAGTGCCACTAGGTCCTAAAATAGTGCTGACTACGGGGCAGAAAGAGAGGAGTTCTGTTTTATTCAGTGCTAAAGATAACACTATACAGAATGATAGACTCCCTTAAGGCATTGTTCCCAGTTTATTGAATGGGGCTCTTAGCCGTTCTTGAGGGGCTGTCACAGGTAGGCATCCAACAGAGATAATTCCCAGCCCATGCTTCATTGCCCCCTTATAGGGCCTGACTCGGGATTGTGAAAGGCCTCAGACATTGTTGAATAAACTCCTACTCGCCTCCATAAACTTTTTTTTTTCTTTCTCCCATTGGATTTTCCGGAGATGTGAACAGCTTGCAGTCAAGTCAGAGGAAACCGCTGAATGCTGCCCTGTTACTGATGAGAAGATTGACAGCCGCAGTGAGGGATGGGCCCGGACTATCCCTCCCGGGAATTTGCCCCCTTCCATTTTTTTTTTATTTAATCCTCCTCGCAGGTAAAGTCAGATCTCCGTCACTTTGGTGATTCTTTCCTGATGCCCCGAACACCCGACTTATCCACAAACGCTGATACGTGCTCAGATCCTGACTTTCAAAGGGGTCAGCGTCTTTTTTTTTTTAAATCCGGGGCGGGGGGTTTATTCTTGTATATTGGAGGGAATAACCCATTCATGACGTGTCAGCCTCTGTAAGCAAAGCATTCGTATGAATTTTAGATAGGAAGGTAATCTTAGAGAAGGTGCCTATGGGAGAGGTAAAGGGTCTATTTACAAAAAAATTCCAAAAATGTGGCTTTATATAGGATGAAATAAAAACTTTATTCATCCCAAGAGGGATATTGTAGATTAGGTACAGTACAATGATATATCGCCCTTGCATACAAAAACACATACGTTATAGGTACAGACACATAGTTATATTTTGGCAACACCCAACCCCATGCCTCAATGTTCTTGAGGAATCCCGACCACCTCCCTTCTCTTTCCTCTACAAGAGTCGTGACCGTGCAAAGTGTATAATTCTATGCATTAGTACGATGCTTGTGTGCCAGTCTTCACAACTATTCTGGCATTCTATTCATGAAAAACTACCCAGGCCAAATCCGTATTCCTTATCTTGTCATTCTAGCCAAATTTTTTTTTTTTTTTTTTAATTTTAATGTATGTACAGTCAGAGCTAACCGAGCACCAGCTCCAGTAGAGATAAACAACTAGCTGGTACCCGCGACTTCGTCTGCGGTGATTGTAGCAGTGGGTATATACAGGTGTGGGTAAGGTTTTCGTACTGTGTATAAGGTATGGGATATGAAATGTAACTTTGTATCTTGTTTTTGCTATAATTCAGAGAATACGTGAGACTTTTGTGTTGAAGTTAATTTGTATTTGAGCTGCTATATATACGGTGTTGTGAGAAACTTTACATAGTGACTTTGGGACAGAAGTATTTGAAGTTAACCCTTTCCCGCCGATGGCATTTTTTGATTTTGGTTTTTCGTTTTTGACTCCTCTCCTTCTAAACCCCATAACTTTTTTATTTCTCCGCTCCCAGAGTCATATGAGGTCTTAATTTTTCTGGTACAAATTTTTCTTCATGATGCCACCATTATTTATTCTATATAATGTACTGGGAAGCAGGGAAAAAATTCAGAATGGGGTGGATTTGAATAAAAACTGCATTTCTGCGACTTTCTTATGGGCTTTGGTTTTACGGCGTTCACTGTGCAACCAAATTGAAATGTCCCCTGTATTCTGTGTTTCGTTACGATTCCGGGGATACCAAATTTATATGGTTTTATTTACATTTTGACTCCTTTAAAAAATCCAAAACTATGTTAAAAAAATTTTTTTGTGAAAAGTCGCCATATTCCGACAGCCATAACTTTTTTATACGTCCGTGTACGGGGATGCATATGGCGTCTTTTTTTGCGGGGCCGGGTGTACTTTGTAGTTCTACCATTTTCGGGAAATGTTATTGCTTTGATCACTTTTTATTCAAATTTTTATCAGAATCAAAACAGTGAAAAAACGGCGGTTTGGCACTTTTGACCATTTTTCCTGCTACGGAGTTTACCGAACAGGAAAAATATTTGTATAGCTTTGTAGAGCGGGCGATTTCGGACGTGGGGATACCTAACATGTATGTGGTTCATAGTTTTTAACTACTTTTATATGTGTTCTAGGGAAAGGGGGGTGATTTGAATTTTGAATCCTTTTTATTTGTTTTTATTTTATTTTTATTTTTTTGCATTTATTCGACCGCCTAGGGGTATTGACAAGGGTGGGGGGTGTCGCGGATTGTCAGAGCGGTGGGGGTCGGCAAACATGGCTGCTCCGGAGCGTTATAGAGCGCCTCCTGGAGTATCGTTAAGGTGAGGGGCAAAGTGGTAAAGTATATGTATATGTGATTGTGTGGGGTTAGGGGCGAGGCTGTAGAGGGCAATATGAATTTTGTGGCTTGCTATGGTCCAAAGTGTGTGAGATTGCAGAGATGGTGGTGTGAGTTTGGTGTTTTGTGGGGGTCCTGGCACAAACGTATGTGCGCTATTGTGACGAAAAGTAGCCTATTGCGCAATCGGGTGTATTAACTATGTTTGTGGAAACTTTCAGCCAAATCGGTCGAGCGGGTTTTGCGTGATTGAGGAACAAACATCCGAACATCCAAAACTCACAAACCCACAAACTTTCACATTTATAATATTAATAGGATATGGTTGGGGTCACAAGTTCCATACCAAGCTGAATTTTTAGGATTTTTTTTTTTTCTTTATTGATAGCCATCCTACAAAGAAATATTGACTCTGCCACTAGGGGCACTGTGACAGAGGTAACTGAGGTAATACTAGTCCCTCAGTCATGGTAGTAGGTGTAGCTGCCAAATATCCCAAAATGACCAAGACAATCAGAATTTTCAGAAACAAACTTGGGCTCAAAATGGGGCAATTTGGGGAGAACAGCTGGTGATTGGACATATACATATTAATTCACAGCCGACAAAGTTAATGTTGGCATGACGGCCATCCAGAAGCTAACGTGTCGCCATATTGGTGGCAAAGAGACCATTCGCCATCATCATCAACTTTTGTATAAAATGGACCCTTCTCTAACTATTCGAGATGAAAGAATCGATAAGGCATGAATTGTTCCAAATTTTACCAAAATTTTAGCAAATCAAAAAATTTTTGGTTCATCCTGCACAAATTGCCCAAAATTGTGCTGCCACGTTACAGATCAGAAGCAAAAAAATAAAAGGGTCAAATGATCTTGCCTGGTGTTCCAGCGCGTTTCTCCATAATTCCTTGCAAGCAGCCGTCCCTCCAGGTGTTGCTGTCACTTGACAGCTTGAACGTAGTTGCACACAGATTGGAGACCTCAGAGTGTCATACATGACTTTTTAGGGCAATTGGGAGACTTATGATTTTGGACCGAATTTATTCAAATAGAATTGAATCTGACGGCCAATTTTGACCACATTGGGCCCAAAGCAAATTTTGCCAATTTTGATCTCTAGATCTTTATGGAACAATTTTAAAAATTTTTTGGCAATAACTATTCTAACTCAGAACCCAAAGTAACATAAAAAAAAAGAATTGGTCATAAAAAAAAAATGGGGAAAAAAGGATAAAAACTGCAATTGGAAAAAAAAAAAACTAAATTTTTTTTCCAAAGATGGCAAAAATAAATTTTGCCATTAATTTTTTTATCAGTTTTGAGTTGTATTATTCACTAATTTATATTTCTTAATTTTTTTTGGTGTTTTTAAATGTATCATTTTATAATGATGGTCAGAACTTGGCCAATGACCTGCAGATAAATATCTCTTGTCTATAGGCTGGATTGGCCAATGATCTGCAGATAAATATCTTGTGTCTATGGCCAGCTTTATAAAAAGTATATGTAGATGTTTTTGCATTTGTCCCCAAAAATTTAGAGGTTTTCGAAGCGTGCACATTTTTTCACGAATCAATAGGACAATAAGTTTCTGATCTATGGTGGACGTCCTGTCACTGGGGCACCCGCCAGTCCTGAGTAATATAGCTACATTACAGTGGTGCCCCTGAGAGAAACTTTCTCCAACTTCTTCTCGATCTCGGAGGTGTCTGGTAGGAAGTTTTTGCACTCTCTTCACTTGGCAGCAGGGCCGGCTCCAGGTTTGTGTGGGCCCTTGGGTGATAGAGCCTCAGTGGGCCCCTTTTAGAGCAACCCATGCGCACTGCAGCGAAAAAACAACCGAAATAGTTTTTTGGTTTTGCTGAGGCGGACCTACTTGAGTAGCCTGTAATACAGTCCATTCAATACAAGTAGATACAACCTATTCAGACATCAGAAAGTAAAGAGGAATTATAGGCAGACATCTGCCCAGATTCCTCTTTATTTTTTGCCCCCCGGCTCACGGTGGTGGACACAGACGGTACAGTACCGTAGCTCTTTACAGTCAGAAGGGCGTTCCTGACACTCTGTCAGGAACGTCCTTCTGCACAGCAGCGCCTATAGCGCAGTACAGTGTGAGCAGGGAGGAACGCGACTGTCAGGGACACCCTTCTGACTGTAAAGAGCTACAGTACCGGTACCAATAACTCTTTACCTGGGGCACAGATCTGGAAAGCCGACAGTGCGCTGAATTCAGCGCACTGTCGGCTTTCCAGCGGTATATAACACCGCATGTGCCTAAACCCATGAAAGGTCTTCTTTAAAGACAATCTTTCATGTCCTTAGAGATGTGCGGTATTATATACTGCTAGAAAGCTGACTGAATTCAGTGCACTGTCAGGTTTGCCGGTATTCACCATGATGGAGATATTGGTGCAGTTAGGTCGGCACAATATCTCTCCACTGTTGGAAAGGTGAGCCTTCTAGCTTGTGCTGGGGCGGGCAAGTGCCGGGGGGCTCCCAGAGGCTCTGTGGGCCCCAGCACTTGCCCCACTATGCCGTGCGCTGACGCCAGCCCTGCTTGGCAGTGCCAAGCTGAGCATGCATATATATAGGGGCGATTTGGATGGGTGATGTGAAGGTGACTACTAAGGTATATGGGAAGCTGTATAGGATCATGAATGCTAAGAGACTGCCTTTGAATCCAAAACTGGCAAAGCAGGGTCACCTATTGTTGAGAGGATGAGGAGCTACGAGGACCTAAGAGTCAAAAACTATAAGTCTGGGTTTACACCTTCAGGGTCTTCATTTTGTGCAATTTTAGCCAAATCCAGGCATAAATCCCCCCCCCAAAAATGGCATCAAAATGAATTCAGCCTCTATTTATATGGCGCGACATATTCCCCAGCACTTTACAAATCGGCCTACTCCAAAGCAGCGCTCTCTTCGAGGATGTTCACATGTAATGTTTTTACTTTTTCAATTTTTTTGGACACCAATGACAGAACAATCTGTTTTTGTCTTTGTAACCAAAAAGTTCATCAAGAATGCCGTGTGTGACCATAGCCTTCAACTCGTATTCATTCCAATGACAAGCAGCCATGCGTGTGCGCTCACTTCTCAGGAGCGGAGGGATTCCCAGGAATACCCTACCCCTAATAAGACAACGTTTCATCATAACCGTCTTGTTTCTTTCATTTTTGACTCCTTGAGGTTTTCATGCTGGATCACCGGATCCCTTATAACCAGCCCCTTCTCAGGACCGGGGTCGGGGCATAAAACTCTAATATAGGGAAACCATTTCCAAAAAAAAACCTTATAAATTATTCTTCCACTTTCCTCCAATATCGTTGCCTTCATTGAATGTGCCTGCTGACCTGATGACTTCTATGGAGCCGTCGGGTCCAGGTTCTATTTTTTTTTTTCGTTTGAGAAAAGCGCGATTTGTATAGAAGACCCTGCCCCCCCCCCCCCCCGACTTCCTAAGTGTTAATAAGATATTAACATATAGAAAGACAATAATTCAGCGCCGCTCCAGCGCCAATTGTCTCAGTGGGCGCTCCGCTAACTAAGAGTATCGTTTCTGCTTGACATATAACAGATACACTGCAGTCAATGCTTCACAATGCAGCGAGGAGGAGGAGGGGGGGTATTCTTTGCAAACAAGGGGCTGCTGGTTAACCGAAAATGTCCCCATTTGATTGACAGTATCTGTCGGAGGCAATGAACTCAACTCCAGCGCTGCCTTTATGTGCCTGTGTAAAGTTGTTCAACTGTGACCTCTCCATCTGTTCCAGCTAATCTCAAAGTCATTTAGAACCCCCCCCCCCTCCTAATTCATCCCCAATGCAGCACGCTCTACGCTGGATACACATATGCGGCAGAATTGTCGTCCTGTCAGATACGCAACTTTTTTTTTTTCTCTGTTTTTGTGCGATGCTGATCTTGTTTGTGACATCTGTGCAGAGGTTTGTGTTGTCGTCGGTGTCAGCGCCTTTACTACGGAGTTTGCTGAACTAATTCAATTTCTGCTACTCCTTACGTATCGGCTCTGCTACATGCCGGGCAGGTCAAAGCCATGGTTATAGGCTGGTGGACAGTAATAGGGATGTTGTTGTCACTACCGGGCCCTGGAGCATGAGGGGGCCCAAAATCCTATTGACGATATAAGAAGACACCAGTATTATAGATAGCACGTGGTATGTGTGGGCCCCGTTACAGAATTTGCATTGGGGCCCAGAAGCTTTAAGACAAGACTTCACTGGGCTCCAGAACTTGCAATCTAATTATTGGGATTCCATTTCTTATAAATAATGTCAGGTCAAATTAATTTGGATTACCAAAGTTATTAAAGGGGTTTACCAGCCCCAAATTGAATTTGGGGCCTAAGTGTTCAGAATTTGATCTGTGGGAGTCCAACACCTGGACCCCGCACAGATCAGTTGTCAAAGCAGCCTCTAGGTGTCATAAGCTGGCAGTGGATGTGTAACGTGCAGCGCCATCCTCTGCATAGTGGTGGTTTTGGGAACTGCAGTGCCGCTCCTAGTCAAGTGCCTGTTCAGTACCTGAACTGTGCAGGTTCTGTGTGTCAGACCCTCCAGATGATGTATTCTGTGGATAGATCATCAGTATTTTGGGGCCAGAAAACCCCTATAAACCTGAAAACTCTTAAAGTGTACCACCAATTTATATATTTTTCTCCATAAATGAATAGTACAGGTAAATATAAGAAATTCTGTAATAAATCTTATTAAAGAAATCTGTTTCATTCACCATGTATCAGTTTGAGTTGCTTTTGTACATAGAAGTCTATGGAGGCAACTGCCGAAAAAACACACTGCTACACTATGAGTGAGAGAGTTCTTCTGACACTGCTATATCTTCAGGATAAGACTCTACCACTGTACAAAATGATGCAAAAAAAAACAACCAATCAACAGCCTCCTCCTCCTCCATCCCCCTGCATAGACTTCTTTGTAGAGAGTAACTGAGTCTGGTAAGTGGAGAAGGAAACAGATTTCTTTAATAAGATACATTACAAAGTTTCTGATATTCACCTCTACTATTCATTTAATTTATAATTGGAGGAAGTTATTTTGGTTGTTTCTTTAACCATTTCACGACTTTGCTATTTTTCCTGGTTCATAATCGGACATATTTTCAGATTTTTCGGTACATGTGCCTTTGACATTTAGAACTTCTAATTGTATGTTTTTCTGGATTTGTGGGAGTCTGACCACTAGTACCCTCAGTGGTCACATGAGCAGGGGTTCCTTGTACCCCCAAATGTATGGAGCCAGTGATTGTGCCGGCTCTATTCACTTCTATGGGAATGTTGAAGACCACGCTCAGCAAGTCCGCCTGTCCCATAGAGAATATATGGATCAGTAGGGCACGTGCTTAACCTGCATCATAAAGATGGGGGGAAATGGAGTTTGTTCTCATAGTCGGACCCCTCACTGATCAGCAAGTTATCTCCAATCCTGTGGACAAGGGGGGAAATTGATATAAGCAGAACACCCCTTTATGGAATAGTTTAAAGGGATTGCCCAGTTTCAGTAAATAAATGTTATTTTTGTATGATGAAAAGTTGTACAATTTTCCAATCTACTTTCTGTATCAATTCTTCACAGTTTTCTAGATCTCTGCTTGCTGTTATTCGTTCTGCTTACTACTAGTGGTTAAAAAGAGTCCAAGGTCGTGTGATGTACAGTCCATGGTCATGTGATGTACAGTCCATGGTCATGTGATGTACAGTCCATGGTCATGTGATGTACAGTCCATGGTCATGTGATGTACAGTCCATGGTCATGTGATGTACAGTCCATGGTCATGTGATATACAATCCATGGTCATGTGATGTACAATCCATGGTCATGTGATGTACAGTCCATGGTCATGTGATGTACAGTCCATGGTCATGTGATGTACAATCCATGGTCATGTGATGTACAGTCCATGGTCATGTGATGTACAGTCCATGGTCATGTGATGTACAGTCCAAGGTCATGTGATGTACAGTCCATGGTCATGTGATATACAATCCATGGTCATGTGATGTACAGTCCATGGTCATGTGATGTACAGTCCATGGTCATGTGATGTACAGTCCATGGTCATGTGATGTACAGCCCATGGTCATGTGATATACAATCCATGGTCATGTGATATACAATCCAGGGTCATGTGATGTACAGCCCATGGTCATGTGATATACAATCCATGGTCATGTGATGTACAGCCCATGGTCATGTGATATACAATCCATGGTCATGTGATATACAATCCATGGTCATGTGATGTACAGCCCATGGTCATGTGATATACAATCCATGGTCATGTGATGTACAATCCGTGGTGATGTGAGGTACAGCCCATGGTCATGTGATGTACAGCCCATGGTCATGTGATGTACAATCCGTGGTGATGTGAGGTACAGTCCATGGTCATGTGATGGGCACACAGGCTTGTTACAGTTACAGCACAGTATTCAGAGCTCCGTCCTGTAACGTGTACCTGTGTCCATCACCTGATCATGAAGAAGAAAGACCGATGGATGCGAGGATAAACTGGGCTACTCTCTTGAGATAAAATACGTTCTTTATTCCACTTTTCTTAAAAAAAGAAAAGTGGAATAAAGAACGTATTTTATCTCAAGAGAGTAGCGCAGTTTATCCTCGCATCCATCGGTCTTTCTTCTTCATTTATCGTTCCCTAAGGGGTATTTGGATGTTATTACTGCTGCTGTAAATCTCCCTTGTGTTTGGTACACGATCTTTTCAAATATATTTAAGTGTATGTTTGGGAATCATCTGGGTTGCTCGGTGTATATATATTTTTTCTTGTTAGCATCACATGATCATGACCCTGAAGTGCTCTCTGGACTGAGCTGCTCCACAGGCTACTCTTAAATTTTGTAAGCCAAGTACCCCCTTGTCTAGAAATGTAACCAGGACCTTCCATGGCTTCACCGCCTTGTGGAAATCCTATCACACTACAGAGTGATCCAGAGAACATGATGTCACCCATCAATATGGCGGTCCACTGCTAATGTAAGGAATGTCCAAAAACCACTACCCAGTACCACTACATAGTGCTCAGCTAATACTCCCGAATAGACACATTGTTGCAGATGTTAATTAATCCTGCCACACCATAATACCCCCATTTAGAGCTCAATGGCCACAATCAATGCCCCCATTCATTGCTCATTTAATACCATTATTACTCCTACTATGTGCTCAGGTGCTGCTGCCATTCAGTGCTTGAATATCCCCATTAATGCTCAACCAATGTCGCCATCTAGTTAAAAGGAATAGATCACTAATTATTTAATTTTATTTTTTTATTCATTAAAACCAGAGAGTGACATTTTTTCTAATCTGTTTTTATTTTTTATATGTTTTATTCTATTTTCTGGCCATCTTGTCTGATCTTCTCCTCTACTCTGTTAGCAGCATTTAGTGATCTGCTTTACAGCAGTCTCATGGCCATAGACACTAGTAGTCTGGAGCCGACTCATTGAAGTCTATGGGACAGTTTTCTAGACATGCTTTGTGCTCAGGACATTAGCATCGGACAATAGTTGTGTCCGTTACATTTTGCATTGATTTAAATGGGACGTCATGTGCATTCTTTACAGTCCGTGTCAGTCCTTAAGTGTCTATTCACAAAGATGTCCGATTTTTCAAGTGGACAGCAAAACCCTACAGCTGATCGGCGGGGGTCCTTGAGTGAAGACCCCCACTTATTTTCAAACACAGGGAGGACACAGAAACTACTTGCAGATGTTGTCCTTGGCTGGATTCGAACCCAGGACTCCAGCGCTGCAGTGTTTGTACATTTTGTACCCCTCATAGCCCAGCTAAGCTCAGCTGCGGCGGTGTCGGGCGGGCTTTACGATACCGTCACTACTTTCCTATGTGATTATATTGAACCCATAAATCAATGTGGACTGATGGCGTCTTCTAATGACCAT
This sequence comes from Leptodactylus fuscus, assembly GCF_031893055.1. Lineage (NCBI taxonomy): Eukaryota > Metazoa > Chordata > Amphibia > Anura > Leptodactylidae > Leptodactylus > Leptodactylus fuscus. Next base: position 19,028,523 of record NC_134271.1, on the reverse strand, counting down.
CCTCACCACATGGACAACGGGCCGGTAAAACTAAGAATGACATCTCTGTCTCTTGGGGGGTAAGTGAACTTCATTTTGGAGAAAGTATCCCGAGCACTCAGGCCGCTGCCTCCATTAAACCTATAGATTTGCTGTCCCGAGGTAGCAACAGTAGATTTGGCCGAGAGCTTTTGTTATTGGGGGGTGACCCCGAGGGTCTTCAGGCCAGGACGGGAGCTTAAGCAAGCTTAGATCAAGGAAGGATTTTGAAATTGAATTTATTCAGATTAGCTAAACCTTCCAAAGAAGGATTTACGCTTAACAAGCTGCTGCCAAGTCGCATCTCACAAAGCTCCATCCATCTTCTTTCTCTACAAGCGACACTTTCAGGCCTGGCAGAGTCGAAGAAACTTTCTTGTGTTGTTTACATCACCCGGGAGTGAAGTGAAGCTGCTGAGCATTAGCCCGGCTATTAAATCATTGTACAAACCTAATTACACTGCAGATTAATGCACAGAATACAAAGTGCAGATTATTGCACCTCCGAAAGACACAGGATACATTATACCACAGTTATGTCACTAGGAAAAGAAATCTGAAAGGCAAACAAATGAAAAAGAGACAACTAAAGACCCATATGTACAACAGATACAAGAAGTAACAGCCACAAAGTATCTAAGCAGAATCCAAATAATGTCACAGGCTGGATACATGATACAAGAGCACAAACTAAATGTATCACAAGTCATGGAAAGGAAACAATTCAGTGAGCGACCTATAGGATAGATAGAAAATGCAAACTGATAGCAGAACCTTAATATATATATATATATATATATATATATATATATATATATATATATATATATATATCAAGTAATATGAAAAGTATACAAATAATGTAATTGTCTACAAACTCAGACAAATCACATGGAGTAGGAAAGGGGGGATTTAAAGAAATTTGGGTCATGATATGTTTTTAAGCTTTATTACTAGGTTATATTTTTTTCATGAGTAAAGCAACTAATTTCTGTTTGTTAATAATCTGTATGTCAGAAAATCCCCCAAATAAAATTACTTATTATTATTATCTATTCATACATATAATAAAGTTAATGAAATATATAATATATTATACATAGATATTAGACAGTGTGATGTGTGACATGGATATTAAATAGCTGTCTGTATAGTGGAGATAGATAGATAGATAGATAGATAGATAGATAGATAGATAGATAGATAGATAGGAGATAGATAGATAGATAGATAGATAGGAGATAAATAGATAGGAGGATAGATAGATAGATCCATGAGATAGATAGATAGATAGATAGATAGATAGATAGATAGATAGATAGATAGATAGATAGATAGATAGATCCATGAGATTAGATAGATAGATAGATAGATAGATAGATAGATAGATAGATAGGAGAAAGATAGATAGATAGATAACTGACAGATAGATAGATAGATAGATAGATAGATAGATATGAGATTGATAGATAGATAGATAGATAGATAGATAGATGATAGATAGATAGGAAATAGATAGATATGAGATAGATAAATGATAGATAGATAGATAGATAGATAGATAGATAGGAGATAGATAGATAGATATGAGATAGATAAATGATAGATAGATAATAGATAGATAGGAAATAGATAGAGAGATAGATATGAGATAGATAAATGATAGATAGATAGATAGATAGATAGATAGATAGATACAGATGAGATAGATAGATAGATAGATAGATAGATAGATAGATAGATAGGAGATAGAGTAGATAGCTATGAGATTTATTATTGTGTATCATATTATAAGAAGTTTATTGTGAGTTGTGAGTCACTTCTGTAAACATTGTGTAGAATTGTGGTCATGTGAATTAGTAAATAAAAAAAGCCACAGAAATATCTTTCCTCTGAGTATTTCAGGGTATGACGATGTTCTGTAGTAAGATGTTCTCATACAGTTAATGACAGTCCTTTGGACCCCATGTCGTCCACCTGACGGCCCACACCAGAAGCTGATTTTTTTGTTTTTCCCTTATATTTTTTTGATGACATTTTCTGTGTTCTGACTTCATTACCGTCAGATGTCACCGCATGTCTCTATAGTGTCTACAAAGACTCTTCCTTGCTCTATAAGTTCTAACTCATGTTCTCTTTCTGTGGAGTAGGGTGTTCTCTATTCTTGTGACGTACAAGAACATGTTTTTTTTTTATTCATGTCTATGATTTCAGTTCTCACTTTGAGATTCCAATAATTTCCATCCATTGAGCTAGAGCCCGGCCGTGTATTGGCAGCCTCCTGTGCTCAGTGCTTGAGGCCGGGGCCCAGCAGGCTGACTGATGTGATATAAGTCACTTATGTGGCCTTCACACCATGACTATCATCATCCAGTCACTGACTAACCGCACCATAGACTGTAAACTCTGCCCTCACTTTGTGGCTGATTGTACAGACTGAATGACATCACTGCCCTGACACGTCACTATCCAAGCACAGTCTAACCTCCTCCATAGACTGTGTGACATCACTATCCAATGTCAAACTGATCTGCTATACAAATTGATCCACTGACAAACATGAGCAGCCCCCGCAGTTTCCTTGTCCACCATCCTGACACAGGGGGCACCTTCATTACACCCCCCTGTCTGTCTCTGCCCGCATCATCTCCTGGTGCTTAGCAGAAGGAAATTTTGAGGTGAGTGCTGCAATTCCACCTATGCTGTGGAGCGACACACTGCCCCCTACTGGTGTGATGATGTAGGGAGCCATCACATAGGATAGTCTAGTAGTGATATGTACAGGACATGCTGCCACTTCACATGTGTTGTCTCTTGTGGTAGGGGGGACAACTGGTCCCAGCAGGATCATATCTACACCCACAAGGGTTCCCCAGAAATTTCTTCATGGTCCGATCTAGTCAACAGATTTGTCACCAATCCAGCTGGGACTCAATGAGTGTTGTCACCTTACTGCACATCACCATACAATCACAGACTGTGATGACCTCACACACTCGCTACATGACATCACCATCTAATCACAAATAGTATTGTCCTCACTCTTTGACATAGACATACAAGACCTCCATGCCCTCAGTCCATGACATTACCATCCAGTGATACACCGACCTGCCATACAGACTGTATGACCTCACCGTACCTGCCCTGTGACATCACCAAGTGCAGAATCTGGTATTAATACTGCAGAAAACAGTGTGAGAAACATGTAGGAAATGCGAGCAACCCTAATGTCCTCTGCAGAATTGTATAATTGTGAACTGGAGACAAATTAGTGCCAGTGCAGGCAGGCCGGGGGCAGAATAGGCCGCTCTGTAAACTGCTGCATGGGTTTTGTTGTTTCTCATTTACATCCCTAAGAATAGGACATTAAAGACCACCAGAGTGGGGTCCAGTGTGCGTAATGAGCATGAAATCTCAGACCCTCGCTGCTGTTCAGGGGACGTGTCACGGCCTCCATTTGCTTGCCAAGACTGCGCTGCGTGGAGCCCGGGAGAGAATAAACAAAAGCTGGAACTATTAGGATAGGAAAAATTATATCTGTCTAATATCTATCTATCTATCTATCCTCCAATACCACTATACTCCTATACCATTGCACCCCTAGACCACTGTATGACTATACTTCTACACCACTATATACCTACACCATACCTCCCAACTTTGGAAGAATTGAAAGAGGGCTACACACGCTGCTGCAATTTTAGCTCCACCCACTTTTATGTTGACTCCGCCCATTCTCATTCATTTTTCATGTGCCCGCACACAGTATAATCCTCCTACAGTCACCTGTAAATTATATGTCCCCCTCCATCTCTGCCCCCAGATTCATGTCCCCCCATCTCTGCCCCCAGATTCATGTCCCCTCCATCTCTGCCCCCAGATTCATGTCCCCTCCATCTCTGCCCCCAGATTCATGTCCCCCCATCTCTGCCCCCAGATTCATGTCCCCCCATCTCTGCCCCCAGAATCATGTCCCCCCATCTCTGCCCCCAGAATCATGTCCCCCCATCTCTGCCCCCAGATTCATGTCCCCCCATCTCTGCCCCTAGATTCATGTCCCCCCATCTCTGCCCCCAGATTCATGTCCCCTCCATCTCTGCCCCCAGATTCATGTCCCCCCATCTCTGCCCCCAGATTCATGTCCCCTCCATCTCTGCCCCCAGATTCATGTCCCCCCATCTCTGCCCCCAGATTCATGTCCCCCATCTCTTCCCCCAGATTCATGTCCCTCCATCTCTGCCCCCAGATTAATGTCCCCCCATCTCTTCCCCCAGATTCATGTCCCCCCATCTCTGCACAGTTTCATGCCGTTCTCCCCTCCCCTTCATTTGCCCCCAGTTTCATGGGCCCCCTTCATTATGTTTCCCCTCAATGTTTAACACAAAAAAACACTTATACTCACCTTCCAACGCTCCCCCACCGCTCTCTACAGTCTCACTAACAGAGTTGTAAGCGCGATGTGACGTCATCACATCGTGCCTACTAGAGATGTTCCGAACAGCATGATCGCATAGAAATGAATGGAAGCGGCCGGCACGCGGGGGGTTAAGCGGCCGGACGCCGGCAAATTCTGCGTGCCAGGTGCTTCCATTCATTTCTATGGGAGCGTGCTGTTCGGATCGGCTGTTCCGAACAGTGTTCGCTCATCTCTAGTGCCTACACATCCACTAGCCGGAGTGCAGTGGCAAAGCAAGGTGCTGGGCTGCGACAGCTCCTTGCTTTAGTCGCGTATGTATTCAAACTGGAAGCGCGGGACAGGACACCGAAATCGTGAATGTCCCACGGAAATCGGGACAGTTGGGAGATATGCCTACACCACTATACCCCTACACCATTATACGCTTATTCCATTATACCCCTACACCTCTATATACCTATACCACTATACTCCTACACCATTGTGCCCATACACCACTCTACGCCTACACTCCTATACCACTGTACCCCTATACCATTGTATCCCTATACTCCTACACCGCGATACTCCTATTTCACTGTACACCTGCACCTCTATGCTCCTACACCGTTACACCACTGCACATCTATACTCCTACACCACTGTACATCTATACCACTGTACCCCTATACTCCTATACCACTATACACCTGTACCACTGTACTCCTACATCACTGTACCCTTATACTCCTATACCACTATACTCCTACATCACTATATTCCTGCACCACTGTACTCCCGCACTGTGGCATATATTGGTGAAAACCTTTCTGAAATATACATCTGAGATATACTGCAGTGTGAATGTTTGCTAAGACTATACGGTCCAGGTGTTATTTAGTGTCTGGGTGTGACAGAGAACCAGTCCGTGTAAGCAGGACCCCCGTCCCCCTAATCCATACATCCTACCAATAGTTGAACATCACCTGTCATTGCACATCTGTCGCTTCTACAGGAACATAAATCTCAGGTCAATATCCCACAAAACTAACAATCCCCATCTGTGCCATGCGTCCGGCCCTTCCCGCTCACAACCATTTTACTTCTCCCCACCTGATGAGACTTTAGGGTTAATTATAAAACCTCCACCGGGCGCAGGAGAGGCCGCTATCAGCTGTCAGGGCCCCACGTACTTCTCTTTCACGTCTTTCAAGTGCAAAACAACCTGTGTCTAAAAACGTGGCGAAGAATAAAAGGCCACGCCAGCACCGTGGGCCCGGACTCAGCCCCATTCACTGCCCCACCACCATGAATACAGCAAAATCCGAAATGAAAGTTTTAATCTCCCCGCTGCATTCAGCAGAAAGTGAAAAGAGCTTCCTTTTAACAATTTCCCCCTTTAAGCTTTTGTGCTCGTCCTCTCCTGGAGAACGCTGAGATCTTGCTGAGATCCTACAAGCTTTCTTCTCGCTCCACATGTGGAAAAGCCATGCATGGAGATGGTGACATTATTATCACTATGGCTTTGGGGGGGTCGAAAAGTCATAAAGATGTTAAGAACAAAGTGTGCCTGAAGAATGCGGCAGATAATGTACAATGTGCTGCGCTTTACTTCTGCCGCTGCGCTCCGCAGCCATAATTGAGGCATCACCATGACAAACTCACGCTGGTCCATTTACCGATGTATTAATGGGCATTTCTCCCCAAAATAAAGGGATCTGGAGAGAGAAGAACATGAATCGGCCTCCTGGGCAATGGTTTCTAATATTCATCTCTGTCTCCATATACGGATAACAGATGCTGGTGACCACCACGGAAGGCCCCCATTATGGTGCCCATAGGGGTTGTCAATTAACCCTCCAAAGATTGTAAGTGACAACTAACACCATATTGTCACTGTGACAACTGTGATGGCGGCATTTAGTGGATGTCACCCAGCATATGGTATCCACATAAATGACGAAGATAACCCAGAATGTCACCTATGCCTGGTGAACCTGTAAAACAGTGTTCAGACCCTGCCCGTGGTGAATCGGTAATATAGAGCCCAGTCCTTGGTGAATCAGTAACATCGTGTACAAGTAATAGTAAGTTAGCAGTATGGTGCGCAGTCCCTGGTGAACTAGTAATATAGTGTGCAGTCTGTAAATGTAATGTTCTGCACCTCTCAGCGGATAACATGAGGAGTCCAGAAAACAGCAAGAGTCCATTGAGATACAGCCGCTAGTGAATTGGGAAGTGTCCAGTCCCTGGTGAGCCTGCAATATAGTGTCCAGCTATTAGTAAGTAAGCAGTATAGTGTCCAGTCCCTGGTAAAGCACTAATATAATGTGCAGTCCTTGGTGAACTAGTAGTATAGTGTCCAGACCCTGGAAAACCTAGTGTTCAGTCCCTAGTGAACTAGTGATATAGTGTCCAACTTATAGTAAGTCAGCAGTGTAGTGAGCAGTGCATGGTGATCCACTAACATAATGTGCAGTCCCTGGTGGACTAGTGATATAGTGTGCAGTCCCAGGTGAACCTGTAAGATACTGTTCAGCTAATAGTAAGTCAGTAGTACCATGCGCAGTCCCTGGAGAACCCTAACAGGCCCCTTCACATGGAGTTTACGCTCCGTGTATTCTGTCTATGCGCTGTGTGTTCTGTACATTTTACATGTGTAAAATGTAGTTAGCTATTGAGTTCAATGGCTTTTTCGTATAACGTGCATCTTTTTGAAAAAAGGCGCGCAAAAAGACGCGTGTTATATGAACATGCCATTGAACACAATAGCTAACTACATTTTACACGTGTAAAATGTACAGAATACACCGAGCGCATACAGAATACACGGACGTAAACTCCATGTGAAGGGGCGTATGTGCAGTTGCTAGTGAGCTAGTAATATAGTGTGCAACCTATCATGAATCAGTGGTTAACCAGGGACTGGACACTATATTACTGATGCACGAGAGGCTGAATGCTATATTACTAGTTCACCAGGGACTGCACATTACATTGCGTGTTCACCAGGAACTGCACACTGTTCTGCTGACTTACTATTAGCTGGACATTATTTTACATGTTCACCAGGGAGTCGGGACTGGACACTATATTACAGGTTCACCAGGGACTGCACATTATGTTAGGGGTTTACCAGGGACTGTGCACTATATTACTAACATAATTATGCAGCCCCTGGTGATCTAGTAATGTATTGTTCAGTTCCATGTGAGTCAGTAATGTAGTGTCTAGTCCCAGATGAACCTGTAACATAGTGCCCAGCTAATAGTAAATCAACAGTACATTGTGCAGTCCCTGGTGAACTAGTAATATAGAGTCCAGTCCCTGGTGAACCTGTAATATAGTATCCAGCTAATAGTAAGTCAACAGTACAGTGTGCAGTCCTTGGTGAAATGGTAATATAGTGTTCAGTCTCTCATGAATCAGTAATAAAGTGTCCAGTCCCTGGTTAACCACTAACTCACAAGGGACTGAACACTATATCACTAGTTCACCAGGGACTGCACATTACATTAGTGGTTCACCTGGGACTGTGCACCATACTGCTGACTTATTATTATTTGGACACTATATTACAGGTTCGTCAGGGACTGGACAATATATTATGGATTCATAAGGGACTGAACACTATATTACTAGTTCACCAGGGACTGCACATTATGTTAGTGGTTAACCAGGGACAGAACACTATATTACTATCATAAATGTGCAGTCCCTGGTGAACAAGTAATTATAGTGTTCAGTCCCTTATGAATCCGTAATATATTGTACAGTCCCTGGTGAACCTGTAATATAGTGTCCAAATAATAATAAGTCAGCAGTATAGTGCACAGTCCCAGGTGAACCACTAACATAATGTGCAGTCCCTGATGAACAAGTAATATATTGTCCAGTCCCTGGTGAACCTGTAAGATACTGTTTAGCTAATAGTAAGTCAGCAGTACAGTGTGCAGTCCCTGGTGAACAAGTAATATAATGTTCAGTCCCTGGTGAACCTGTAACATAGAGTCCAGTTAATAGTAAGTGAGTAGTATAGTTCGCAGTTCCTGGTGAAACAATAGCATAAGTGCAGAGGCCGGTGAACCAGCAATATATTGTGTATAGTGCGTATGTGTATATGTTACTGTAACTTTGATAAATGTGGGTAGTATGCAAAATAACCGGTTAACATACATAATAAGCAATGACGGGGGTTAATGTAATAAGTATTTTATATTTTAAAGAATTGATCACATTAATGTGTTATTATGAATAATATCCCGCACGCTCTGGTTAATGTGATAAATGTCACACTGCTTGCAAGTTTCTACCTGTCTTAGGGCCCGTGACGCGTTTTTTACACGTGTAAAAAATTTAATTGAAGTCAATGGGAGTGTTATTTTTACACGTGTATTATGCTAAAATGCGCTCGCGTTAACTCCGTGTGCACGGGCCCTAAGTTGCACGTGGCATATGATTGCTTGCTTTCATGTCTGTCGTGGTCGCCTTGCCTTGTGTTATCTAGATATAGATACTGGTCGATGTCATAAGTGCATTGCAGTGCCAGGCAAAAAAAAGATGAGGATAATGTCTGAATCGAAGTTTCCAAGAGGCAAGATTGGAGAGACTGTAAATATACGGGTTCCTGATGTGGACAGGGATAGAAGTGACTCCAGGAACATTCTTGAGGTCATTCTGCAGGTGGGTGCTGATGGCAAGATGTAAGGGATTGGCACTAAGGAAGAACGATTGGCTCCAAAGTATTCTAGGAACCAGTTTACCATTTGTAAGGAGAATTTTACTTCACAAGAGGAAGTTGCAGATGTAATTGTGACTCTTCGTGAGTGTGCCAGGAAATCTTCAATCACAGGTGGTCAAGGTTTCCAAAGATGTAACTGCAGGTGAAAATGTCTTTCAGGAAAATGTAGCTGCAAGAAGCCGAGGTTACTGTGTAATTCCACATGCCAGGACAATTTGCCGAGTTGTAACAAGTAGAAGGTTATTTAAAGGGGTATTCCCATGACACTTGTTCACTAACCTGCAGGCTGTTGTGCTCTCTGCACTTCCTGCTTTTCTCGGCACATTGGTGGGCGGGGTTTCACTTGCACGGGATTGGTTGTAAATGAATTACCACAGTGTGAAGCTGATGTAGCAGAGCTGGATTTGAGTCAGTTTGCATTACATACAGAGGTAATGGACTCCCTATCTCAGCCCTTATCAGCCAAATTCAATGAAACCGACTGATAGGAGCTCAGAAATCCTGGAGCTCTCACCTCCCTATTTGAGAAGCTCCACTACTTATCAGACACAAACAGCTCAGAGCTGCTCCCAGCCCCCCCTCCCCCTCTGAGAGCAAGCAGCTACATCACTTGACAAATGAGCAGATAGTCCCAAGGCCCATAGAAACGGAGTGTAAACAATGAAATGAATAAATTAAGATAGCGGCCAAACAAAGCAGTTTTGATAAAGCAATGCATTTTGGAAAAGTCTTAAATCCACATAAACTAGCAGTATAGATAGGATCCTTGTGATGGGACAACCCCTTTAAGGCTAAGGCCCCACAGGACGATCCGCAGCACTAAAGCACTGTGGGGAAAACCACGGCGGCAGCATTGCAGTTCTTCCCACAGCGCTTTCAACAGAAAGTTCACCTGCATCCATACATACACATGTTGAATGCATATACAGGGCACAACCTCCCTCCAGTTGATCCACACTCAACTTGTTTCTGCAGACCTCCCCCTCCCTCCTTGTCCTGACTACCAAATCAACTGTAGTCAGGAAACTCTGCTGTTGTAATGGTTACATTTATTCTATAAAAGATGTCTCAAATCAACTGCATGGCTCCCCCCCCCCCCCTCCCTGTTTACCTGAACCATCTGCACAGGCAGTAGTCTGTCCTGGGCAGACAGCTATCTTGTGTATGGCCAGTATTAGTGGATCTGTGACACAGTGTCCAGTCCCTGGTCTACTCACTCTAGTATACTGACATGGAATAGAAGGGATGGAGGGACCAGGCAGAGAAAAACATGGTGACCAAACTGAATTGCGAGTTAAAGGGACCGATCAGCTTTGCAATATTGTCTTTTGCTCTAGTGCAGGGGTAGGGAACCTTCGGCTCTCCAGCTCCTGTGAAACTACAACTCCCATCATGCTCCATTCACTTCCATGGGAGTTCCAAGAACAGCAGAGCAAGTGTGCATGCTGGGAGTTGTAGTTTTGCAACAGCTGGAGATCCGTACGTTCCCTACCCCTGCTGTAGTGCATATAAAATGAAAAACTGAATAACTTGACTAATAAAGTTGATTAAAACCGACCACAGAAGAAAATATAGCCCTGATGAGATTTCCCAGCTTACATGGCCATGCTAGTGTGAGAAGACACAGATGAATAAACTTTACAGGCATCACCACTGAGCTCTGAACTGGCAGGTCCACAAGGCTCCCAATGAAATTACATCTAAATTACATATGTAAGAACAAGTATTTTTCATGAAATGTAAGTGATTGTTCTGCTCTTTATTGGACTGTGCTCCTGGCACTGAGTGCTGTAAGGTACAGGGGTTGGTTTAATAGTGATTTTCTTGCTGACAGGGCCCCACGTTGCAGAAACGCAGCTTTTTTTGTTGCAAATTTTGCTGCAGGAATGGCTACAAATGGAGTGGGAAATATATAGAAAGTTCTTATACTTCTACCTTCTGCTCAATTCACTCCTGGCTTTAGCATAAAAAATACAGCAAAATCTGCATCCAAAAAATCTGCATCTTGCAATGTGTGGCCTTAGCCAAATGAGGTTTTCCAGGCTTTATAATTGATTACCTATCCTTAGTCGAATATTGGCAGGGATCCGACATCCGGGACCCCCACAAATCAGCTGTTTGAAGACACCGCAGTGTTAGAATGAGTGCTGCAGCCTCTTCGATACTTCACTAACAAGCACAGCGCCTTACAGTGCATAGTGGCTGTGACTGGTATTGCAGCTCAGCCCTTTCATTTGAGTAGGACTATGCTGGAACCAGACCATGTGACTGATTAATGTGACATCACATGCCGTATGAAGCAGAGACGGTACTCAGGCATTGCCACTGCCACTTCAAACAGCCAATGTGAGGGGGGTCCTGGGTATTGGACCGCTTATGATCTTCAATTGGTGACCGATCCTGAGTCTGGAAAACCCTTTTCATCATTATATAAGTTTTGCAACTTCCTAAATCTGCATTGGATGACCGTTCTGAATTCCGTACCCCATTCTGCAAAAGTAGCACTTTTCTCTCTGCATTTTTGCGGGTGTAAACCCGGCGGACCCTATTATAGTCCATGGGTTCAGGGGTCTATGCGGGGTTAACCACTTTTTTAGTGGTTTGGGTTTCCATTTTTTGGAACCTGAGAAATGGAAACCCCAACGCAGATGTGAACCTAGCATATTACAAACCCTTCCAAGACGGACTTACATCCTGACAGCAAGCAGAGATCTTGATAACCGTGCGATACTGATACATTATATTAGACTCTCGCATCACTTTACCGCATCCGTTCCATATTCTAATTCTGTCCATTACTTTATACGTTCCGCGCCCCCCTCTTCTTCCACCTTGAACGCTCTCGGGTGACCGCACTAGTCGCAGCGCATTTTGTACTCACTTCCTGCACCGTTTCTTTTTTTTTCTTAAAGCGACGTAAAGCTTCTCTTGTCCCAATGTCCCTGTCAGGCCAGAACTGTCTGCAGATATAAAGGCCCCCGGCTACTATTATGCAAATAGATTCATCAGTGAGATGCTTGGTGAGAAATAGATTAGAATCGAATGAGAGGGGCCTGCGCCTTTTCTTAAAGCTGCAGGCCACGGCTGCGTATCTGCGTCACGTTATTCAGCTGACGAAATGTGAAATGACATAAATACCGTGACTAACGTTCAATCGGATTACTCCATTACCTCAACATCAATACTACTCCAGCCGTCAGTGCTTGGCGTCCTTCCTTTCACGGGATCTACTAACAAGTGACAACTTCTCTCCAATAAACAAGCGGCAACGCTGCCTCCTGCAAGACCCACGCTTAACCCATCAGCCCCGCTCAATGGCCGCCATTCGACAAGGTGCTTACCCCTTTGTGTTAAAGAATCACATCTACTCTGCTTTAAAAAAAAAAAAGTTTTTTTGTTTTTTTTTGGATGGTATTATGAGCCTCTCCCCCCAAAAAAAAACAAAAATTTGGGTCACTTCTGGACACCGCGTTGCACCTTAGGAATATTAAACACGCCGCATTTATTTGCATGGGAAAAGCGTTTGATTTCGCCGTTCCAAATGTTCCCTTTGGTGTGAGCCAATTGTCATTTTCGGGCCATTTTTGTTCCTCTCCCAGCTGGTAAGGAAGTGGTTAAACTCACAGGAGGAGGCGGCTCAAGTGTCACATGGGCACAATGGCCGCTTGGCTCCTGAAGCATTTCTACCAGGTGCGATATAAGCTGTTAACAGGGGCCCGTCTTACACGAAGCCAAATCCATGGTGGCCGCCGTCCTGGTGCCCTCAGTTAAAGGGCCGGTTCAGGTTTATGATAATGAGGCTGAATCGTTGAATAGTAAAAAGCTTTGCAACTTTGTAATAGACTTTGCATTTTAATATTTTGTGGTTTTCAAGATCTGCGCTTGCTGTCAGGGAATTGGGACCTGTCGCTTCAATTCAGAGGCTCTATATAATCCTCAATACAGAGCTATAAGAGTTGTACTGCAGCTGTGTGAGCAGGACTAGGTCATGCATAAAGGACTATTCCCTAGGCACTATTTACACAACTGTCCCCTTTATGGACAGCGATGATTCTGGACCGTATGGACTCCGTTAGTTGTCTGTGGTGGACACATGTAATCTGATACTTCATTGAACCAAGACAGATTCAGCAGAGATTTCAGAGTGAGTGTCAGTGAAGGAGGGAGGCAAGAAAGAAGCTGGATAAGTGGAGAAAGAAGCATTTTTCTCTGATTAGACATATTACAAAGTTTTGTATATTCACATGTATTATTAATCTATGCATAGTCTGTTGATAAGTTAGGACATGTGTGCTGATCTTGTGTATGTAGTGTAGTAACAGCAGCACAGAGTACAGCTTCGCTCTCCGGTGACTCTCCATTGTAAGAGATCTGAATACACATTTAGGGACAAATCACTCTCAATAGACTCTGGAACGTTCTCCTGGGATTTGGTATTCACTGACAGTAAATTTATCTTCGATCCTTCTCAGCTGGTACAAAGATCATGGACAGAAAATCAATAGATGCCCCTACAGCTGCTGCATGTCCTCAATAGGATGAGCCTCTAACTAGTAATCTCATGTCTATCCATGGATCTATCTATGAATGCATCTATCTATCTATCTATCTATCTATCTATCTATCTATCTATCTATCTATCTATCTATCTATGGATCTATCTATCTATCTATCTATCTATCTATCTATCTATCTATGGATCTATCTATCTATCTATCTATCTATCTATCATCTATCTATCTATCTATCTATCTATCTATCTATGGATCTATCTATCTATCTCCTATCTATCTATCTATCTATCTATCTATCTATCTCACATTATTATCTATCGAAAACAATTTCTTAGATACTGTATCTATCTATTTCTATCTATCTATATACTAGCCTCTGCCCACAACTGCTGCTGAACTTGTTGCTCACGCTGTGCCTGTGATTGTTCCGGCATCTCAGCAGCTTGCTGGGACGCCAAAAAATAAGTGTGTTGTTGGCGCCGATTTTCCCCATCAGCTCCACTTGAGGAGAAGTCTGTGACTTCTGGTTTCCTTCATAGCTCTCGTTATTTTAGAATTTTGCAACAAATTAGATTTTGTTTTTCCCCGACATGTTTAAAAGTAGTAAACTGCCAATTTGGATTGAAGGTGTTTTCAGTGTGTCAGCACTGCCTGGAGCAGATCAGATAATATGCAAATGCATGTACACAATGGACTGAGATAACAGACCTGGTACCCGAGATAATCTGCGGCAGGAGCAGTGTAATATAGTATGTGAACATAAATTCATAACAAGCATGAAGCCATGTAATTTACGGGGATAAAAAGTAGCCTATGTGTTAATCTACAATCTATCTATGTGCCAAGTTTCATTCAAATCCGTTCAGCTGTTTTTGTGTGATTGAGCAACAAACTTCCAAACACACAAACTTTCACATTTATAATAGTAGGATGTGTATCTATATCTATCTCCTATGTATGTAAGTATGTGTCTATCTATCAAATATATATATATATACTATTTCTCATATCTATCTATCTATCTATCTATCTATCTATCTATCTATCTCTTATCTATCTATCTATCTATCTATCTATCTATCTATCTATCTATCATCTCTCTATCACATATCTCCTATCTATCTATCTATCTATCTATCTATCTATCTATCTATCTATCTATCTTCTATCTTTCTATCTATCTTCTATCTATCTATCTATCTATCTATCTATCTATCTATCTATCTATCTATCTATCTATCTATCTATCATCTCTCTATCACATATCTCCTATCTATCTATCTATCTATCTATCTATCTATCTATCTATCTATCTATCTATCTATCTATCTATCTCCTATGTGTCTATCTATATATTTATCCCCTATGTATATCTATCTATCTATCTATCTATCTATCTATCTATCTATCTATCTATCTATCTATCTATCTATCTATCTCCTATGTGTCTATCTATATATTTATCCCCTATGTATATATATCTATTTATCTATCTATCTATCTATCTATCTATCTATCTATCTATCTATCTATCTCCTATGTGTCTATCTATATATTTATCCCCTATGTATATATATCTATTTATTTATCTATCTATCTATCTGTTGATTTCCTCCTATTTATCCAGAACAACTAAGAGTTTCCGTGAATCCTGCAGGAAGTTTCCGTCCCTGTGATTGACTCTGGCCCCTTCTTCACAGCCCCAGGACGGGAGCAGATTTTTGCCTCCTCCATTGGCCGTGCGGTTCCCTGTAATGAGATTATGGGGGGGCTCTTACATAGATGAGGTTTTCATAGCACTGGGGGGATCACAGATAATATCATTTCAATGAGCCTGTGAATATTAGGGAAGGGATAATACATGTAGCGATTATAGACGTGACAGTTGCCTTCTTGTGCCCGACCAGTCCGGTGCGCTTTCTCTGTGCGTAAAAACAGTCAACCACCTGTCAAGCTGAGGGCACAAGAATGGGGCGAGAATGGGGCCCTTCATGCATGATTAATATATTTGTTCAGCCATTCACTTAATGAAGCTGATAAATGTGGAGCAAAACAAAGGCCCAGTTAATCTATTTAGTAAAATGTTTGGAGACTTTGAGAATATGTTAAGAAGGCAGTGAGTGTGTGTATTGGGGACATTTTCATCTCAATGGCCCCATCTCCCTTCTTAGCCCTTGGGGTGGTGGGGGGGTGCGGGCAGCTATGTGAATATAATTTCTTATAAATGTGTCTTTAATGGATTTCATTCACCCCCGCCAGCTGTTTTTAGCCATTTTCTAAGCCCAAAACAAACGTGCCAGTCTTGCAAGGCTGGTAAAAATTAGTTGCGGTCACTAAGGTCTGGCTGAATTTCCTGCTAACCATCTGCTTGATTGGCATAATAGAGGGATTTCCAGAGAAGAAAGCGGGGACACGGAGGGAAGTGAATGCTGGCTGGATTCTAATATGGGTTTATCTAAGTGACCCCCTTCCCCAATAGTCCCCCTCTCTCCTGTGTCTAGAAGTCACTTGGTACCTGGAGTCGTCGCCTGGTGGAAAACCTATACCGCCTGACCACTGATGACATCACCTGCACTGATGATGTCACTAAATACAGGATAGACGCTACAGGGGAAAGTGAATGCTAGATGGATTCTGTTTCTAATATGGGTTTAGCTAAGTGACCCCCTTCCTCAGCAGTTCCCCCTCTCTCCTGATTTTAGAAGTTACTTGGTACCTGTAGTCATGGCCTGGTAGAAAACCTGCACTACCTGATGTCACCTACACTGATGATGTCACTACGGACAATACAGAGGGAAGTGAATGTAGGCTGGAAACTAATATGACTTTATATAAGTTATCCCCTTCCCTAATAGTCCCCTCTCTCCTGTGTCTACAAGTCTCTTAGTACCTGGAGTCATGGCCTGGTAGAAAATCTGTACCAGCAGACCACTGGTGATGATGTCACCTGCAATGATGATGTCACTAAATACTTAAACTTTATAGAAGGAAAGGTCAACAGAAAAGTGAATAAGGACCCCAACCCTTATCTGGTGCAAGTCTTCAGCCTCTCATATAAGGTGTATCCAGGATTTGGTGCACTCTACCCCTTAAATGGATTGTGTCAGTAGACCCCAGCATTTCAACCCAGCCCTGCAGATAGATAGGTTACTGTCACCAGAACCAGCATATCACCCCAGCCCTGCAGATAGATAGGTTAGTGTCACCAGAACCAGTATATCACCCAGTCCTGCAGATAGATAGGTTAGTGTCACCAGAACCAGCATATCACCCAGTCCTGCAGATAGATAGGTTAGTGTCAGCAGAACCACCATATCACCCCAGCCCTGCAGATAAATAGGTTATTGTCACCAGAACCAGCATATCACCCCAGCCCTGCAGATAGATAGGTTAGTGTCACCAGAACCAGCATATCACCCCAGCCCTGCAGATAGATAGGTTACTGTCACCAGAACCAGCATATCACCCCAGCCCTGCAGATAGATAGGTTAGTGTCACCAGAACCAGCATATCAGCCCAGCCCTGCAGATAGATAGGTTAGTGTCACCAGAACCAGCATATCAGCCCAGCCCTGCAGATAGATAGGTTAGTGTCACCAGAACCAGCATATCACCCCGGCCCTACAGATAGATAGGTTAGTGTCACCAGAACCAGCATATCAGCCCAGCCCTGCAGATAGATAGGTTAGTGTCACCAGAACCAGAATATCACCCCGGCCCTACAGATAGATAGGCTATAGTCACCAGAACCAGCATATCACCCCAGCCCTGCAGATAGATAGGTTAGTGTCACCAGACCCAGCATATGACCCCAGCTCTGCAGATAGATAGGTTAGTGTCACCCCAGCCCTGCAGACTTCCTGTTGTCTCCATACAAAAACTCTCTGCCCCTTATCGTGCCCCGCACCTTTGTCCTCCACCCTTCAATATACTAGACGCTCTCCAGGCGATAACTAGTCACTAATTTCTTTTCAAGGCTTTTGTGTTTGGACAATTTGGGAGACAAAGGAAGGAATTAGTCTCATCATCCTGATTAGAGCCATCATCTTCATCATCCTCTTTAGTTTACCCAAACGCTCAGCTCCTGGGGAAGGGTGCAGTGGAGAATCCACATTAATAAGGAGAGTTAGTTGTACATGTCCTCCGCTCAGGACTGTGATATAATAACTGGACCTGCAGTATCCCTCACACCACAGCCCTGCCCACATTCAGCTGCTGAGCAGTGTAAACAATTCCTACGTTAAAATCCTAGAAGTTCCTGGCAGAATTTGCTGTGGATTAGGGGGTGGATTTCGCCCCTTAATCCCGGGCAGGTTCTGCTAGGAATCCGCCTCCAAATGTTTCAATGGAAGTCAGAGATCGCAGCAGGACGCGGAAAAAAGAAGCGCGTTGCTCGATCTTGCTGCGGATTTCAGAGCTGATTCAGCCCTGGAGTACACAGCTCACTGCTGACTAGGCCCATTCCCCATTTATCTGGGTCTAATCTGCAGCAGAAATTCGAAAATACTAGCAGTGGAAAATGAAGAGGAATTCGTCATTTTCTACTGTGTGAATGTATCCTACGGTTAAGGCAACACATTGCGGAGAATCTGTGTTTTGGTTGCAAATTTTGTTGCAGTTTCTGTTCTGGAACAAAAGTCAAGTGGCTTCAAAAGGAACTGGAAATATAAAGGAAGCTCTTATATCTCTTATGTTTCTTGTATACCTCTCTTGTACTCCTCTTATAGTCCTCTTATTCTTCCTCTTATAAGTTTCTTATACTTCTCTTTTATTATTCTTATACTTGCTTATAGTTCCTCTTATACCTCTCGTATACATCTCACATCTGCGTTCTATCGCTGTTTGGGGATTCCGTTCCCCATTCCACTTGACAAATGCATTTTTTGGGCAGAAACCAGGTGGACCCCATTATAGCGTATGGGGTCTGCGGGTAATTGCTTTTTAAGGGGATTGGGTTTTGGTTTTTCGGGTCCCCAAGTGGACCCAAAGAATGGAATCCCAAATGCAGGTGTGAACCTAGCCTCATACCACTTCTTATACTTCCTTATAGTCCCCTTATACTTTTACTCCTCATATCCTTCCCTTATTCCTATGTTATACATCTGAAATACTTCTCTCTTACTTCTCTTATACTTGTCTTATCCTCCCCGTACACTTACTCTTATGCTTCTCTTATATTCCTCTGATACCTCTCTTATAAATCTCTAACATTTTTCTTATACTTCCTCTTTTACTTTTTCTCATACACTTCCGTTATTTCTCTTGTACATCTTATTCTTCTCTTATCCTGCCTTATACTCTTCTTATACTTCTTTTTCTATCTCTCCTATACTCCTTTTATACTTATCTTATATTCCTTTTATCTTTTTGTCTTGTACCCCTCCTATACTTCATTTATCCCCCTCTTACACTTCTCTGCTACTTCTTATAAATCTCTTATAATCCTCGTATACTTCTATTACACTTCCTAGTATACTCTTTTTATACTCTTCTTATATTTGTCTTATACTTTCTCCTTATACTTCCCAGGGCACATGATGTCATCAGAGTTAAAGTAAGAGAAGGTAAATATGAATCTCTACCTATATTTTGGGGTCTGAAGAGACCCAAGAGTATAACAATGACACATTCATTTTGACATAATTTTTGCTGTCTTTGCCTTAGAGAGCTAGAAATTGGATAGATAGGTCCCTAGGAGCCCTGACAGTGTTATACACTATGTTTTATAGATAGGTTCCTACGACCCCTGACAGTGTCATACACTATGTATTATAGATAGGTTCCTAGGAGCCCTGACAGTATTCTACACTATGTTTTATAGATAGGTTCCTAGGAGCCCTGACAGTGTTATACACTATGTTTTATAGATAGGTTCCTAGGCGTCCTGACAGCATTATACACTATGTTATATAGATAGGTTCCTAGGAGCCCTGACAGTGTTATACACTATGTTTTATAGATAGGTTCCTAGGAGCCCTGACAGTGTTATACACTATGTATTATAGATAGGTTCCTAGGAGCCCTGACAGTGTTATACACTATGTTTTATAGATAGGTTCCTAGGCGTCCTGACAGCATTATACACTATGTTATATAGATAGGTTCCTAGGAGCCCTGACAGTGTCATACACTATGTATTATAGATAAGTTCCTAGGAGCCCTGACAGTATTCTACACTATGTTTTATAGATAGGTTCCTAGGAGCCCTGACAGTGTTATACACTATGTTTTATAGATAGGTTCCTACGACCCCTGACAGTGTCATACACTATGTATTATAGATAGGTTCCTAGGAGCCCTGACAGTGTTCTACACTATGTTTTATAGATAGGTTCCTAGGAGCCCTGACAGTGTTATACACTATGTTTTATAGATAGGTTCCTAGGAGCCCTGACAGTGTTATACACTATGTTTTATAGATAGGTTCCTAGGAGCCCTGACAGTGTTATACACTATGTATTATAGATAGGTTCCTAGGCGTCCTGACAGCGTTATACACTATGTTATATAGATACACTATGTTTTATAAATAGGTTCCTAGGACCCCTGACAGTGTTATACACTATGTTTTATAGATAGGTTCCTAGGAGCCCTGACAGTGTTATACACTATGTTTTATAGATAGGTTCCTAGGCGTCCTGACAGCGTTATACACTATGTTATATAGATACACTATGTTTTATAAATAGGTTCCTAGGACCCCTGACAGTGTTATACACTATGTTTTATAGATAGGTTCCTAGGAGCCCTGACAGTGTTATACACTATGTATTATAGATAGGTTCCTAGGAGCCCTGACAGTGTTATACACTATGTATTATAGATAGGTTCCTAGGAGTCGTGACAGTGTTATACACTATGTATTGTAGATAGGTTCCTAGGAGCCTATATGTACAGCATATAAGTAGTTTATACACAGCCTCTGGTGTTATATAGAGGGGTCTATAGGTACCCTTCTATGCTCTCTATCAGGGGCTGAGGCTGTTCTCCCTCTAGGTTCTAATCGCCTCCGATATCTCCGCACACAATGGCGTCCTGGTCACTCCCGGCAGAGGACAATGCCTGGATCACAGGTCACTCTGAGCACTGAGCCTGGCACACATCACCCTCACCATAGAAAATTATTGCTGCTGGGGGTCCACGTGTGGCTCAGCAGGGGGTGACCTGACCTCAAATGCCAGTGGCGTAGAGAAAGTGATTGCATGATCACACTGCACCCCACAGCAGCACAGAGCACTGCAGAAATGTCTATATAACTTGTGTCACCTGCTCTACCTCATAGATTGTAAGCTCTTGCGAGCAGGACCCTCAGTCCCATTGTATGAGGTGACTATTTCTCTGTAATGTGTCTTTTGGTCTGTACTTGAACCCTACAAATTGTACAGCGCTGCGGAATATGTTGGCGCTATACAAATATATAATTTTTTTATGTACTGACTGCGCTACACACTGCACTCCCAGCAGCACAGAGCACTACAGCAATGTCTATCTATACTTACCACTCCATACACTGCACTCCCAGCAGCACAGAGCACTACAGCAATGTCTATATATACTTACCACTCCATACACTGCACTCCCAGCAGCACAGAGCAGTACAGCAATGTCTGTATATACTTACCACTCCATACACTGCACTCCCAGCAGCACAGAGCACTACAGCAATGTATATCTATACATACCACTCCATACACTGCACTCCCAGCAGCACAGAGCACTACAGGATATTTGGTTCCTGGCTGTAGATCTCTCTCTGATGCTCTTACATCCCAGCAGTCGGTTCCTGCCTTACTTTAGCTTGTCAGCTGTGCCAGGGGGCGCTCTTGATACGTCATCATACACCGTGCGCCTGACGCTATACTGTGCATTATATGGCGCTAATATGAATTCTGTCACTGGTTAAAGCGCGGACATGGGGATCAGAGGCACAAAAACCGCCAACAAAACCGGCCCTAGGAGAAAGCGCTTAATGAGATTTTATAGCAAGTCATTGTGTGAACCAGAAAAGGGGAAAACAGCTGAAGGGGACGGGCAGTTCATGGTTAATAGGATCAGGCTGGGGCTGCACACGTCTGTCTGCTGGGAGGGGGGTCTAGGCTGACCCCCAAACCTAACAGAACGTAAAACCCTTACAGGCTAATCCCAACCCCTCCCACACACACAGGCTGACCCTCCCCAAACCTTACAGAAGGTACACCCCCACCACAGGCTGTCCCCCAAACCTGACAGAGGGTAAACCCCCCAACATGCTGCACTCCAAACCTGATAGAAGATGTAACCCCCTGAGACTGACCCCTGAACATAAGGTAAACTCCCCAACAGGCCATCTCTCAAACCTTAAAGAAGGTAAAGCCCAACAGGCTGCCCCCCCCCCCCCCCCCACACACACACTTTCTGATCCTCCAACAACCCCCACAGGCTTCCCCCCAAAACAACCACAGGCTGTTCCCCAACACCCCCTTCATAGACTTTAGTCCAGTCGGAATACACAGCACAAGAGCTCCAGGGGCCCCACAAACCTGCACCCCCCGCTCTGCTTCATCTAGTATATCCAACACACACACACACACATATATATTCATCTACTTCTGTATTGAATATCTCCAACATATGTATTTATCCATCTAGCATCAACTTATTGATTTATATTTTTTTATCAAATATCTATCCTTCTTCTATCTATCTATCTATCTATCTATCTATCTCCCTATCTATCTATCCTCATATCGATCTATCTATCTTTCTATCTATCTATCAATCAATCATCTATCTATCTATCATCTATCTATCATCTATCTATCTATCTATCTATCTCCTATCTATCTATCTCCTATCTATCTATCTATCTATCCATCTATCTATCTAATTATCTATCTATCTATCTATCTATCTATCTATCTATCTATCTATCTATCTATCACATATCTATCTATCTATCTATCTCCTATCTATCTATCTATCTATCTATCTATCTATCTATCTATCTATCTATCTCCCTCTATCCCTTATGTATGTATTTTTCTATCTATCTCTCTCCAGTAGTGACACTTGTGGCCCCTCTCCGTATATCTGGATAGTTCTCTGGAGTTTCCTTCCTTGCCTATAGTTGTGTATAGATGGCGGAGATTACAAGGTGTCTGTATGTATGAGATAAGATGCCTCTTCCTGGGGAGACCTGTATGAATATTAATCTATTTTCTGACCCCGGCAGGGGGCCGCAAATAAATTTAGTGCTTGATTTGAATAATTCCCCCTTTTCTATGGAGCCAGAGATGTCATTGGAAAGTTCTCTTAAATAGGCATTTAATGAGTGTGTGTGTGTTACAGCCGAACAAAACCCCCGCTGAGCTCCCCGAAATAAATAGGAGCCGGCAGGAGAGGTGGGCGCTGCACAACTCAGCACTACAAGCCCTTTGTCACAGTGTATCGCTTACTTATGGGGCCTAATCCAATCATAAATTGCCCCTCTGCACCAATCAGGGGGGCAGGCCCTGTCCATGAATGGGACTGGAGTGGGGAATGTGGCGGAGGTCCTATTGTCTGAGCTGTCACTTGTAAAAGGGCTTCAGGAGCTGACCACTATAAAACCCAAAGTGCAGGGAACCGGGCACACAACACAGCCGAGACTCCAGAGCCTACAGAGACATCCCCTGCCAGACACTGAGGAGGACTCTGCCCACAAGATGATGTTCCCCAGCCTCCTCGCTCCTCCAGCAGTCTACCCCAGCCTTCTCAGGCCAACCCCAACCTTACCCCAGACCCTGCAGACTGCCCTGACCACTCATTCAAGTTTTTTGGTGGAGGACCTCATACGGATCAGCAGGCCTGCAGGCTACCTACCCCGGGCCGTGCCTCCACCCAGTGTCTCCCCACCAACCTCAGATAGCCCCATCAGTATGGCCGACACCTCCGAGCTCCTGAGCTCCAGAAGACCATGCGAAACTCAGAACACAAACAGCTCAACTTTCCTCAAGTTTGGAGTGAACGCCATATTGTCCTCCCCTAATCCCAGAACAGGTGAGTGTGCCCCGGGCTGATGAGAATGTCAAGCCTGTGTCTAGATCTCTTCTGACCCTTTAAGGCTATGTGGCAGGATGTATCTTTTCTGCCCCTTTAAGAAAAAGTATGTATCTGTATGTTCTTCGCCCCTTTAAGAATAGGCGGTGTACTTCTCAAACTTTTTGAAAACTTTTGACTGTAGAGTAACACAATGTTGTATCTTATATTGTATAGACCTCCTTCTATCCGGATATGATAGAGAATGATCTAGAATTCTTTCTGCTTCTCTTCCAGATTCTTCCCAGAACATTCTCCCCTCCATCCCTCCGAAGACCTTCTCCTTGCCATATTTTGAGGGTTCCTTCCAGCCGTTCATCAGGTCCTCCTATTTTCCAGGTAGGTGTCCTCGGGTGGGTGTCCTGTGTTCTGCACGCCTGTCACTTGCTCATTTGACCCCCTATTTATCAGGAGTGGTGACTGCTGACACCTCTCCTGGTGCACAATTAGCAGGAATTGTCAGGCTGAACATTTGAGGCGTTCCTTCTTCTCACGCTGAAGCTTTTCCCACACAGTCAGTGCACTTAACCACTGAGTCCCAACAATACAGCCGGCACCGTGACCAATCCAGGAGCCCCCTGCGCCCTACCACCCACACTCACCAGTCACTGCCATAACGCACCATTACTAGTCACCCACTGTCTGAATGTAGAGGGGGGGGGTCATACTGCTGTCACATGATCACATCTAATCTGCCCATCTATCTATATCACATATCTATATACAATCTATTAATTAATATCTATCTTATCTGGCCTTCTACGTTTCTCAAATCTATGATCTTTCTATTTTATATCTATCATCTGTGTGTCCATCTGCCTGTCTCTATCTATCTATCTATCATCTATCTATCTATCTCCTATCTATCTATCTATCTATCTATCTATCTATCTATCTATCTATCTATCTATCTATCTATCTATCTCCTATCTATCTATCTCATATATATGTATGTCATATCTATCAATCTCATATCTCTGTTTCATATAGGATCTATCTATCTATCTCTCCTATCTATCTCTCCTATCTATCTATCTATCTATCTCCTATCTATCTATCTATCTATCTATCTATCTATCTATCTATCTATCTCATATATATGTATGTCATATCTATCAATCTCATATCTCTCTGTTTCATATAGGATCTATCTATCTATCTCTCCTATCTATCTCTCCTATCTATCTATCTATCTATCTCCTATCTATCTATCTATCTATCTATCTATCTATCTATCTATCTATCTATCTATCTATCCACATTTCTCATATCTATCTACCTTTTTACCATCTATCTCTTACTAACTCCACCTGTCTCATATAGATCTATATCATATCTATCTTTGTTTCAACATCTTATATCTACCATCTGTTCTATCATATGTATAGGTACATCATATCTATCTCTCTCCTTCTTCCATCTATCCTCCTATCTATCTATCTATCTCCTACCTCTCTCTGTCACATATATATCAGTTATATCTCTTCTTACACATATAGGTGGTCACAGTTTGTACAATTGGGTAACTTGGGGCTTATTTGCTGTGTCCTATTGCAGCCCCATAGAAGAATGTCCCTTCTATAGAGAGTTGTTTAGTGGGAGTGGGGGGTGTCCATCATCTGTATTCCATGGAGGGGCTCGCCATACACTACTGTTTAGTTGGAGAGTGTACGGCCATTGTGTGCGGGATATACGGCTTTAGCTGCTTGTCCCGACCCTTTTCTGTTACTTCATTACAAGACAATTACGGTGCACGCTTCATTAGGGCCAGTGTCCGGGCGTAGAGCCCCGAGAGGAGCGGCTGCACCCCCTCACCATACACATGCATTGTGGGGCCGTCAGGGCCATCATTACATGGGGTTTTTTCTTCTTTG